>NW_027469083.1:2214715-2531103 GCF_051020765.1 Lasioglossum baleicum
GGGAAATGTTTCTGTTTGGAATACCTTATGAAAATGTTTCATTTTGGAATACGCCATGAAATATGTAGATAACATAAATTTACATCTTAAGATGTTTTCTTTCAATGACATAGGGAGTGGTATAGGTATGATGTTTAACCTACCGTCGGGCGCAGCGGTTCTAGGAGATACATCAATCACTATTTTGTGCAGTGTGATACATCCTTAAGCGGCGGAAACCCCTAGCTACTAGTAGCTTAATGTAAATGCTGTAATGTTGATTAGTTTTACATTTCAGAGACTCATTGTCTTAACCCTCATACGCTCCTCAAGAATATTTTCCTCAATCCGCGAGTGGTTCGTAAGTCGGTCCGGATTGAGATCAGCTTGAGCCCAACGCTAGATTTCTAAAAACCGCGCGGAAATTGCGTAACGGCAACGGAGGAAATTAAGGGGCCGCCACACCGGTTAGGGAAACTAAATTCCTCAATTTCGAACAAATTTCGGATCTTATGGTTAGGACAGAGACGGAACGAAGCTAGCAGCCACTAGTGCGATAAAGATGGTACATTAGATAGAAGTCCAGACTTTGTAAACTCAAACGTCGAAAAAAGCTTCTTTTCTATATTGATGTTCCCTGACACCCCCCCGCGGAGAGGGGAAATTAGTTTAGATTGCCCCGAGGCCGACAAAACCCCCCGACCCGCTAGGTCATACCGGGAGTTTTGAGGGAATCAGAGTCAATCACAGTTCTGAACTAAAAAGAGAGGAAATTCTGGTGGAGGACAGGCGCAAAGTTTAGTATTTTGTTCCTACCACCCCTGAGTAGGGTGTCATTTGAAAGAGCTCGGGAAGAGGTATTGAGCCTCATAGGCTAGGAGCGCCTCCGAGGTCATCCGAAGGGCGTATAGCGTTTCTCGTAAATTAGAAAAGTTCTGTATGTATTTGGAGTCGCGAGGGCATTAGTATCTCTATCCCGAGGTCACAGTGGAGGTGCCTTTGACTTTGAAAATTCTGACAAAGCCAAAGGTCTTGGAAACCTTTTTCAGATTTTGAAGGTCAAGGTCAAGGTCAAAGGTGCAGGCGGGATCAGGAACCTCCCCCGAAGGTCGCCATATAAATTTGCGGTGTCGAGCGACAAAAAGTAGTGAAAAATGGCATAGAATAGGTTAATTTAGCAATTAAGGATTTAGATTTTAGGCTGCGTGCGGATAGGAATAGTGTTAAACGGTTAGATTTAAGAGTGCGGTTTCAATGTTTCATATAGTTTGGATTGACATCTGTAAGGAAAAAATAAAATCCAGGTTAGGTTAATTTTTATTAAAATTGATTATAAAAAAAAGGGACCACAATTACGATTATGAAATTTCGCGCGCGCCAAAAAACTGTGTTTATGGAACCTTTAAATGGACACAAAATAAATGACCCCCGCCGATTATGAATACGAAATTTCGAAAAAAAATTTTTTCTGTAAATGATACGCGTTACACTTGTGTTATATGATTACGAAATATTGCAAAAAATCGATTGTCACGATAAAATTTTGGTAACAAAGGCGATCTAGATTGGGCGCCGAAAAAAGAAGGTTCGAGAAGAAGTATCAAAAGCTCTCATGATTTATTTAAACATATTTCAACGAATTGCAGCAATGTAGTACGTCATTTGTAATGAAAGATTGTTTGATGTTATAGGATCGGATTTTTCCAAGATCCCTGTTTCTGATCACAGACACTCTGTTAAACTGAAGCACTTCAATTTAACATGCACTATTTCATATATTGGATGATTGCAAAAGCTCATACTCAATTTACCCCGTGAACTTGTCTGAAACTAAACGTGCAACTCCTACGGATAAGGAAATCACAGGTTGTAAAATGTTCGGAGACAATGATAGAAAACAGAGTTACAGACTATATAATTGATTAATAAAACTGTTATTTATCCCAAATAGGGTACGAACTTTTGCAAACACATTACTAATACATTACGTTTAGTAATACATTATTGGCTAACGATTGAAGGCTGTTAAAGGATCTAGTAAAGAATCATTGGTCATGGACTTTAGAAAATGACGAAAATATATTATATCTTAAATATAAACATATTATTAATATATTCAACGAAAAATATCCTGCATCGCTTATGGGAAGCAGTAGTTAGATTTTTAAAAAAATACTGTCCACACTTGGACATCAGTCAATTACACATATAGGGGAAAATTATAACAATATTTTCTTGTGGTCAAACAATGGATTATATGTACTTACTTAGACTACATTATCCTAACAACTAGTCAATTCACTCATAAGAGCACGTCAAGATAAAATTGACTAACATCTTACATTCTAATACATCTACTACGCCTCGAAGTTATTGAACCCACGCTCGCCACACTCTGCACTGGATTTCGAGGAATTTTTCGAACCACTCCAGTTTTGGTTCTGACGAAAGGAACAACTCTTCTCACCTGTGCAGGAATTATTAGATCCCTCTGTACAGTCGTTCTCGGCTCATCCACAGCTTCCCCTAGAAAACGTTCATTCATTATCCGCATTGCACGTTGCTTATCATGCCTAGCGGTTTGTCTTAGGATCTTGTCTGCCCTACAGACATTTAACCATTTCCGTGACACTTGAGCAGCGCAAAGCAGAGACTTAGGCTCCAACTTGCGTAGAATCAGCTGGGATATCTCCGGCGGGAGTTCAGAAATGAAATCCAACTTGGCAGGTTCCAGTAGTCCTACCGCACGGAGGAAAGACCTGAAGAACTCCATGTTGCCGCTGCAGCGTCAGGATCTCGAATGATCTACTGTTCCAAATTTTGGGTTTATATACCCTTGGTTACGGTTGATCGCCTGTTCCGGTTCGGTGACCCGACCAATCAGGATCGAGCTCGGATGAATTTATGTTTGTCATTGTTATGTTAACTTGCTGTTGAGTGCACGCATCAGGAAATAAATTGTTGAATTTGTTTGCCGTATATCAAACTCTAGGGAAATGTTTCTGTTTGGAATACCTTATGAAAATGTTTCATTTTGGAATACGCCATGAAATATGTAGATAACATAAATTTACATCTTAAGATGTTTTCTTTCAATGACATAGGGAGTGGTATAGGTATGATGTTTAACCTACCGTCGGGCGCAGCGGTGCTAGGAGATACATCAATCACTATTTTGTGCAGTGTGATACATCCTTAAGCGGCGGAAACTCCTAGCTACTAGTAGCTTAATGTAAATGCTGTAATGTTGATTAGTTTTACATTTCAGAGACTCATTGTCTTAACCCTCATACGCTCCTCAAGAATATTTTCCTCAATCCGCGAATGGTTCGTAAGTCGGTCCGGATTGAGATCAGCTTGAGCCCAACGCTAGATTTCTAAAAAACGCGCGGAAATTGCGTAACAGCAACGGAGGAAATTAAGGGGCCGCCACACCGGTTAGGGAAACTAAATTCCTCAATTTCGAACAAATTTCGGATCTTATGGTTAGGACAGAGACGGAACGAAGCTAGCAGCCACTAGTGCGATAAAGATGGTACATTAGATAGAAGTCCAGACTTTGTAAACTCAAACGTCGAAAAAGCTTTTTTTTTATATTGATGTTCCCTGACACCCGCGGAGAGGGGAAATTAGTTTAGATTGCCCCGAGGCCGACAAAACCCCCCGACCCGCTAGGTCATACCGGGAGTTTTGAGGGAATCAGAGTCAATCACAGATCTGAACTAAAAAGAGAGGAAATTCTGGTGGAGGACAGGCGCAAAGTTTAGTATTTTGTTCCTACCACCCCTGAGTAGGGTGTCATTTGAAAGAGCTCGGGAAGAGGTATTGAGCCTCATAGGCTAGGAGCGCCTCCGAGGTCATCCGAAGGGCGTATAGCGTTTCTCGTAAATTAGAAAACTTCTGTATGTATTTGGAGTCGCGAGGGCATTAGGATCTCTATCCCGAGGTCAGAGTGGAGGTGCCTTTGACTTTGAAAATTCTGACAAAGCCAAAGGTCTTGGAAACCTTTTTCAGATTTTCAAGGTCAAGGTCAAAGTCAAAGGTGCAGGCGGGATCAGGAACCTCCCCCGAAGGTCGCCATATAAATTTGCGGTGTCGAGCGACAACAAGTAGTGAAAAATGGCATAGAATAGGTTAATTTAGCAATTAAGGATTTGGATTTTAGGCTGCGTGCGGATAGGAATAGTGTTAAACGGTTAGATTTAAAAGTGCGGTTTCAATGTTTCATATAGTTTGGATTGACATCTGTAAGGAAAAAGTAAAATCCAGGTTAGGTTAATTTTTATTAAAGTTGATTATAAAAAAAAGGGACCACAATTACGATTATGAAATTTCGTGCGCGCCAAAAAACTGTGTTTACGGAACCTTTAAATGGACACAAAATAAATGACCCCCGCCGATTATGAATACGAAATTTCGAAAAAAAAATTTTTCTGTAAAGGATACGCGTTACACTGGTGTTATATGATTACGAAATATTGCAAAAAATCGATTGTCACGATAAAATTTTGGTAACAAAGGCGATCTAGATTGGGCGCCGAAAAAAGAAGGTTCGAGAAGAAGTATCAAAAGCTCTCATGATTTATTTAAACATATTTCAACGAATTGCAGCAATGTATTACGTCATTTGTAATGAAAGATTATTTGATGTTATAGGATCGGATTTTTCCAAGATCCCTGTTTCTGATCACAGACACTCTGTTAAACTGAAGCACTTCAATTTAACATGCACTATTGCATATATTGGATGATTGCAAAAGCTCATACTCAATTTACCTCGTGAACTTGTCTGAAACTAAACGTGCAACTTCTACGGAAAAGGAAATCACAGGTTGTAAAATGTTCGGAGACAATGATAGAAAACAGAGTTACAGACTATATAATTGATTAATAAAACTGTTATTTATCCCAAATAGGGTACGAACTTTTGCAATCACACTACTAATACATTACGTTTAGTAATACATTATTGGCTAACGATTGAAGGCTGTTAAAGGATCTAGTAAAGAATCATGGGTCATGGACTTTAGAAAATGACGAAAATATATTATATCTTAAATATAAACATATTATTAATATATTCAACGAAAAATATCCTGCATCGCTTATGGGAAGCAGTAGATAGATTTTTAAAAAAATACTGTCCACACTTGGACATCAGTCAATTATACATATAGGGGAAAATTATAACAAGATTTTCTTGTGGTCAAACAATGGATTATATGTACTTACTTAGACTACATTATCCTAACAACTAGTCAATTCACTCATAAGAGCACGTCAAGATAAAATTGACTAACATCTTACATTCTAATACATCTACTACGCCTCGAAGTTATTGAACCCACGCTCGCCACACTCTGCACTGGATTTCGAGGAATTTTTCGAACCACTCCAATTTTGGTTCTGACGAAAGGAACAACTCTTCTCACCTGTGCAGGAATTATTAGATCCCTCTGTACAATCGTTCTCGGCTCATCCACAGCTTCCCCTAGAAAACGTTCATTCATTATCCGCATTGCACGTTGCTTATGATACTTAGCGGTTTGTCTTAGGATCTTGTCTGCCCTACAGACATTTAACCATTTCCGTGACACTTGAGCAGCTCAAAGCAGAGACTTAGGCTCCAACTTGCGTAGAATCAGCTGGGATATCTCCGGCGGGAGTTCAGAAATGAAATCCAACTTGGCAGGTTCCAGTAGTCCTACCGCACGGAGGAAAGACCTGAAGAACTCCATGTTGCCGCTGCAGCGTCAGGATCTCGAATGATCTACTGTTCCAAATTTTGGGTTTATATACCCTTGGTTACGGTTGATCGCCTGTTCCGGTTCGGTGACCCGACCAATCAGGATCGAGCTCGGATGAATTTATGTTTGTCATTGTTATGTTAACTTGCTGTTGAGTGCACGCATCAGGAAATAAATTGTTGAATTTGTTTGCCGTATATCAAACTCTAGGGAAATGTTTCTGTTTGGAATACCTTATGAAAATGTTTCATTTTGGAATACGCCATGAAATATGTAGATAACATAAATTTACATCTTAAGATGTTTTCTTTCAATGACATAGGGAGTGGTATAGGTATGATGTTTAACCTACCGTCATGCGCAGCGGTTCTAGGAGATACATCAATCACTATTTTGTGCAGTGTGATACATCCTTAAGCGGCGGAAACCCCTAGCTACTAGTAGCTTAATGTAAATGCTGTAATGTTGATTAGTTTTACATTTCAGAGACACATTGTCTTAACCCTCATACGCTCCTCAAGAATATTTTCCTCAATCCGCGAGTGGTTCGTAAGACGGTCCGGATTGAGATCAGCTTGAGCCCAACGCTAGATTTCTAAAAACCGCACGGAAATTGCGTAACAGCAACGGAGGAAATTAAGGGGCCGCCACACCGGTTAGGGAAACTAAATTCCTCAATTTCGAACAAATTTCGGATCTTATGGTTAGGACAGAGACGGAACGAAGCTAGCAGCCACTAGTGCGATAAAGATGGTACATTAGATAAAAGTCCAGACTTTGTAAACCCAAACGTCGAAAAAGCTTCTCTTTTATATTGATGTTCCCTGACACCCCCCCCCCCCCGCGGAGAGGGTAAATTAGTTTAGATTGCCCCGAGGCCGACAAAACCCCCCGACCCGCTAGGTCATACCGGGAGTTTTGAGGGAATCAGAGTCAATCACAGTTCTGAACTAAAAAGAGAGGAAATTCTGGTGGAGGACAGGCGCAAAGTTTAGTATTTTGTTCCTACCACCCCTGAGTAGGGTGTCATTTGGAAGAGCTCGGGAAGAGGTATTGAGCCTCATAGGCTAGGAGCGCCTCCGAGGTCATCCGAAGGGCGTATAGCGTTTCTCGTAAATTAGAAAACTTCTGTATGTATTTGGAGTCGCGAGGGCATTAGTATCTCTATCCCGAGGTCAGAGTGGAGGTGCCTTTGACTTTGAAAATTCAGACAAAGCCAATGGTCTTGGAAACCTATTTCAGATTTTCAAGGTCAAGGTCAAGGTCAAAGGTGCAGGCGGGATCAGGAAACTCCCCCGAAGGTCGCCATATAAATTTGCGGTGTCGAGCGACAAAAAGTAGTGAAAAATGGCATAGAATAGGTTAATTTAGCAATTAAGGATTTAGATTTTAGGCTGCGTGCGGATAGGAATAGTGTTAAACGGTTAGATTTAAGAGTGCGGTTTCAATGTTTCATATAGTTTGGATTGACATCTGTAAGGAAAAAATAAAATCCAGGGTAGGTTAATTTTTATTAAAATTGATTATAAAAAAAAGGGACCACAATTACGATTATGAAATTTCGTGCGCGCCAAAAAACTGTGTTTACGGAACCTTTAAATGGACACAAAATAAATGACCCCCGCCGATTATGAATACGAAATTTCGAAAAAAAAATTTTTCTGTAAAGGATACGCGTTACACTGGTGTTATATGATTACGAAATATTGCAAAAAATCGATTGTCACGATAAAATTTTGGTAACAAAGGCGATCTAGATTGGGCGCCGAAAAAAGAAGGTTCGAGAAGAAGTATCAAAAGCTCTCATGATTTATTTAAACATATTTCAACGAATTGCAGCAATGTATTACGTCATTTGTAATGAAAGATTATTTGATGTTATAGGATCGGATTTTTCCAAGATCCCTGTTTCTGATCACAGACACTCTGTTAAACTGAAGCACTTCAATTTAACATGCACTATTTTTATATTGGATGATTGCATAAGCTCATACTCAATTTACCTCGTGAACTTGTCTGAAACTAAACGTGCAACTTCTACGGAAAAGGAAATCACAGGTTGTAAAATGTTCGGAGACAATTATAGAAAACAGAGTTACAGACTATATAATTGATTAATAAAACTGTTATTTATCCCAAATAGGGTACGAACTTTTGCAATCACACTACTAATACATTACGTTTAGTAATACATTATTGGCTAACGATTGATGGCTGTTAAAGGATCTAGTAAAGAATCATGGGTCATGGACTTTAGAAAATGACGAAAATATATTATATCTTAAATATAAACATATTATTAATATATTCAACGAAAAATATCCTGCATCGCTTATGGGAAGCAGTAGTTAGATTTTTAAAAAAATACTGTCCACACTTGGACATCAGTCAATTATACATATAGGGGAAAATTATAACAAGATTTTCTTGTGGTCAAACAATGGATTATATGTACTTACTTAGACTACATTATCCTAACAACTAGTCAATTCACTCATAAGAGCACGTCAAGATAAAATTGACTAACATCTTACATTCTAATACATCTACTACGCCTCGAAGTTATTGAACCCACGCTCGCCACACTCTGCACTGGATTTCGAGGAATTTTTCGAAGCACTCCAGTTTTGGTTCTGACGAAAGGAACAACTCTTCTCACCTGTGCAGGAATTATTAGATCCCTCTGTACAATCGTTCTCGGCTCATCCACAGCTTCCCCTAGAAAACGTTCATTCATTATCCGCATTGCACGTTGCTTATCATGCCTAGCGGTTTGTCTTAGGATCTTGTCTGCCCTACAGACATTTAACCATTTCCGTGACACTTGAGCAGCTCAAAGCAGAGACTTAGGCTCCAACTTGCGTAGAATCAGCTGGGATATCTCCGGCGGGAGTTCAGAAATGAAATCCAACTTGGCAGGTTCCAGTAGTCCTAGCGCACGGAGGAAAGACCTGAAGAACTCCATGTTGCCGCTGCAGCGTCAGGAACTCGAATGATCTACTGTTCCAAATTTTGGGTTTATATACCCTTGGTTACGGTTGATCCCCTGTTCCGGTTCGGTGACCCGACCAATCAGGATCGAGCTCGAATGAATTTATGTTTGTCATTGTTATGTTAACTTGCTGTTGAGTGCACGCATCAGGAAATAAATTGTTGAATTTGTTTGCCGTATATCAAACTCTAGGGAAATGTTTCTGTTTGGAATACCTTATGAAAATGTTTCATTTTGGAATACGCCATGAAATATGTAGATAACATAAATTTACATCTTAAGATGTTTTCTTTCAATGACATAGGGAGTGGTATAGGTATGATGTTTAACCTACCGTCGGGCGCAGCGGTGCTAGGAGATACATCAATCACTATTTTGTGCAGTGTGATACATCCTTAAGCGGCGCAAACCCCTAGCTACTAGTAGCTTAATGTAAATGCTGTAATGTTGATTAGTTTTACATTTCAGAGACTCATTGTCTTAACCCTCATACGCTCCTCAAGAATATTTTCCTCAATCCGCGAATGGTTCTTAAGTCGGTCCGGATTGAGATCAGCTTGAGCCCAACGCTAGATATCTAAAAACCGCGCGGAAATTGCGTAACAGCAACGGAGGAAATTAAGGGGCCGCCACACCGGTTAGGGAAACTAAATTCCTCAATTTCGAACAAATTTCGGATCTTATGGTTAGGACAGAGACGGAACGAAGCTAGCAGCCACTAGTGCGATAAAGATGGTACATTAGATAGAAGTCCAGACTTTGTAAACTCAAACGTCGAAAAAGCTTTTTTTTTATATTGATGTTCCCTGAAACCCCCCCCCCCCGCGGAGAGGGGAAATTAGTTTAGATTGCCCCGAGGCCGACAAAACCCCCCGACCCGCTAGGTCATACCGGGAGTTTTGAGGGAATCAGAGTCAATCACAGTTCTGAACTAAAAAGAGAGGAAATTCTGGTGGAGGACAGGCGCAAAGTTTAGTATTTTGTTCCTACCACCCCTGAGTAGGGTGTCATTTGAAAGAGCTCGGGAAGAGGTATTGAGCCTCATAGGCTAGGAGCGCCTCCGAGGTCATCCGAAGGGCGTATAGCGTTTCTCGTAAATTAGAAAACTTCTGTATGTATTTGGAGTCGCGAGGGCATTAGGATCTCTATCCCGAGGTCAGAGTGGAGGTGCCTTTGACTTTGAAAATTCTGACAAAGCCAAAGGTCTTGGAAACCTTTTTCAGATTTTGAAGGTCAAGGTCAAGGTCAAAGGTGCAGGCGGGATCAGGAACCTCCCCCGAAGGTCGCCATATAAATTTGCGGTGTCGAGCGACAAAAAATAGTGAAAAATGGCATAGAATAGGTTAATTTAGCAATTAAGGATTTAGATTTTAGGCTGCGTGCGGATAGGAATAGTGTTAAACGGTTAGATTTAAGAGTGCGGTTTCAATGTTTCATGTAGTTTGGATTGACCTCTGTAAGGAAAAAATAAAATCCAGGTTAGGTTAATTTTTATTAAAATTGATTATAAAAAAAAGGGACCACAATTACGATTATGAAATTTCGCGCGCGCCAAAAAACTGTGTTTATGGAACCTTTAAATGGACACAAAATAAATGACCACCGCCGATTATGAATACGAAATTTTGAAAAAAAAATTTTTCTGTAAATGATACGCGTGTTACGGATGACGAACAGGTGTTCAATATCATCTCTGGCAGGAACCGTCCTAGATAAACGAACAGAGTTTTTCCCTAGATAAATCTACATAATTGTTTAGGTTAGTTTAGGGTCCAAACGTACGCACGACCAACTGGTCGTTGACAAAATACGAATGTTCACTTGAAGGGTACTGACAAGTACCACCCGTCATTGCAGGGCTATATAAGCCCTTACATTTCTACTCTCGTGGGCTAGTACTGTCGTAATCACGAATAGTGTCGCGTCGTGCTGCATCTCGGAAGTCAACTACCAGTGAGATCGGACGTTCGTTCCTTTTGAATCAAAGTTTAACCGTACAGATTCCGCGAGTTCGGTCTAAAATCTGTTAGGCAGTGACAAGGTTGCTCCGAGTCCCCCGCATTGCCAGTGCGTCAACACCGTGCGTCTTAGCTTAGGTAATATCACCTTTCAATTTCTTTCCTATTCTAAATTCAGTTCATTCGCGACACAAATACACTTGTAGAACGAAACTCTATAGTAAGAATATATTTGTCTTCTTTGATAATTAACTCAAATTCATTAAACCCATAATTATCGTCCAATATCCTAACCAAGTAATTGAACTTCCCCACATGATACAATCTTACCGCTCGGATTGTATCAATTAAATTATACTAGTTACGAGGCTTACTAATTATCCTAGCAATTCCCTGATTAACCATCAGGTTCTTTCGCGACATTCCAATTGTCCGAACAGAGATTTATCCAACCTAGCGGCTCCCCAGTTTTGCATTGGGTTCGTCCGCATCCTAACAGCTCCCTGATTTCGCATCAGGTTCGTCTGTGCTATTATACAACATCCTAGCAGCTCCCCGGTTTTGCATCGGGTTCGTCTGCGTTTGACTCCATTCCTAGAGGCTCCCTGACTTCGCGTCAGGTTCGTCCTCGCTGTCAGTAATCCTAGCGGCTCCCCAATTTTGCATTGGGTTCGTCCGCGTTCCTTAACTAACAAATTTATATCATATTCCTAGGGTAATAACCCTTCGCCGGCCACTCGTGCTACTCGCGGCCCTGGCTCGTAACACGCGTTACACTTGTGTTATATGATTACGAAATATTGCAAAAAATCGATTGTCACGATAAAATTTTGGTAACAAAGGCGATCTAGATTGGGCGCCGAAAAAAGAAGGTTCGAGAAGAAGTATCAAATGCTCTCATGATTTATTTAAACATATTTCAACGAATTGCAGCAATGTAGTACGTCATTTGTAATGAAAGATTGTTTGATGTTATAGGATCGGATTTTTCCAAGATCCCTGTTTCTGATCACAGACACTCTGTTAAACTGAAGCACTTCAATTTAACATGCACTATTTCATATATTGGATGATTGCAAAAGCTCATACTCAATTTACCCCGTGAACTTGTCTGAAACTAAACGTGCAACTCCTACGGATAAGGAAATCACAGGTTGTAAAATGTTCGGAGACAATGATAGAAAACAGAGTTACAGACTATATAATTGATTAATAAAACTGTTATTTATCCCAAATAGGGTACGAACTTTTGCAAACACATTACTAATACATTACGTTTAGTAATACATTATTGGCTAACGATTGAAGGCTGTTAAAGGATCTAGTAAAGAATCATTGGTCATGGACTTTAGAAAATGACGAAAATATATTATATCTTAAATATAAACATATTATTAATATATTCAACGAAAAATATCCTGCATCGCTTATGGGAAGCAGTAGTTAGATTTTTAAAAAAATACTGTCCACACTTGGACATCAGTCAATTACACATATAGGGGAAAATTATAACAATATTTTCTTGTGGTCAAACAATGGATTATATGTACTTACTTAGACTACATTATCCTAACAACTAGTCAATTCACTCATAAGAGCACGTCAAGATAAAATTGACTAACATCTTACATTCTAATACATCTACTACACCTCGAAGTTATTGAACCCACGCTCGCCACACTCTGCACTGGATTTCGAGGAATTTTTCGAACCACTCCAGTTTTGGTTCTGACGAAGGAACAACTCTTCTCACCTGTGCAGGAATTATTAGATCCCTCTGTACAGTCGTTCTCGGCTCATCCACAGCTTCCCCTAGAAAACGTTCATTCATTATCCGCATTGCACGTTGCTTATCATGCCTAGCGGTTTGTCTTAGGATCTTGTCTGCCCTACAGACATTTAACCATTTCCGTGACACTTGAGCAGCGCAAAGCAGAGACTTAGGCTCCAACTTGCGTAGAATCAGCTGGGATTTCTCCGGCGGGAGTTCAGAAATGAAATCCAACTTGGCAGGTTCCAGTAGTCCTAGCGCACGGAGGAAAGACCTGAAGAACTCCATGTTGCCGCTGCAGCGTCAGGATCTCGAATGATCTACTGTTCCAAATTTTGGGTTTATATACCCTTGGTTACGGTTGATCCCCTGTTCCGGTTCGGTGACCCGACCAATCAGGATCGAGCTCGGATGAATTTATGTTTGTCATTGTTATGTTAACTTGCTGTTGAGTGCACGCATCAGGAAATAAATTGTTGAATTTGTTTGCCGTATAGCAAACTCTGGGGAAATGTTTCTGTTTGGAATACCTTATGAAAATGTTTCATTTTGGAATACGCCATGAAATATGTAGATAACATAAATTTACATCTTAAGATGTTTTCTTTCAATGACATAGGGAGTGGTATAGGTATGATGTTTAACCTACCGTCGGGCGCAGCGGTTCTAGGAGATACATCAATCACTATTTTGTGCAGTGTGATACATCCTTAAGCGGCGGAAACCCCTAGCTACTAGTAGCTGAACGTAAATGCTGTAATGTTGATTAGTTTTACATTTCAGAGACTCATTGTCTTAACCCTCATACGCTCCTCAAGAATATTTTCCTCAATCCGCGAGTGGTTCGTAAGTCGGTCCGGATTGAGATCAGCTTGAGCCCAACGCTAGATTTCTAAAAACCGCGCGGAAATTGCGTAACGGCAACGGAGGAAATTAAGGGGCCGCCACACCGGTTAGGGAAACTAAATTCCTCAATTTCGAACAAATTTCGGATCTTATGGTTAGGACAGAGGCGGAACGAAGCTAGCAGCCACTAGTGCGATAAAGATGGTACATTAGATAGAAGTCCAGACTTTGTAAACTCAAACGTCGAAAAAAGCTTCTTTTCTATATTGATGTTCCCTGACACCCCCCCGCGGAGAGGGGAAATTAGTTTAGATTGCCCCGAGGCCGACAAAACCCCCCGACCCGCTAGGTCATACCGGGAGTTTTGAGGGAATCAGAGTCAATCACAGTTCTGAACTAAAAAGAGAGGAAATTCTGGTGGAGGACAGGCGCAAAGTTTAGTATTTTGTTCCTACCACCCCTGAGTAGGGTGTCATTTGAAAGAGCTCGGGAAGAGGTATTGAGCCTCATAGGCTAGGAGCGCCTCCGAGGTCATCCGAAGGGCGTATAGCGTTGTTCGTAAATTAGAAAAGTTCTGTATGTATTTGGAGTCGCGAGGGGCATTAGTATCTCTATCCCGAGGTCACAGTGGAGGTGCCTTTGACTTTGAAAATTCTGACAAAGCCAAAGGTCTTGGAAACCTTTTTCAGATTTTCAAGGTCAAGGTCAAAGTCAAAGGTGCAGGCGGGATCAGGAACCTCCCCCGAAGGTCGCCATATAAATTTGCGGTGTCGAGCGACAAAAAGTAGTGAAAAATGGCATAGAATAGGTTAATTTAGCAATTAAGGATTTAGATTTTAGGCTGCGTGCGGATAGGAATAGTGTTAAACGGTTAGATTTAAGAGTGCGGTTTCAATGTTTCATATAGTTTGGATTGACATCTGTAAGGAAAAAATAAAATCCAGGTTAGGTTAATTTTTATTAAAATTGATTATAAAAAAAAGGGACCACAATTACGATTATGAAATTTCGCGCGCGCCAAAAAACTGTGTTTATGGAACCTTTAAATGGACACAAAATAAATGACCCCCGCCGATTATGAATACGAAATTTCGAAAAAAAATTTTTTCTGTAAATGATACGCGTTACACTTGTGTTATATGATTACGAAATATTGCAAAAAATCGATTGTCACGATAAAATTTTGGTAACAAAGGCGATCTAGATTGGGCGCCGAAAAAAGAAGGTTCGAGAAGAAGTATCAAAAGCTCTCATGATTTATTTAAACATATTTCAACGAATTGCAGCAATGTATTACGTCATTTGTAATGAAAGATTATTTGATGTTATAGGAACGGATTTTTCCAAGATCCCTTATTCTGATCACAGACACTCTGTTAAACTGGAGCACTTCAATTTAACATGCACTATTTCATATATTGGATGATTGCAAAAGCTCATACTCAATTTACCTCGTGAACTTGTCTGAAACTAAACGTGCAACTTCTACGGAAAAGGAAATCACAGGTTGTAAAATGTTCGGAGACAATGATAGAAAACAGAGTTACAGACTATATAATTGATTAATAAAACTGTTATTTATCCCAAATAGGGTACGAACTTTTGCAATCACACTTCTAATACATTACGATTAGTAATACATTATTGGCTAACGATTGAAGGCTGTTAAAGGATCTAGTAAAGAATCATTGGTCATGGACTTTAGAAAATGACGAAAATATATTATATCTTAAATATAAACATATTATTAATATATTCAACGAAAAATATCCTGCATCGCTTATGGGAAGCAGTAGTTAGATTTTTAAAAAAATACTGTCCACACTTGGACATCAGTCAATTATACATATAGGGGAAAATTATAACAAGATTTTCTTGTGGTCAAACAATGGATTATATGTACTTACTCAGACTACATTATCCTAACAACTAGTCAATTCACTCATAAGAGCACGTCAAGATAAAATTGACTAACATCTTACATTCTAATACATCTACTACGCCTCGAAGTTATTGAACCCACGCTCGCCACACTCTGCACTGGATTTCGAGGAATTTTTCGAACCACTCCAGTTTTGGTTCTGACGAAGGAACAACTCTTCTCACCTGTGCAGGAATTATTAGATCCCTCTGTACAGTCGTTCTCGGCTCATCCACAGCTTCCCCTAGAAAACGTTCATTCATTATCCGCATTGCACGTTGCTTATCATGCCTAGCGGTTTGTCTTAGGATCTTGTCTGCCCTACAGACATTTAACCATTTCCGTGACACTTGAGCAGCGCAAAGCAGAGACTTAGGCTCCAACTTGTGTAGAATCAGCTGGGATATCTCCGGCGGGAGTTCAGAAATGAAATCCAACTTGGCAGGTTCCAGTAGTCCTAGCGCACGGAGGATAGACCTGAAGAACTCCATGTTGCCGCTGCAGCGTCAGGATCTCGAATGATCTACTGTTCCAAATTTTGGGTTTATATACCCTTGGTTACGGTTGATCGCCTGTTCCGGTTCGGTGACCCGACCAATCAGGATCGAGCTCGGATGAATTTATGTTTGTCATTGTTATGTTAACTTGCTGTTGAGTGCACGCATCAGGAAATATATTGTTGAATTTGTTTGCCGTATATCAAACTCTGGGGAAATGTTTCTGTTTGGAATACCTTATGAAAATGTTTCATTTTGGAATACGCCATGAAATATGTAGATAACATAAATTTACATCTTAAGATGTTTTCTTTCAATGACATAGGGAGTGGTATAGGTATGACGTTTAACCTACCGTCGGGCGCAGCGGTTCTAGGAGATACATCAATCACTATTTTGTGCAGTGTGATACATCCTTAAGCGGCGGAAACCCCTAGCTACTAGTAGCTGAATGTAAATGCTGTAATGTTGATTAGTTTTACATTTCAGAGACTCATTGTCTTAACCCTCATACGCTCCTCAAGAATATTTTCCTCAATCCGCGAGTGGTTCGTAAGTCGGTCCGGATTGAGATCAGCTTGAGCCCAATGCTAGATTTCTAAAAACCGCGCGGAAATTGCGTAACGGCAACGGAGGAAATTAAGGGGCCGCCACACCGGTTAGGGAAACTAAATTCCTCAATTTCGAACAAATTTCGGATCTTATGGTTAGGACAGAGACGGAACGAAGCTGCAGCCACTAGTGCGATAAAGATGGTACATTAGATAGAAGTCCAGACTTTGTAAACTCAAACGTCGAAAAAAGCTTCTTTTCTATATTGATGTTCCCTGACACCCCCCCGCGGAGAGGGGAAATTAGTTTAGATTGCCCCGAGGCCGACAAAACCCCCCGACCCGCTAGGTCATACCGGGAGTTTTGAGGGAATCAGAGTCAATCACAGTTCTGAACTAAAAAGAGAGGAAATTCTGGTGGAGGACAGGCGCAAAGTTTAGTATTTTGTTCCTACCACCCCTGAGTAGGGTGTCATTTGAAAGAGCTCGGGAAGAGGTATTGAGCCTCATAGGCTAGGAGCGCCTCCGAGGTCATCCGAAGGGCGTATAGCGTTTCTCGTAAATTAGAAAAGTTCTGTATGTATTTGGAGTCGCGAGGGCATTAGTATCTCTATCCCGAGGTCACAGTGGAGGTGCCTTTGACTTTGAAAATTCTGACAAAGCCAAAGGTCTTGGAAACCTTTTTCAGATTTTGAAGGTCAAGGTCAAGGTCAAAGGTGCAGGCGGGATCAGGAACCTCCCCCGAAGGTCGCCATATAAATTTGCGGTGTCGAGCGACAAAAAGTAGTGAAAAATGGCATAGAACAGGTTAATTTAGCAATTAAGGATTTAGATTTTAGGCTGCGTGCGGATAGGAATAGTGTTAAACGGTTAGATTTAAAAGTGCGGTTTCAATGTTTCATATAGTTTGGATTGACATCTGTAAGGAAAAAATAAAATCCAGGTTAGGTTAATTTTTATTAAAATTGATTATAAAAAAAGGGACCACAATTACGATTATGAAATTTCGTGCGCGCCAAAGAACTGTGTTTACGGAACCTTTAAATGGACACAAAATAAATGACCCCCGCCGATTATGAATACGAAATTTCGAAAAAAAAATTTTCTGTAAAGGATACGCGTTACACTGGTGTTATATGATTACGAAATATTGCAAAAAATCGATTGTCACGATAAAATTGTGGTAACAAAGGCGATCTAGATTGGGCGCCGAAAAAAGAAGGTTCGAGAAGAAGTATCAAAAGCTCTCATGATTTATTTAAACATATTTCAACGAATTGCAGCAATGTATTACGTCATTTGTAATGAAAGATTATTTGATGTTATAGCATCGGATTTTTCCAAGATCCCTGTTTCTGATCACAGACACTCTGTTAAACTGAAGCACTTCAATTTAACATGCACTATTTCATATATTGGATGATTGCAAAAGCTCATACTCAATTTACCTCGTGAACTTGTCTGAAACTAAACGTGCAACTTCTACGGAAAAGGAAATCACAGGTTGTAAAATGTTCGGAGACAATGATAGAAAACAGAGTTACAGACTATATAATTGATTAATAAAACTGTTATTTATCCCAAATAGGGTACGAACTTTTGCAAACACATTACTAATACATTACGTTTAGTAATACATTATTGGCTAACGATTGAAGGCTGTTAAAGGATCTAGTAAAGAATCATGGGTCATGGACTTTAGAAAATGACGAAAATATATTATATCTTAAATATAAACATATTATTAATATATTCAACGAAAAATATCCTGCATCGCTTATGGGAAGCAGTAGTTAGATTTTTAAAAAAATACTGTCCACACTTGGACATCAGTCAATTACACATATAGGGGAAAATTATAACAATATTTTCTTGTGGTCAAACAATGGATTATATGTACTTACTTAGACTACATTATCCTAACAACTAGTCAATTCACTCATAAGAGCACGCCAAGATAAAATTGACTAACATCTTACATTCTAATACATCTACTACACCTCGAAGTTATTGAACCCACGCTCGCCACACTCTGCACTGGATTTCGAGGAATTTTTCGAACCACTCCAGTTTTGGTTCTGACGAAGGAACAACTCTTCTCACCTGTGCAGGAATTATTAGATCCCTCTGTACAGTCGTTCTCGGCTCATCCACAGCTTCCCCTAGAAAACGTTCATTCATTATCCGCATTGCACGTTGCTTATCAATGCCTAGCGGTTTGTCTTAGGATCTTGTCTGCCCTACAGACATTTAACCATTTCCGTGACACTTGAGCAGCGCAAAGCAGAGACTTAGGCTCCAACTTGCGTAGAATCAGCTGGGATATCTCCGGCGGGAGTTCAGAAATGAAATCCAACTTGGCAGGTTCCAGTAGTCCTAGCGCACGGAGGAAAGACCTGAAGAACTCCATGTTGCCGCTGCAGCGTCAGGATCTCGAATGATCTACTGTTCCAAATTTTGGGTTTATATACCCTTGGTTACGGTTGATCGCCTGTTCCGGTTCGGTGACCCGACCAATCAGGATCGAGCTCGGATGATTTTATGTTTGTCATTGTTATGTTAACTTGCTGTTGAGTGCACACATCAGGAAATAAATTGTTGAATTTGTTTGCCGTATATCAAACTCTGGGGAAATGTTTCTGTTTGGAATACCTTATGAAAATGTTTCATTTTGGAATACGCCATGAAATATGTAGATAACATAAATTTACATCTTAAG
Organism: Lasioglossum baleicum; assembly: GCF_051020765.1. NCBI lineage: Eukaryota > Metazoa > Arthropoda > Insecta > Hymenoptera > Halictidae > Lasioglossum > Lasioglossum baleicum. Next base: position 2,233,697 of record NW_027469083.1, read on the forward strand.
ATGTTTTCTTTCAATGACATAGGGAGTGGTATAGGTATGATGTTTAACCTACCGTCGGGCGCAGCGGTTCTAGGAGATACATCAATCACTATTTTGTGCAGTGTGATACATCCTTAAGCGGCGGAAACCCCTAGCTACTAGTAGCTGAATGTAAATGCTCTAATGTTGATTAGTTTTACATTTCAGAGACTCATTGTCTTAACCCTCATACGCTCCTCAAGAATATCTTCCTCAATCCGCGAGTGGTTCGTAAGTCGGTCCGGATTGAGATCAGCTTGAGCCCAACGCTAGATTTCTAAAAACCGCGCGGAAATTGCGTAACGGCAACGGAGGAAATTAAGGGGCCGCCACACCGGTTAGGGAAACTAAATTCCTCAATTTCGAACAAATTTCGGATCTTATGGTTAGGACAGAGACGGAACGAAGCTAGCAGCCACTAGTGCGATAAAGATGGTACATTAGATAGAAGTCCAGACTTTGTAAACTCAAACGTCGAAAAAAGCTTCTTTTCTATATTGATGTTCCCTGACACCCCCCCGCGGAGAGGGGAAATTAGTTTAGATTGCCCCGAGGCCGACAAAACCCCCCGACCCGCTAGGTCATACCGGGAGTTTTGAGGGAATCAGAGTCAATCACAGTTCTGAACTAAAAAGAGAGGAAATTCTGGTGGAGGACAGGCGCAAAGTTTAGTATTTTGTTCCTACCACCCCTGAGTAGGGTGTCATTTGAAAGAGCTCGGGAAGAGGTATTGAGCCTCATAGGCTAGGAGCGCCTCCGAGGTCATCCGAAGGGCGTATAGCGTTTCTCGTAAATTAGAAAAGTTCTGTATGTATTTGGAGTCGCGAGGGCATTAGTATCTCTATCCCGAGGTCACAGTGGAGGTGCCTTTGACTTTGAAAATTCTGACAAAGCCAAAGGTCTTGGAAACCTTTTTCAGATTTTGAAGGTCAAGGTCAAGGTCAAAGGTGCAGGCGGGATCAGGAACCTCCCCCGAAGGTCGCCATATAAATTTGCGGTGTCGAGCGACAAAAAGTAGTGAAAAATGGCATAGAACAGGTTAATTTAGCAATTAAGGATTTAGATTTTAGGCTGCGTGCGGATAGGAATAGTGTTAAACGGTTAGATTTAAAAGTGCGGTTTCAATGTTTCATATAGTTTGGATTGACATCTGTAAGGAAAAAATAAAATCCAGGTTAGGTTAATTTTTATTAAAATTGATTATAAAAAAAGGGACCACAATTACGATTATGAAATTTCGTGCGCGCCAAAGAACTGTGTTTACGGAACCTTTAAATGGACACAAAATAAATGACCCCCGCCGATTATGAATACGAAATTTCGAAAAAAAAATTTTCTGTAAAGGATACGCGTTACACTGGTGTTATATGATTACGAAATATTGCAAAAAATCGATTGTCACGATAAAATTGTGGTAACAAAGGCGATCTAGATTGGGCGCCGAAAAAAGAAGGTTCGAGAAGAAGTATCAAAAGCTCTCATGATTTATTTAAACATATTTCAACGAATTGCAGCAATGTATTACGTCATTTGTAATGAAAGATTATTTGATGTTATAGCATCGGATTTTTCCAAGATCCCTGTTTCTGATCACAGACACTCTGTTAAACTGAAGCACTTCAATTTAACATGCACTATTTCATATATTGGATGATTGCAAAAGCTCATACTCAATTTACCTCGTGAACTTGTCTGAAACTAAACGTGCAACTTCTACGGAAAAGGAAATCACAGGTTGTAAAATGTTCGGAGACAATGATAGAAAACAGAGTTACAGACTATATAATTGATTAATAAAACTGTTATTTATCCCAAATAGGGTACGAACTTTTGCAAACACATTACTAATACATTACGTTTAGTAATACATTATTGGCTAACGATTGAAGGCTGTTAAAGGATCTAGTAAAGAATCATGGGTCATGGACTTTAGAAAATGACGAAAATATATTATATCTTAAATATAAACATATTATTAATATATTCAACGAAAAATATCCTGCATCGCTTATGGGAAGCAGTAGTTAGATTTTTAAAAAAATACTGTCCACACTTGGACATCAGTCAATTACACATATAGGGGAAAATTATAACAATATTTTCTTGTGGTCAAACAATGGATTATATGTACTTACTTAGACTACATTATCCTAACAACTAGTCAATTCACTCATAAGAGCACGCCAAGATAAAATTGACTAACATCTTACATTCTAATACATCTACTACACCTCGAAGTTATTGAACCCACGCTCGCCACACTCTGCACTGGATTTCGAGGAATTTTTCGAACCACTCCAGTTTTGGTTCTGACGAAGGAACAACTCTTCTCACCTGTGCAGGAATTATTAGATCCCTCTGTACAGTCGTTCTCGGCTCATCCACAGCTTCCCCTAGAAAACGTTCATTCATTATCCGCATTGCACGTTGCTTATCAATGCCTAGCGGTTTGTCTTAGGATCTTGTCTGCCCTACAGACATTTAACCATTTCCGTGACACTTGAGCAGCGCAAAGCAGAGACTTAGGCTCCAACTTGCGTAGAATCAGCTGGGATATCTCCGGCGGGAGTTCAGAAATGAAATCCAACTTGGCAGGTTCCAGTAGTCCTAGCGCACGGAGGAAAGACCTGAAGAACTCCATGTTGCCGCTGCAGCGTCAGGATCTCGAATGATCTACTGTTCCAAATTTTGGGTTTATATACCCTTGGTTACGGTTGATCGCCTGTTCCGGTTCGGTGACCCGACCAATCAGGATCGAGCTCGGATGATTTTATGTTTGTCATTGTTATGTTAACTTGCTGTTGAGTGCACACATCAGGAAATAAATTGTTGAATTTGTTTGCCGTATATCAAACTCTGGGGAAATGTTTCTGTTTGGAATACCTTATGAAAATGTTTCATTTTGGAATACGCCATGAAATATGTAGATAACATAAATTTACATCTTAAGATGTTTTCTTTCAATGACATAGGGAGTGGTATAGGTATGATGTTTAACCTACCGTCGGGCGCAGCGGTTCTAGGAGATACATCAATCACTATTTTGTGCAGTGTGATACATCCTTAAGCGGCGGAAACCCCTAGCTACTAGTAGCTGAATGTAAATGCTCTAATGTTGATTAGTTTTACATTTCAGAGACTCATTGTCTTAACCCTCATACGCTCCTCAAGAATATCTTCCTCAATCCGCGAGTGGTTCGTAAGTCGGTCCGGATTGAGATCAGCTTGAGCCCAACGCTAGATTTCTAAAAACCGCGCGGAAATTGCGTAACGGCAACGGAGGAAATTAAGGGGCCGCCACACCGGTTAGGGAAACTAAATTCCTCAATTTCGAACAAATTTCGGATCTTATGGTTAGGACAGAGACGGAACGAAGCTAGCAGCCACTAGTGCGATAAAGATGGTACATTAGATAGAAGTCCAGACTTTGTAAACTCAAACGTCGAAAAAAGCTTCTTTTCTATATTGATGTTCCCTGACACCCCCCCGCGGAGAGGGGAAATTAGTTTAGATTGCCCCGAGGCCGACAAAACCCCCCGACCCGCTAGGTCATACCGGGAGTTTTGAGGGAATCAGAGTCAATCACAGTTCTGAACTAAAAAGAGAGGAAATTCTGGTGGAGGACAGGCGCAAAGTTTAGTATTTTGTTCCTACCACCCCTGAGTAGGGTGTCATTTGAAAGAGCTCGGGAAGAGGTATTGAGCCTCATAGGCTAGGAGCGCCTCCGAGGTCATCCGAAGGGCGTATAGCGTTTCTCGTAAATTAGAAAAGTTCTGTATGTATTTGGAGTCGCGAGGGCATTAGTATCTCTATCCCGAGGTCACAGTGGAGGTGCCTTTGACTTTGAAAATTCTGACAAAGCCAAAGGTCTTGGAAACCTTTTTCAGATTTTGAAGGTCAAGGTCAAGGTCAAAGGTGCAGGCGGGATCAGGAACCTCCCCCGAAGGTCGCCATATAAATTTGCGGTGTCGAGCGACAAAAAGTAGTGAAAAATGGCATAGAACAGGTTAATTTAGCAATTAAGGATTTAGATTTTAGGCTGCGTGCGGATAGGAATAGTGTTAAACGGTTAGATTTAAAAGTGCGGTTTCAATGTTTCATATAGTTTGGATTGACATCTGTAAGGAAAAAATAAAATCCAGGTTAGGTTAATTTTTATTAAAATTGATTATAAAAAAAGGGACCACAATTACGATTATGAAATTTCGTGCGCGCCAAAGAACTGTGTTTACGGAACCTTTAAATGGACACAAAATAAATGACCCCCGCCGATTATGAATACGAAATTTCGAAAAAAAAATTTTCTGTAAAGGATACGCGTTACACTGGTGTTATATGATTACGAAATATTGCAAAAAATCGATTGTCACGATAAAATTGTGGTAACAAAGGCGATCTAGATTGGGCGCCGAAAAAAGAAGGTTCGAGAAGAAGTATCAAAAGCTCTCATGATTTATTTAAACATATTTCAACGAATTGCAGCAATGTATTACGTCATTTGTAATGAAAGATTATTTGATGTTATAGCATCGGATTTTTCCAAGATCCCTGTTTCTGATCACAGACACTCTGTTAAACTGAAGCACTTCAATTTAACATGCACTATTTCATATATTGGATGATTGCAAAAGCTCATACTCAATTTACCTCGTGAACTTGTCTGAAACTAAACGTGCAACTTCTACGGAAAAGGAAATCACAGGTTGTAAAATGTTCGGAGACAATGATAGAAAACAGAGTTACAGACTATATAATTGATTAATAAAACTGTTATTTATCCCAAATAGGGTACGAACTTTTGCAATCACACTTCTAATACATTACGATTAGTAATACATTATTGGCTAACGATTGAAGGCTGTTAAAGGATCTAGTAAAGAATCATTGGTCATGGACTTTAGAAAATGACGAAAATATATTATATCTTAAATATAAACATATTATTAATATATTCAACGAAAAATATCCTGCATCGCTTATGGGAAGCAGTAGTTAGATTTTTAAAAAAATACTGTCCACACTTGGACATCAGTCAATTATACATATAGGGGAAAATTATAACAAGATTTTCTTGTGGTCAAACAATGGATTATATGTACTTACTTAGACTACATTATCCTAACAACTAGTCAATTCACTCATAAGAGCACGTCAAGATAAAATTGACTAACATCTTACATTCTAATACATCTACTACGCCTCGAAGTTATTGAACCCACGCTCGCCACACTCTGCACTGGATTTCGAGGAATTTTTCGAACCACTCCAGTTTTGGTTCTGACGAAGGAACAACTCTTCTCACCTGTGCAGGAATTATTAGATCCCTCTGTACAGTCGTTCTCGGCTCATCCACAGCTTCCCCTAGAAAACGTTCATTCATTATCCGCATTGCACGTTGCTTATCATGCCTAGCGGTTTGTCTTAGGATCTTGTCTGCCCTACAGACATTTAACCATTTCCGTGACACTTGAGCAGCGCAAAGCAGAGACTTAGGCTCCAACTTACGTAGAATCAGCTGGGATATCTCCGGCGGGAGTTCAGAAATGAAATCCAACTTGGCAGGTTCCAGTAGTCCTAGCGCACGGAGGATAGACCTGAAGAACTCCATGTTGCCGCTGCAGCGTCAGGATCTCGAATGATCTACTGTTCCAAATTTTGGGTTTATATACCCTTGGTTACGGTTGATCGCCTGTTCCGGTTCGGTGACCCGACCAATCAGGATCGAGCTCGGATGAATTTATGTTTGTCATTGTTATGTTAACTTGCTGTTGAGTGCACGCATCAGGAAATATATTGTTGAATTTGTTTGCCGTATATCAAACTCTGGGGAAATGTTTCTGTTTGGAATACCTTATGAAAATGTTTCATTTTGGAATACGCCATGAAATATGTAGATAACATAAATTTACATCTTAAGATGTTTTCTTTCAATGACATAGGGAGTGGTATAGGTATGATGTTTAACCTACCGTCGGGCGCAGCGGTTCTAGGAGATACATCAATCACTATTTTGTGCAGTGTGATACATCCTTAAGCGGCGGAAACCCCTAGCTACTAGTAGCTGAATGTAAATGCTCTAATGTTGATTAGTTTTACATTTCAGAGACTCATTGTCTTAACCCTCATACGCTCCTCAAGAATATCTTCCTCAATCCGCGAGTGGTTCGTAAGTCGGTCCGGATTGAGATCAGCTTGAGCCCAATGCTAGATTTCTAAAAACCGCGCGGAAATTGCGTAACGGCAACGGAGGAAATTAAGGGGCCGCCACACCGGTTAGGGAAACTAAATTCCTCAATTTCGAACAAATTTCGGATCTTATGGTTAGGACAGAGACGGAACGAAGCTGCAGCCACTAGTGCGATAAAGATGGTACATTAGATAGAAGTCCAGACTTTGTAAACTCAAACGTCGAAAAAAGCTTCTTTTCTATATTGATGTTCCCTGACACCCCCCCGCGGAGAGGGGAAATTAGTTTAGATTGCCCCGAGGCCGACAAAACCCCCCGACCCGCTAGGTCATACCGGGAGTTTTGAGGGAATCAGAGTCAATCACAGTTCTGAACTAAAAAGAGAGGAAATTCTGGTGGAGGACAGGCGCAAAGTTTAGTATTTTGTTCCTACCACCCCTGAGTAGGGTGTCATTTGAAAGAGCTCGGGAAGAGGTATTGAGCCTCATAGGCTAGGAGCGCCTCCGAGGTCATCCGAAGGGCGTATAGCGTTGTTCGTAAATTAGAAAAGTTCTGTATGTATTTGGAGTCGCGAGGGCATTAGTATCTCTATCCCGAGGTCACAGTGGAGGTGCCTTTGACTTTGAAAATTCTGACAAAGCCAAAGGTCTTGGAAACCTTTTTCAGATTTTGAAGGTCAAGGTCAAGGTCAAAGGTGCAGGCGGGATCAGGAACCTCCCCCGAAGGTCGCCATATAAATTTGCGGTGTAGAGCGACAAAAAGTAGTGAAAAATGGCATAGAATAGGTTAATTTAGCAATTAAGGATTTAGATTTTAGGCTGCGTGCGGATAGGAATAGTGTTAAACGGTTAGATTTAAGAGTGCGGTTTCAATGTTTCATATAGTTTGGATTGACATCTGTAAGGAAAAAATAAAATCCAGGTTAGGTTAATTTTTATTAAAATTGATTATAAAAAAAAGGGACCACAATTACGATTATGAAATTTCGCGCGCGCCAAAAAACTGTGTTTATGGAACCTTTAAATGGACACAAAATAAATGACCCCCGCCGATTATGAATACGAAATTTCGAAAAAAAAATTTTTCTGTAAATGATACGCGTTACACTTGTGTTATATGATTACGAAATATTGCAAAAAATCGATTGTCACGATAAAATTTTGGTAACAAAGGCGATCTAGATTGGGCGCCGAAAAAAGAAGGTTCGAGAAGAAGTATCAAAAGCTCTCATGATTTATTTAAACATATTTCAACGAATTGCAGCAATGTAGTACGTCATTTGTAATGAAAGATTGTTTGATGTTATAGGATCGGATTTTTCCAAGATCCCTGTTTCTGACCACAGACACTCTGTTAAACTGAAGCACTTCAATTTAACATGCACTATTTCATATATTGGATGATTGCAAAAGCTCATACTCAATTTACCCCGTGAACTTGTCTGAAACTAAACGTGCAACTCCTACGGATAAGGAAATCACAGGTTGTAAAATGTTCGGAGACAATGATAGAAAACAGAGTTACAGACTATATAATTGATTAATAAAACTGTTATTTATCCCAAATAGGGTACGAACTTTTGCAAACACATTACTAATACATTACGTTTAGTAATACATTATTGGCTAACGATTGAAGGCTGTTAAAGGATCTAGTAAAGAATCATGGGTCATGGACTTTAGAAAATGACGAAAATATATTATATCTTAAATATAAACATATTATTAATATATTCAACGAAAAATATCCTGCATCGCTTATGGGAAGCAGTAGTTAGATTTTTAAAAAAATACTGTCCACACTTGGACATCAGTCAATTACACATATAGGGGAAAATTATAACAATATTTTCTTGTGGTCAAACAATGGATTATATGTACTTACTTAGACTACATTATCCTAACAACTAGTCAATTCACTCATAAGAGCACGTCAAGATAAAATTGACTAACATCTTACATTCTAATACATCTACTACACCTCGAAGTTATTGAACCCACGCTCGCCACACTCTGCACTGGATTTCGAGGAATTTTTCGAACCACTCCAGTTTTGGTTCTGACGAAGGAACAACTCTTCTCACCTGTGCAGGAATTATTAGATCCCTCTGTACAGTCGTTCTCGGCTCATCCACAGCTTCCCCTAGAAAACGTTCATTCATTATCCGCATTGCACGTTGCTTATCAATGCCTAGCGGTTTGTCTTAGGATCTTGTCTGCCCTACAGACATTTAACCATTTCCGTGACACTTGAGCAGCGCAAAGCAGAGACTTAGGCTCCAACTTGCGTAGAATCAGCTGGGATATCTCCGGCGGGAGTTCAGAAATGAAATCCAACTTGGCAGGTTCCAGTAGTCCTAGCGCACGGAGGAAAGACCTGAAGAACTCCATGTTGCCGCTGCAGCGTCAGGATCTCGAATGATCTACTGTTCCAAATTTTGGGTTTATATACCCTTGGTTACGGTTGATCGCCTGTTCCGGTTCGGTGACCCGACCAATCAGGATCGAGCTCGGATGATTTTATGTTTGTCATTGTTATGTTAACTTGCTGTTGAGTGCACACATCAGGAAATAAATTGTTGAATTTGTTTGCCGTATATCAAACTCTGGGGAAATGTTTCTGTTTCGAATACCTTATGAAAATGTTTCATTTTGGAATACGCCATGAAATATGTAGATAACATAAATTTACATCTTAAGATGTTTTCTTTCAATGACATAGGGAGTGGTATAGGTATGATGTTTAACCTACCGTCGGGCGCAGCGGTTCTAGGAGATACATCAATCACTATTTTGTGCAGTGTGATACATCCTTAAGCGGCGGAAACCCCTAGCTACTAGTAGCTGAATGTAAATGCTCTAATGTTGATTAGTTTTACATTTCAGAGACTCATTGTCTTAACCCTCATACGCTCCTCAAGAATATCTTCCTCAATCCGCGAGTGGTTCGTAAGTCGGTCCGGATTGAGATCAGCTTGAGCCCAACGCTAGATTTCTAAAAACCGCGCGGAAATTGCGTAACGGCAACGGAGGAAATTAAGGGGCCGCCACACCGGTTAGGGAAACTAAATTCCTCAATTTCGAACAAATTTCGGATCTTATGGTTAGGACAGAGACGGAACGAAGCTAGCAGCCACTAGTGCGATAAAGATGGTACATTAGATAGAAGTCCAGACTTTGTAAACTCAAACGTCGAAAAAAGCTTCTTTTCTATATTGATGTTCCCTGACACCCCCCCGCGGAGAGGGGAAATTAGTTTAGATTGCCCCGAGGCCGACAAAACCCCCCGACCCGCTAGGTCATACCGGGAGTTTTGAGGGAATCAGAGTCAATCACAGTTCTGAACTAAAAAGAGAGGAAATTCTGGTGGAGGACAGGCGCAAAGTTTAGTATTTTGTTCCTACCACCCCTGAGTAGGGTGTCATTTGAAAGAGCTCGGGAAGAGGTATTGAGCCTCATAGGCTAGGAGCGCCTCCGAGGTCATCCGAAGGGCGTATAGCGTTGTTCGTAAATTAGAAAAGTTCTGTATGTATTTGGAGTCGCGAGGGCATTAGTATCTCTATCCCGAGGTCACAGTGGAGGTGCCTTTGACTTTGAAAATTCTGACAAAGCCAAAGGTCTTGGAAACCTTTTTCAGATTTTCAAGGTCAAGGTCAAGGTCAAAGGTGCAGGCGGGATCAGGAACCTCCCCCGAAGGTCGCCATATAAATTTGCGGTGTCGAGCGACAAAAAGTAGTGAAAAATGGCATAGAATAGGTTAATTTAGCAATTAAGGATTTAGATTTTAGGCTGCGTGCGGATAGGAATAGTGTTAAACGGTTAGATTTAAGAGTGCGGTTTCAATGTTTCGTATAGTTTGGATTGACATCTGTAAGGAAAAAATAAAATCCAGGTTAGGTTAATTTTTATTAAAATTGATTATAAAAAAAAGGGACCACAATTACGATTATGAAATTTCGCGCGCGCCAAAAAACTGTGTTTATGGAACCTTTAAATGGACACAAAATAAATGACCCCCGCCGATTATGAATACGAAATTTCGAAAAAAAAATTTTTCTGTAAATGATACGCGTTACACTTGTGTTATATGATTACGAAATATTGCAAAAAATCGATTGTCACGATAAAATTTTGGTAACAAAGGCGAGCTAGATTGGGCGCCGAAAAAAGAAGGTTCGAGAAGAAGTATCAAAAGCTCTCATGATTTATTTAAACATATTTCAACGAATTGCAGCAATGTAGTACGTCATTTGTAATGAAAGATTGTTTGATGTTATAGGATCGGATTTTTCCAAGATCCCTGTTTCTGATCACAGACACTCTGTTAAACTGAAGCACTTCAATTTAACATGCACTATTTCATATATTGGATGATTGCAAAAGCTCATACTCAATTTACCCCGTGAACTTGTCTGAAACTAAACGTGCATCTACTACGGATAAGGAAATCACAGGTTGTAAAATGTTCGGAGACAATGATAGAAAACAGAGTTACAGACTATATAATTGATTAATAAAACTGTTATTTATCCCAAATAGGGTACGAACTTTTGCAAACACATTACTAATACATTACGTTTAGTAATACATTATTGGCTAACGATTGAAGGCTGTTAAAGGATCTAGTAAAGAATCATTGGTCATGGACTTTAGAAAATGACGAAAATATATTATATCTTAAATATAAACATATTATTAATATATTCAACGAAAAATATCCTGCATCGCTTATGGGAAGCAGTAGTTAGATTTTTAAAAAAATACTGTCCACACTTGGACATCAGTCAATTACACATATAGGGGAAAATTATAACAATATTTTCTTGTGGTCAAACAATGGATTATATGTACTTACTTAGACTACATTATCCTAACAACTAGTAAATTCACTCATAAGAGCACGTCAAGATAAAATTGACTAACATCTTACATTCTAATACATCTACTACGCCTCGAAGTTATTGAACCCACGTTCGCCACACTCTGCACTTGATTTCGAGGAATTTTTCGAACCACTCCAGTTTTGGTTCTGACGAAGGAACAACTCTTCTCACCTGTGCAGGAATTATTAGATCCCTCTGTACAGTCGTTCTCGGCTCATCCACAGCTTCCCCTAGAAAACGTTCAATCATTATCCGCATTGCACGTTGCTTATCATGCCTAGCGGTTTGTCTTAGGATCTTGTCTGGCCTACAGACATTTAACCATTTCCGTGACACTTGAGCAGCGCAAAGCACAGACTTAGGCTCCAACTTGCGTAGAATCAGCTGGGATATCTCCGGCGGGAGTTCAGAAATGAAATCCAACTTGGCAGGTTCCAGTAGTCCTAGCGCACGGAGGAAAGACCTGAAGAACTCCATGTTGCCGCTGCAGCGTCAGGATCTCGAATGATCTACTGTTCCAACTTTTGGGTTTATATACCCTTGGTTACGGTTGATCGCCTGTTCCGGTTCGGTGACCCGACCAATCAGGATCGAGCTCGGATGAATTTATGTTTGTCATTGTTATGTTAACTTGCTGTTGAGTGCACGCATCAGGAAATAAATTGTTGAATTTGTTTGCCGTATATCAAACTCGGGGGAAATGTTTCTGTTTGGAATACCTTATGAAAATGTTTCATTTTGGAATACGCCATGAAATATGTAGATAACATAAGTTTACATCTTAAGATGTTTTCTTTCAATGACATAGGGAGTGGTATAGGTATGATGTTTAACCTACCGTCGGGCGCAGCGGTTCTAGGAGATACATCAATCACTATTTTGTGCAGTGTGATACATCCTTAAGCGGCGGAAACCCCTAGCTACTAGTAGCTGAATGTAAATGCTGTAATGTTGATTAGTTTTACATTTCAGAGACTCATTGTCTTAACCCTCATACGCTCCTCAAGAATATTTTCCTCAATCCGCGAGTGGTTCGTAAGTCGGTCCGGATTGAGATCAGCTTGAGCCCAACGCTAGATTTCTAAAAACCGCGCGGAAATTGCGTAACGGCAACGGAGGAAATTAAGGGGCCGCCACACCGGTTAGGGAAACTAAATTCCTCAATATCGAACAAATTTCGGATCTTATGGTTAGGACAGAGACGGAACGAAGCTAGCAGCCACTAGTGCGATAAAGATGGTACATTAGATAGAAGTCCAGACTTTGTAAACTCAAACGTCGAAAAAAACTTCTTTTTTATATTGATGTTCCCTGACACCCCCCCGCGGAGAGGGGAAATTAGTTTAGATTGCCCCGAGGCCGACAAAACCACCCGACCCGCTGGGTCATACCGGGAGTTTTGAGGGAATCAGAGTCAATCACAGTTCTGAACTAAAAAGAGCGGAAATTCTGGTGGAGGACAGGCGCAAAGTTTAGTATTTTGTTCCTACCACCCCTGAGTAGGGTGTCATTTGAAAGAGCTCGGGAAGAGGTATTGAGCCTCATAGGCTAGGAGCGCCTCCGAGGTCATACGAAGGGCGTATAGCGTTTCTCGTAAATTAGAAAACTTCTGTATGTATTTGGAGTCGCGAGGGCATTAGGATCTCTATCCCGAGGTCAGAGTGGAGGTGCCTTTGACTTTGAAAATTCTGACAAAGCCAAAGGTCTTGGAAACCTTTTTCAGATTTTCAAGGTCAAGGTCAAGGTCAAGGTCAAAGGTGCAGGCGGGATCAGGAACCTCCCCCGAAGGTCGCCATATAAATTTGCGGTGTCGAGCGACAACAAGTAGTGAAAAATGGCATAGAATAGGTTAATTTAGCAATTAAGGATTTAGATTTTAGGCTGCGTGCGGATAGGAATAGTGTTAAACGGTTAGATTTAAAAGTGCGGATTCAATGTTTCATATAGTTTGGATTGACATCTGTAAGGAAAAAATAAAATCCAGGTTAGGTTAATTTTTATTAAAATTGATTATAAAAAAAAGGGACCACAATTACGATTATGAAATTTCGTGCGCGCCAAAGAACTGTGTTTACGGAACCTTTAAATGGACACAAAATAAATGACCCCCGCCGATTATGAATACGAAATTTCGAAAAAAAAATTGTCTGTAAAGGATACGCGTTACACTTGTGTTATATGATTACGAAATATTGCAAAAAATCGATTGTCACGATAAAATTTTGGTAACAAAGGCGATCTAGATTGGGCGCCGAAAAAAGAAGGTTCGAGAAGAAGTATCAAAAGCTCTCATGATTTATTTAAACATATTTCAACGAATTGCAGCAATGTAGTACGTCATTTGTAATGAAAGATTGTTTGATGTTATAGGATCGGATTTTTCCAAGATCCCTGTTTCTGATCACAGACACTCTGTTAAACTGAAGCACTTCAATTTAACATGCACTATTTCATATATTGGATGATTGCAAAAGCTCATACTCAATTTACCCCGTGAACTTGTCTGAAACTAAACGTGCAACTCCTACGGATAAGGAAATCACAGGTTGTAAAATGTTCGGAGACAATGATAGAAAACAGAGTTACAGACTATATAATTGATTAATAAAACTGTTATTTATCCCAAATAGGGTACGAACTTTTGCAAACACATTACTAATACATTACGTTTAGTAATACATTATTGGCTAACGATTGAAGGCTGTTAAAGGATCTAGTAAAGAATCATTGGTCATGGACTTTAGAAAATGACGAAAATATATTATATCTTAAATATAAACATATTATTAATATATTCAACGAAAAATATCCTGCATCGCTTATGGGAAGCAGTAGTTAGATTTTTAAAAAAATACTGTCCACACTTGGACATCAGTCAATTACACATATAGGGGAAAATTATAACAATATTTTCTTGTGGTCAAACAATGGATTATATGTACTTACTTAGACTACATTATCCTAACAACTAGTCAATTCACTCATAAGAGCGGGTCAAGATAAAATTGACTAACATCTTACATTCTAATACATCTACTACGCCTCGAAGTTATTGAACCCACGCTCGCCACACTCTGCACTGGATTTCGAGGAATTTTTCGAACCACTCCAGTTTTGGTTCTGACGAAGGAACAACTCTTCTCACCTGTGCAGGAATGATTAGATCCCTCTGTACAGTCGATCTCGGCTCATAAACAGCTTCCCCTAGAAAACGTTCAATCATTATCCGCATTGCACGTTGCTTATCATGCCTAGCGGTTTGTCTTAGGATCTTGTCTGCCCTACAGACATTTAACCATTTCCGTGACACTTGAGCAGCGCAAAGCACAGACTTAGGCTCCAACTTGCGTAGAATCAGCTGGGATATCTCCGGCGGGAGTTCAGAAATGAAATCCAACTTGGCAGGTTCCAGTAGTCCTAGCGCACGGAGGAAAGACCTGAAGAACTCCATGTTGCCGCTGCAGCGTCAGGATCTCGAATGATCTACTGTTCCAAATTTTGGGTTTATATACCCTTGGTTACGGTTGATCGCCTGTTCCGGTTCGGTGACCCGACCAATCAGGATCGAGCTCGGATGAATTTATGTTTGTCATTGTTATGTTAACTTGCTGTTGAGTGCACGCATCAGGAAATAAATTGTTGAATTTGTTTGCCGTATATCAAACTCTGGGGAAATGTTTCTGTTTGGAATACCTTATGAAAATGTTTCATTTTGGAATACGCCATGAAATATGTAGATAACATAAGTTTACATCTTAAGATGTTTTCTTTCAATGACATAGGGAGTGGTATAGGTATGATGTTTAACCTACCGTCGGGCGCAGCGGTTCTAGGAGATACATCAATCACTATTTTGTGCAGTGTGATACATCCTTAAGCGGCGGAAACCCCTAGCTACTAGTAGCTGAATGTAAATGCTGTAATGTTGATTAGTTTTACATTTCAGAGACTCATTGTCTTAACCCTCATACGCTCCTCAAGAATATTTTCCTCAATCCGCGAGTGGTTCGTAAGTCGGTCCGGATTGAGATCAGCTTGAGCCCAACGCTAGATTTCTAAAAACCGCGCGGAAATTGCGTAACGGCAACGGAGGAAATTAAGGGGCCGCCACACCGGTTAGGGAAACTAAATTCCTCAATTTCGAACAAATTTCGGATCTTATGGTTAGGACAGAGACGGAACGAAGCTAGCAGCCACTAGTGCGATAAAGATGGTACATTAGATAGAAGTCCAGACTTTGTAAACTCAAACGTCGAAAAACCTTCTTTTTTATATTGATGTTCCCTGACACCCCCCCGCGGAGAGGGGAAATTAGTTTAGATTGCCCCGAGGCCGACAAAACCCCCCGACCCGCTAGGTCATACCGGGAGTTTTGAGGGAATCAGAGTCAATCACAGTTCTGAACTAAAAAGAGAGGAAATTCTGGTGGAGGACAGGCGCAAAGTTTAGTATTTTGTTCCTACCACCCCTGAGTAGGGTGTCATTTGAAAGAGCTCGGGAAGAGGTATTGAGCCTCATAGGCTAGGAGCGCCTCCGAGGTCATCCGAAGGGCGTATAGCGTTTCTCGTAAATTAGAAAAGTTCTGTATGTATTTGGAGTCACGAGGGCATTAGTATCTCTATCCCGAGGTCAGAGTGGAGGTGCCTTTGACTTTGAAAATTCTGACAAAGCCAAAGGTCTTGGAAACCTTTTTCAGATTTTCAAGGTCAAGGTCAATGTCAAAGGTGCAGGCGGGATCAGGAACCTCCCCCGAAGGTAGCCATATAAATTTGCGGTGTCGAGCGACAACAAGTAGTGAAAAATGGCATAGAATAGGTTAATTTAGCAATTAAGGATTTGGATTTTAGGCTGCGTGCGGATAGGAATAGTGTTAAACGATTAGATTTAAAAGTGCGGTTTCAATGTTTCATATAGTTTGGATTGACATCTGTAAGGAAAAAGTAAAATCCAGGTTAGGTTAATTTTTATTAAAATTGATTATAAAAAAAAGGGACCACAATTACGATTATGAAATTTCGCGCGCGCCAAAAAACTGTGTTTATGGAACCTTTAAATGGACACAAAATAAATGACCCCCGCCGATTATGAATACGAAATTTCGAAAAAAAATTTTTTCTGTAAATGATACGCGTTACACTTGTGTTATATGATTACGAAATATTGCAAAAAATCGATTGTCACGATAAAATTTTGGTAACAAAGGCGATCTAGATTGGGCGCCGAAAAAAGAAGGTTCGAGAAGAAGTATCAAATGCTCTCATGATTTATTTAAACATATTTCAACGAATTGCAGCAATGTAGTACGTCATTTGTAATGAAAGATTGTTTGATGTTATAGGATCGGATTTTTCCAAGATCCCTGTTTCTGATCACAGACACTCTGTTAAACTGAAGCACTTCAATTTAACATGCACTATTTTATATATTGGATGATTGCAAAAGCTCATACTCAATTTACCCCGTGAACTTGTCTGAAACTAAACGTGCAACTCCTACGGATAAGGAAATCACAGGTTGTAAAATGTTCGGAGACAATTATAGAAAACAGAGTTACAGACTATATAATTGATTAATAAAACTGTTATTTATCCCAAATAGGGTACGAACTTTTGCAAACACATTACTAATACATTACGTTTAGTAATACATTATTGGCTAACGATTGAAGGCTGTTAAAGGATCTAGTAAAGAATCATGGGTCATGGACTTTAGAAAATGACGAAAATATATTATATCTTAAATATAAACATATTATTAATATATTCAACGAAAAATATCCTGCATCGCTTATGGGAAGCAGTAGTTAGATTTTTAAAAAAATACTGTCCACACTTGGACATCAGTCAATTATACATATAGGGGAAAATTATAACAAGATTTTCTTGTGGTCAAACAATGGATTATATGTACTTACTTAGACTACATTATCCTAACAACTAGTCAATTCACTCATAAGAGCACGTCAAGATAAAATTGACTAACATCTTACATTCTAATACATCTACTACACCTCGAAGTTATTGAACCCACGCTCGCCACACTCTGCACTGGATTTCGAGGAATTTTTCGAACCACTCCAGTTTTGGTTCTGACGAAGGAACAACTCTTCTCACCTGTGCAGGAATTATTAGATCCCTCTGTACAGTCGTTCTCGGCTCATCCACAGCTTCCCCTAGAAAACGTTCATTCATTATCCGCATTGCACGTTGCTTATGATACTTAGCGGTTTGTCTTAGGATCTTGTCTGCCCTACAGACATTTAACCATTTCCGTGACACTTGAGCAGCGCAAAGCAGAGACTTAGGCTCCAACTTGCGTAGAATCAGCTGGGATATCTCCGGCGGGAGTTCAGAAATGAAATCCAACTTGGCAGGTTCCAGTAGTCCTAGCGCACGGAGGAAAGACCTGAAGAACTCCATGTTGCCGCTGCAGCGTCAGGATCTCGAATGATCTACTGTTCCAAATTTTGGGTTTATATACCCTTGGTTACGGTTGATCGCCTGTTCCGGTTCGGTGACCCGACCAATCAGGATCGAGCTCGGATGAATTTATGTTTGTCATTGTTATGTTAACTTGCTGTTGAGTGCACGCATCAGGAAATAAATTGTTGAATTTGTTTGCCGTATATCAAACTCTGGGGAAATGTTTCTGTTTGGAAAACCTTATGAAAATGTTTCATTTTGGAATACGCCATGAAATATGTAGATAACATAAATTTACATCTTAAGATGTTTTCTTTCAATGACATAGGGAGTGGTATAGGTATGATGTTTAACCTACCGTCGGGCGCAGCGGTTCTAGGAGATACATCAATCACTATTTTGTGCAGTGTGATACATCCTTAAGCGGCGGAAACCCCTAGCTACTAGTAGCTTAATGTAAATGCTGTAATGTTGATTAGTTTTACATTTCAGAGACTCATTGTCTTAACCCTCATACGCTCCTCAAGAATATTTTCCTCAATCCGCGAGTGGTTCGTAAGTCGGTCCGGATTGAGATCAGCTTGAGCCCAACGCTAGATTTCTAAAAACCGCGCGGAAATTGCGTAACAGCAACGGAGGAAATTAAGGGGCCGCTACACCGGTTAGGGAAACTAAATTCCTCAATTTCGAACAAAGTTCGGATCTTATGGTTAGGACAGAGACGGAACGAAGCTAGCAGCCACTAGTGCGATAAAGATGGTACATTAGATAGAAGTCCAGACTGTGTAAACTCAAACGTCGAAAAAAGCTTCTTTTTTATATCGATGTTCCCTGACACCCCCCCGCGGAGAGGGGAAATTAGTTTAGATTGCCCCGAGGCCGACAAAACCCCCCGACCCGCTAGATCATACCGGGAGTTTTGAGGTAATCAGAGTCAATCACAGTTCTGAACTAAAAAGAGAGGAAATTCTGGTGGAGGACAGGCGCAAAGTTTAGTATTTTGTTCCTACCACCCCTGAGTAGGGTGTCATTTGAAAGAGCTCGGGATGAGGTATTGAGCTTCATAGGCTAGGAGCGCCTCCGAGGTCATCCGAAGGGCGTATAGCGTTTCTCGTAAATTAGAAAAGTTCTGTATGTATTTGGAGTCGCGAGGGCATTAGTATCTCTATCCCGAGGTCACAGTGGAGGTGCCTTTGACTTTGAAAATTCTGACAAAGCCAAAGGTCTTGGAAACCTTTTTCAGATTTTGAAGGTCAAGGTCAAGGTCAAAGGTGCAGGCGGGATCAGGAACCTCCCCCGAAGGTCGCCATATAAATTTGCGGTGTCGAGCGACAACAAGTAGTGAAAAATGGCATAGAATAGGTTAATTTAGCAATTAAGGAATTAGGTTTTAGGCTGCGTGCGGATAGGAATAGTGTTAAACGGTTAGATTTAAGAGTTCGGTTTCAATGTTTCATATAGTTTGGATTGACATCTGTAAGGAAAAAATAAAATCCAGGTTAGGTTAATTTTTATTAAAATTGATTATAAAAAAAAGGGACCACAATTACGATTATGAAATTTCGCGCGCGCCAAAAAACTGTGTTTATGGAACCTTTAAATGGACACAAAATAAATGACCCCCGCCGATTATGAATACGAAATTTCGAAAAAAAATTTTTTCTGTAAATGATACGCGTTACACTTGTGTTATATGATTACGAAATATTGCAAAAAATCGATTGTCACGATAAAATTTTGGTAACAAAGGCGATCTAGATTGGGCGCCGAAAAAAGAAGGTTCGAGAAGAAGTATCAAATGCTCTCATGATTTATTTAAACATATTTCAACGAATTGCAGCAATGTAGTACGTCATTTGTAATGAAAGATTGTTTGATGTTATAGGATCGGATTTTTCCAAGATCCCTGTTTCTGATCACAGACACTCTGTTAAACTGAAGCACTTCAATTTAACATGCACTATTTTATATATTGGATGATTGCAAAAGCTCATACTCAATTTACCCCGTGAACTTGTCTGAAACTAAACGTGCAACTCCTACGGATAAGGAAATCACAGGTTGTAAAATGTTCGGAGACAATTATAGAAAACAGAGTTACAGACTATATAATTGATTAATAAAACTGTTATTTATCCCAAATAGGGTACGAACTTTTGCAAACACATTACTAATACATTACGTTTAGTAATACATTATTGGCTAACGATTGAAGGCTGTTAAAGGATCTAGTAAAGAATCATGGGTCATGGACTTTAGAAAATGACGAAAATATATTATATCTTAAATATAAACATATTATTAATATATTCAACGAAAAATATCCTGCATCGCTTATGGGAAGCAGTAGTTAGATTTTTAAAAAAATACTGTCCACACTTGGACATCAGTCAATTATACATATAGGGGAAAATTATAACAAGATTTTCTTGTGGTCAAACAATGGATTATATGTACTTACTTAGACTACATTATCCTAACAACTAGTCAATTCACTCATAAGAGCACGTCAAGATAAAATTGACTAACATCTTACATTCTAATACATCTACTACACCTCGAAGTTATTGAACCCACGCTCGCCACACTCTGCACTGGATTTCGAGGAATTTTTCGAACCACTCCAGTTTTGGTTCTGACGAAGGAACAACTCTTCTCACCTGTGCAGGAATTATTAGATCCCTCTGTACAGTCGTTCTCGGCTCATCCACAGCTTCCCCTAGAAAACGTTCATTCATTATCCGCATTGCACGTTGCTTATGATACTTAGCGGTTTGTCTTAGGATCTTGTCTGCCCTACAGACATTTAACCATTTCCGTGACACTTGAGCAGCGCAAAGCAGAGACTTAGGCTCCAACTTGCGTAGAATCAGCTGGGATATCTCCGGCGGGAGTTCAGAAATGAAATCCAACTTGGCAGGTTCCAGTAGTCCTAGCGCACGGAGGAAAGACCTGAAGAACTCCATGTTGCCGCTGCAGCGTCAGGATCTCGAATGATCTACTGTTCCAAATTTTGGGTTTATATACCCTTGGTTACGGTTGATCGCCTGTTCCGGTTCGGTGACCCGACCAATCAGGATCGAGCTCGGATGAATTTATGTTTGTCATTGTTATGTTAACTTGCTGTTGAGTGCACGCATCAGGAAATAAATTGTTGAATTTGTTTGCCGTATATCAAACTCTGGGGAAATGTTTCTGTTTGGAATACCTTATGAAAATGTTTCATTTTGGAATACGCCATGAAATATGTAGATAACATAAATTTACATCTTAAGATGTTTTCTTTCAATGACATAGGGAGTGGTATAGGTATGATGTTTAACCTACCGTCGGGCGCAGCGGTTCTAGGAGATACATCAATCACTATTTTGTGCAGTGTGATACATCCTTAAGCGGCGGAAACCCCTAGCTACTAGTAGCTTAATGTAAATGCTGTAATATTGATTAGTTTTACATTTCAGAGACTCATTGTCTTAACCCTCATACGCTCCTCAAGAATATTTTCCTCAATCCGCGAGTGGTTCGTAAGTCGGTCCGGATTGAGATCAGCTTGAGCCCAACGCTAGATTTCTAAAAACCGCGCGGAAATTGCGTAACAGCAACGGAGGAAATTAAGGGGCCGCTACACCGGTTAGGGAAACTAAATTCCTCAATTTCGAACAAAGTTCGGATCTTATGGTTAGGACAGAGACGGAACGAAGCTAGCAGCCACTAGTGCGATAAAGATGGTACATTAGATAGAAGTCCAGACTGTGTAAACTCAAACGTCGAAAAAAGCTTCTTTTTTATATCGATGTTCCCTGACACCCCCCCGCGGAGAGGGGAAATTAGTTTAGATTGCCCCGAGGCCGACAAAACCCCCCGACCCGCTAGATCATACCGGGAGTTTTGAGGTAATCAGAGTCAATCACAGTTCTGAACTAAAAAGAGAGGAAATTCTGGTGGAGGACAGGCGCAAAGTTTAGTATTTTGTTCCTACCACCCCTGAGTAGGGTGTCATTTGAAAGAGCTCGGGATGAGGTATTGAGCTTCATAGGCTAGGAGCGCCTCCGAGGTCATCCGAAGGGCGTATAGCGTTTCTCGTAAATTAGAAAAGTTCTGTATGTATTTGGAGTCGCGAGGGCATTAGTATCTCTATCCCGAGGTCACAGTGGAGGTGCCTTTGACTTTGAAAATTCTGGCAAAGCCAAAGGTCTTGGAAACCTTTTTCAGATTTTGAAGGTCAAGGTCAAGGTCAAAGGTGCAGGCGGGATCAGGAACCTCCCCCGAAGGTCGCCATATAAATTTGCGGTGTCGAGCGACAAAAAGTAGTGAAAAATGGCATAGAATAGGTTAATTTAGCAATTAAGGATTTAGATTTTAGGCTGCGTGCGGATAGGAATAGTGTTAAACGGTTAGATTTAAGAGTGCGGTTTCAATGTTTCATATAGTTTGGATTGACATGTGTAAGGAAAAAATAAAATCCAGGTTAGGTTAATTTTTATTAAAATTGATTATAAAAAAAGGGACCACAATTACGATTATGAAATTTCGCGCGCGCCAAAGAACTGTGTTTACGGAACCTTTAAATGGACACAAAATAAATGACCCCCGCCGATTATGAATACGAAATTTCGAAAAAAAAATTTTTCTGTAAAGGATACGCGTTACACTGGTGTTATATGATTACGAAATATTGCAAAAAATCGATTGTCACGATAAAATTTTGGTAACAAAGGCGATCTAGATTGGGCGCCGAAAAAAGAAGGTTCGAGAAGAAGTATCAAAAGCTCTCATGATTTATTTAAACATATTTCAACGAATTGCAGCAATGTATTACGTCATTTGTAATGAAAGATTATTTGATGTTATAGGAACGGATTTTTCCAAGATCCCTGATTCTGATCACAGACACTCTGTTAAACTGGAGCACTTCAATTTAACATGCACTATTTCATATATTGGATGATTGCAAAAGCTCATACTCAATTTACCTCGTGAACTTGTCTGAAACTAAACGTGCAACTTCTACGGAAAAGGAAATCACAGGTTGTAAAATGTTCGGAGACAATTATAGAAAACAGAGTTACAGACTATATAATTGATTAATAAAACTGTTATTTATCCCAAATAGGGTACGAACTTTTGCAATCACACTACTAATACATTACGATTAGTAATACATTATTGGCTAACGATTGAAGGCTGTTAAAGGATCTAGTAAAGAATCATTGGTCATGGACATTAGAAAATGACGAAAATATATTATATCTTAAATATAAACATATTATTAATATATTCAACGAAAAATATCCTGCATCGCTTATGGGAAGCAGTAGTTAGATTTTTAAAAAAATACTGTCCACACTTGGACATCAGTCAATTACACATATAGGGGAAAATTATAACAATATTTTCTTGTGGTCAAACAATGGATTATATGTACTTACTTAGACTACATTATCCTAACAACTAGTCAATTCACTCATAAGAGCACGTCAAGATAAAATTGACTAACATCTTACATTCTAATACATCTACTACGCCTCGAAGTTATTGAACCCACGCTCGCCACACTCTGCACTGGATTTCGAGGAATTTTTCGAACCACTCCAGTTTTGGTTCTGACGAAGGAACAACTCTACTCACCTGTGCAGGAATTATTAGATCCCTCTGTACAATCGTTCTCGGCTCATCCACAGCTTCCCCTAGAATACGTTCATTCATTATCCGCATTGCACGTTGCTTATGATGCCTAGCGGTTTGTCTTAGGATCTTGTCTGCCCTACAGACATTTAACCATTTCCGTGACACTTGAGCAGCGCAAAGCAGAGACTTAGGCTCCAACTTGCGTAGAATCAGCTGGGATATCTCCGGCGGGAGTTCAGAAATGAAATCCAACTTGGCAGGTTCCAGTGGTCCTAGCGCACGGAGGAAAGATCTGAAGAACTCCATGTTGCCGCTGCAGCGTCATGATCTCGAATGATCTACTGTTCCAAATTTTGGGTTTATATACCCTTGGTTACGGTTGATCGCCTGTTCCGGTTCGGTGACCCGACCAATCAGGATCGAGCTCGGATGATTTTATGTTTGTCATTGTTATGTTAACTTGCTGTTGAGTGCACGCATCAGGAAATAAATTGTTGAATTTGTTTGCCGTATATCAAACTCTGGGGAAATGTTTCTGTTTGGAATACCTTATGAAAATGTTTCATTTTGGAATACGCCATGAAATATGTAGATAACATAAATTTACATCTTAAGATGTTTTCTTTCAATGACATAGGGAGTGGTATAGGTATGATGTTTAACCTACCGTCGGGCGCAGCGGTTCTAGGAGATACATCAATCACTATTTTGTGCAGTGTGATACATCCTTAAGCGGCGCAAACCCCTAGCTACTAGTAGCTTAATGTAAATGCTGTAATGTTGATTAGTTTTACATTTCAGAGACTCATTGTCTTAACCCTCATACGCTCCTCAAGAATATTTTCCTCAATCCGCGAATGGTTCGTAAGTCAGTCCGGATTGAGATCAGCTTGAGCCCAACGCTAGATTTCTAAAAAACGCGCGGAAATTGCGTAACAGCAACGGAGGAAATTAAGGGGCCGCCACACCGGTTAGGGAAACTAAATTCCTCAATTTCGAACAAATTTCTGATCTTATGGTTAGGACAGAGACGGAACGAAGCTAGCAGCCACTAGTGCGATAAAGATGGTACATTAGATAGAAGTCCAGACTTTGTAAACTCAAACGTCGAAAAAGCTTCTTTTTTATATTGATGTTCCCTGACACCCCCCCGCGGAGAGGGGAAATTAGTTTAGATTGCCCCGAGGCCGACAAAACCCCCCGACCCGCTAGGTCATACCGGGAGTTTTGAGGGAATCAGAGTCAATCACAGTTCTGAACTAAAAAGAGAGGAAATTCTGGTGGAGGACAGGCGCAAAGTTTAGTATTTTGTTCCTACCACCCCTGAGTAGGGTGTCATTTGAAAGAGCTCGGGAAGAGGTATTGAGCCTCATAGGCTAGGAGCGCCTCCGAGGTCATCCGAAGGGCGTATAGCGTTTCTCGTAAATTAGAAAAGTTCTGTATGTATTTGGAGTCACGAGGGCATTAGTATCTCTATCCCGAGGTCAGAGTGGAGGTGCCTTTGACTTTGAAAATTCTGACAAAGCCAAAGGTCTTGGAAACCTTTTTCAGATTTTCAAGGTCAAGGTCAATGTCAAAGGTGCAGGCGGGATCAGGAACCTCCCCCGAAGGTAGCCATATAAATTTGCGGTGTCGAGCGACAACAAGTAGTGAAAAATGGCATAGAATAGGTTAATTTAGCAATTAAGGATTTGGATTTTAGGCTGCGTGCGGATAGGAATAGTGTTAAACGATTAGATTTAAAAGTGCGGTTTCAATGTTTCATATAGTTTGGATTGACATCTGTAAGGAAAAAGTAAAATCCAGGTTAGGTTAATTTTTATTAAAATTGATTATAAAAAAAAGGGACCACAATTACGATTATGAAATTTCGCGCGCGCCAAAAAACTGTGTTTATGGAACCTTTAAATGGACACAAAATAAATGACCCCCGCCGATTATGAATACGAAATTTCGAAAAAAAATTTTTTCTGTAAATGATACGCGTTACACTTGTGTTATATGATTACGAAATATTGCAAAAAATCGATTGTCACGATAAAATTTTGGTAACAAAGGCGATCTAGATTGGGCGCCGAAAAAAGAAGGTTCGAGAAGAAGTATCAAATGCTCTCATGATTTATTTAAACATATTTCAACGAATTGCAGCAATGTAGTACGTCATTTGTAATGAAAGATTGTTTGATGTTATAGGATCGGATTTTTCCAAGATCCCTGTTTCTGATCACAGACACTCTGTTAAACTGAAGCACTTCAATTTAACATGCACTATTTTATATATTGGATGATTGCAAAAGCTCATACTCAATTTACCCCGTGAACTTGTCTGAAACTAAACGTGCAACTCCTACGGATAAGGAAATCACAGGTTGTAAAATGTTCGGAGACAATTATAGAAAACAGAGTTACAGACTATATAATTGATTAATAAAACTGTTATTTATCCCAAATAGGGTACGAACTTTTGCAAACACATTACTAATACATTACGTTTAGTAATACATTATTGGCTAACGATTGAAGGCTGTTAAAGGATCTAGTAAAGAATCATGGGTCATGGACTTTAGAAAATGACGAAAATATATTATATCTTAAATATAAACATATTATTAATATATTCAACGAAAAATATCCTGCATCGCTTATGGGAAGCAGTAGTTAGATTTTTAAAAAAATACTGTCCACACTTGGACATCAGTCAATTATACATATAGGGGAAAATTATAACAAGATTTTCTTGTGGTCAAACAATGGATTATATGTACTTACTTAGACTACATTATCCTAACAACTAGTCAATTCACTCATAAGAGCACGTCAAGATAAAATTGACTAACATCTTACATTCTAATACATCTACTACACCTCGAAGTTATTGAACCCACGCTCGCCACACTCTGCACTGGATTTCGAGGAATTTTTCGAACCACTCCAGTTTTGGTTCTGACGAAGGAACAACTCTTCTCACCTGTGCAGGAATTATTAGATCCCTCTGTACAGTCGTTCTCGGCTCATCCACAGCTTCCCCTAGAAAACGTTCATTCATTATCCGCATTGCACGTTGCTTATGATACTTAGCGGTTTGTCTTAGGATCTTGTCTGCCCTACAGACATTTAACCATTTCCGTGACACTTGAGCAGCGCAAAGCAGAGACTTAGGCTCCAACTTGCGTAGAATCAGCTGGGATATCTCCGGCGGGAATTCAGAAATGAAATCCAACTTGGCAGGTTCCAGTAGTCCTAGCGCACGGAGGAAAGACCTGAAGAACTCCATGTTGCCGCTGCAGCGTCAGGATCTCGAATGATCTACTGTTCCAAATTTTGGGTTTATATACCCTTGGTTACGGTTGATCGCCTGTTCCGGTTCGGTGACCCGACCAATCAGGATCGAGCTCGGATGAATTTATGTTTGTCATTGTTATGTTAACTTGCTGTTGAGTGCACGCATCAGGAAATAAATTGTTGAATTTGTTTGCCGTATATCAAACTCTGGGGAAATGTTTCTGTTTGGAATACCTTATGAAAATGTTTCATTTTGGAATACGCCATGAAATATGTAGAGAACATAAATTTACATCTTAAGATGTTTTCTTTCAATGACATAGGGAGTGGTATAGGTATGATGTTTAACCTACCGTCGGGCGCAGCGGTTCTAGGAGATACATCAATCACTATTTTGTGCAGTGTGATACATCCTTAAGCGGCGGAAACCCCTAGCTACTAGTAGCTTAATGTAAATGCTGTAATGTTGATTAGTTTTACATTTCAGAGACTCATTGTCTTAACCCTCATACGCTCCTCAAGAATATTTTCCTCAATCCGCGAGTGGTTCGTAAGTCGGTCCGGATTGAGATCAGCTTGAGCCCAACGCTAGATTTCTAAAAACCGCGCGGAAATTGCGTAACAGCAACGGAGGAAATTAAGGGGCCGCTACACCGGTTAGGGAAACTAAATTCCTCAATTTCGAACAAAGTTCGGATCTTATGGTTAGGACAGAGACGGAACGAAGCTAGCAGCCACTAGTGCGATAAAGATGGTACATTAGATAGAAGTCCAGACTGTGTAAACTCAAACGTCGAAAAAAGCTTCTTTTTTATATCGATGTTCCCTGACACCCCCCCGCGGAGAGGGGAAATTAGTTTAGATTGCCCCGAGGCCGACAAAACCCCCCGACCCGCTAGATCATACCGGGAGTTTTGAGGTAATCAGAGTCAATCACAGTTCTGAACTAAAAAGAGAGGAAATTCTGGTGGAGGACAGGCGCAAAGTTTAGTATTTTGTTCCTACCACCCCTGAGTAGGGTGTCATTTGAAAGAGCTCGGGATGAGGTATTGAGCTTCATAGGCTAGGAGCGCCTCCGAGGTCATCCGAAGGGCGTATAGCGTTTCTCGTAAATTAGAAAAGTTCTGTATGTATTTGGAGTCGCGAGGGCATTAGTATCTCTATCCCGAGGTCACAGTGGAGGTGCCTTTGACTTTGAAAATTCTGGCAAAGCCAAAGGTCTTGGAAACCTTTTTCAGATTTTGAAGGTCAAGGTCAAGGTCAAAGGTGCAGGCGGGATCAGGAACCTCCCCCGAAGGTCGCCATATAAATTTGCGGTGTCGAGCGACAAAAAGTAGTGAAAAATGGCATAGAATAGGTTAATTTAGCAATTAAGGATTTAGATTTTAGACTGCGTGCGGATAGGAATAGTGTTAAACGGTTAGATTTAAGAGTGCGGTTTCAATGTTTCATATAGTTTGGATTGACATGTGTAAGGAAAAAATAAAATCCAGGTTAGGTTAATTTTTATTAAAATTGATTATAAAAAAAGGGACCACAATTACGATTATGAAATTTCGCGCGCGCCAAAGAACTGTGTTTACGGAACCTTTAAATGGACACAAAATAAATGACCCCCGCCGATTATGAATACGAAATTTCGAAAAAAAAATTTTTCTGTAAAGGATACGCGTTACACTGGTGTTATATGATTACGAAATATTGCAAAAAATCGATTGTCACGATAAAATTTTGGTAACAAAGGCGATCTAGATTGGGCGCCGAAAAAAGAAGGTTCGAGAAGAAGTATCAAAAGCTCTCATGATTTATTTAAACATATTTCAACGAATTGCAGCAATGTATTACGTCATTTGTAATGAAAGATTATTTGATGTTATAGGAACGGATTTTTCCAAGATCCCTGATTCTGATCACAGACACTCTGTTAAACTGGAGCACTTCAATTTAACATGCACTATTTCATATATTGGATGATTGCAAAAGCTCATACTCAATTTACCTCGTGAACTTGTCTGAAACTAATCGTGCAACTTCTACGGAAAAGGAAATCACAGGTTGTAAAATGTTCGGAGACAATTATAGAAAACAGAGTTACAGACTATATAATTGATTAATAAAACTGTTATTTATCCCAAATAGGGTACGAACTTTTGCAATCACACTACTAATACATTACGATTAGTAATACATTATTGGCTAACGATGGAAGGCTGTTAAAGGATCTAGTAAAGAATCATTGGTCATGGACATTAGAAAATGACGAAAATATATTATATCTTAAATATAAACATATTATTAATATATTCAACGAAAAATATCCTGCATCGCTTATGGGAAGCAGTAGTTAGATTTTTAAAAAAATACTGTCCACACTTGGACATCAGTCAATTATACATATAGGGGAAAATTATAACAAGATTTTCTTGTGGTCAAACAATGGATTATATGTACTTACTTAGACTACATTATCCTAACAACTAGTCAATTCACTCATAAGAGCGGGTCAAGATAAAATTGACTAACATCTTACATTCTAATACATCTACTACGCCTCGAAGTTATTGAACCCACGCTCGCCACACTCTGCACTGGATTTCGAGGAATTTTTCGAACCACTCCAGTTTTGGTTCTGACGAAGGAACAACTCTACTCACCTGTGCAGGAATTATTAGATCCCTCTGTACAATCGTTCTCGGCTCATCCACAGCTTCCCCTAGAATACGTTCATTCATTATCCGCATTGCACGTTGCTTATGATGCCTAGCGGTTTGTCTTAGGATCTTGTCTGCCCTACAGACATTTAACCATTTCCGTGACACTTGAGCAGCGCAAAGCAGAGACTTAGGCTCCAACTTGCGTAGAATCAGCTGGGATATCTCCGGCGGGAGTTCAGAAATGAAATCCAACTTGGCAGGTTCCAGTAGTCCTAGCGCACGGAGGAAAGACCTGAAGAACTCCATGTTGCCGCTGCAGCGTCAGGATCTCGAATGATCTACTGTTCCAAATTTTGGGTTTATATACCCTTGGTTACGGTTGATCGCCTGTTCCGGTTCGGTGACCCGACCAATCAGGATCGAGCTCGGATGATTTTATGTTTGTCATTGTCATGTTAACTTGCTGTTGAGTGCACGCATCAGGAAATAAATTGTTGAATTTGTTTGCCGTATATCAAACTCTGGGGAAATGTTTCTGTTTGGAATACCTTATGAAAATGTTTCATTTTGGAATACGCCATGAAATATGTAGATAACATAAATTTACATCTTAAGATGTTTTCTTTCAATGACATAGGGAGTGGTATAGGTATGATGTTTAACCTACCGTCGGGCGCAGCGGTTCTAGGAGATACATCAATCACTATTTTGTGCAGTGTGATACATCCTTAAGCGGCGGAAACCCCTAGCTACTAGTAGCTTAATGTAAATGCTGTAATGTTGATTAGTTTTACATTTCAGAGACTCATTGTCTTAACCCTCATACGCTCCTCAAGAATATTTTCCTCAATCCGCGAGTGGTTCGTAAGTCGGTCCGGATTGAGATCAGCTTGAGCCCAACGCTAGATTTCTAAAAACCGCGCGGAAATTGCGTAACGGCAACGGAGGAAATTAAGGGGCCGCCACACCGGTTAGGGAAACTAAATTCCTCAATTTCGAACAAATTTCGGATCTTATGGTTAGGACAGAGACGGAACGAAGCTAGCAGCCACTAGTGCGATAAAGATGGTACATTAGATAGAAGTCCAGACTTTGTAAACTCAAACGTCGAAAAAAGCTTCTTTTCTATATTGATGTTCCCTGACACCCCCCCGCGGAGAGGGGAAATTAGTTTAGATTGCCCCGAGGCCGACAAAACCCCCCGACCCGCTAGGTCATACCGGGAGTTTTGAGGGAATCAGAGTCAATCACAGTTCTGAACTAAAAAGAGAGGAAATTCTGGTGGAGGACAGGCGCAAAGTTTAGTATTTTGTTCCTACCACCCCTGAGTAGGGTGTCATTTGAAAGAGCTCGGGAAGAGGTATTGAGCCTCATAGGCTAGGAGCGCCTCCGAGGTCATCCGAAGGGCGTATAGCGTTTCTCGTAAATTAGAAAAGTTCTGTATGTATTTGGAGTCGCGAGGGCATTAGTATCTCTATCCCGAGGTCACAGTGGAGGTGCCTTTGACTTTGAAAATTCTGACAAAGCCAAAGGTCTTGGAAACCTTTTTCAGATTTTGAAGGTCAAGGTCAAGGTCAAAGGTGCAGGCGGGATCAGGAACCTCCCCCGAAGGTCGCCATATAAATTTGCGGTGTCGAGCGACAAAAAGTAGTGAAAAATGGCATAGAATAGGTTAATTTAGCAATTAAGGATTTAGATTTTAGGCTGCGTGCGGATAGGAATAGTGTTAAACGGTTAGATTTAAGAGTGCGGTTTCAATGTTTCATATAGTTTGGATTGACATCTGTAAGGAAAAAATAAAATCCAGGTTAGGTTAATTTTTGTTAAAATTGATTATAAAAAAAAGGGACCACAATTACGATTATGAAATTTCGCGCGCGCCAAAAAACTGTGTTTATGGAACCTTTAAATGGACACAAAATAAATGACCCCCGCCGATTATGAATACGAAATTTCGAAAAAAAATTTTTTCTGTAAATGATACGCGTTACACTTGTGTTATATGATTACGAAATATTGCAAAAAATCGATTGTCACGATAAAATTTTGGTAACAAAGGCGATCTAGATTGGGCGCCGAAAAAAGAAGGTTCGAGAAGAAGTATCAAAAGCTCTCATGATTTATTTAAACATATTTCAACGAATTGCAGCAATGTAGTACGTCATTTGTAATGAAAGATTGTTTGATGTTATAGGATCGGATTTTTCCAAGATCCCTGTTTCTGATCACAGACACTCTGTTAAACTGAAGCACTTCAATTTAACATGCACTATTTCATATATTGGATGATTGCAAAAGCTCATACTCAATTTACCCCGTGAACTTGTCTGAAACTAA
This sequence comes from Lasioglossum baleicum, assembly GCF_051020765.1. NCBI lineage: Eukaryota > Metazoa > Arthropoda > Insecta > Hymenoptera > Halictidae > Lasioglossum > Lasioglossum baleicum. The sequence continues at coordinate 2,265,107 of NW_027469083.1, forward strand.
ACGTGCAACTCCTACGGATAAGGAAATCACAGGTTGTAAAATGTTCGGAGACAATGATAGAAAACAGAGTTACAGACTATATAATTGATTAATAAAACTGTTATTTATCCCAAATAGGGTACGAACTTTTGCAAACACATTACTAATACATTACGTTTAGTAATACATTATTGGCTAACGATTGAAGGCTGTTAAAGGATCTAGTAAAGAATCATTGGTCATGGACTTTAGAAAATGACGAAAATATATTATATCTTAAATATAAACATATTATTAATATATTCAACGAAAAATATCCTGCATCGCTTATGGGAAGCAGTAGTTAGATTTTTAAAAAAATACTGTCCACACTTGGACATCAGTCAATTACACATATAGGGGAAAATTATAACAATATTTTCTTGTGGTCAAACAATGGATTATATGTACTTACTTAGACTACATTATCCTAACAACTAGTCAATTCACTCATAAGAGCACGTCAAGATAAAATTGACTAACATCTTACATTCTAATACATCTACTACGCCTCGAAGTTATTGAACCCACGCTCGCCACACTCTGCACTGGATTTCGAGGAATTTTTCGAACCACTCCAGTTTTGGTTCTGACGAAAGGAACAACTCTTCTCACCTGTGCAGGAATTATTAGATCCCTCTGTACAGTCGTTCTCGGCTCATCCACAGCTTCCCCTAGAAAACGTTCATTCATTATCCGCATTGCACGTTGCTTATCATGCCTAGCGGTTTGTCTTAGGATCTTGTCTGCCCTACAGACATTTAACCATTTCCGTGACACTTGAGCAGCGCAAAGCAGAGACTTAGGCTCCAACTTGCGTAGAATCAGCTGGGATATCTCCGGCGGGAGTTCAGAAATGAAATCCAACTTGGCAGGTTCCAGTAGTCCTACCGCACGGAGGAAAGACCTGAAGAACTCCATGTTGCCGCTGCAGCGTCAGGATCTCGAATGATCTACTGTTCCAAATTTTGGGTTTATATACCCTTGGTTACGGTTGATCGCCTGTTCCGGTTCGGTGACCCGACCAATCAGGATCGAGCTCGGATGAATTTATGTTTGTCATTGTTATGTTAACTTGCTGTTGAGTGCACGCATCAGGAAATAAATTGTTGAATTTGTTTGCCGTATATCAAACTCTAGGGAAATGTTTCTGTTTGGAATACCTTATGAAAATGTTTCATTTTGGAATACGCCATGAAATATGTAGATAACATAAATTTACATCTTAAGATGTTTTCTTTCAATGACATAGGGAGTGGTATAGGTATGATGTTTAACCTACCGTCGGGCGCAGCGGTGCTAGGAGATACATCAATCACTATTTTGTGCAGTGTGATACATCCTTAAGCGGCGGAAACTCCTAGCTACTAGTAGCTTAATGTAAATGCTGTAATGTTGATTAGTTTTACATTTCAGAGACTCATTGTCTTAACCCTCATACGCTCCTCAAGAATATTTTCCTCAATCCGCGAATGGTTCGTAAGTCGGTCCGGATTGAGATCAGCTTGAGCCCAACGCTAGATTTCTAAAAAACGCGCGGAAATTGCGTAACAGCAACGGAGGAAATTAAGGGGCCGCCACACCGGTTAGGGAAACTAAATTCCTCAATTTCGAACAAATTTCGGATCTTATGGTTAGGACAGAGACGGAACGAAGCTAGCAGCCACTAGTGCGATAAAGATGGTACATTAGATAGAAGTCCAGACTTTGTAAACTCAAACGTCGAAAAAGCTTTTTTTTTATATTGATGTTCCCTGACACCCGCGGAGAGGGGAAATTAGTTTAGATTGCCCCGAGGCCGACAAAACCCCCCGACCCGCTAGGTCATACCGGGAGTTTTGAGGGAATCAGAGTCAATCACAGATCTGAACTAAAAAGAGAGGAAATTCTGGTGGAGGACAGGCGCAAAGTTTAGTATTTTGTTCCTACCACCCCTGAGTAGGGTGTCATTTGAAAGAGCTCGGGAAGAGGTATTGAGCCTCATAGGCTAGGAGCGCCTCCGAGGTCATCCGAAGGGCGTATAGCGTTTCTCGTAAATTAGAAAACTTCTGTATGTATTTGGAGTCGCGAGGGCATTAGGATCTCTATCCCGAGGTCAGAGTGGAGGTGCCTTTGACTTTGAAAATTCTGACAAAGCCAAAGGTCTTGGAAACCTTTTTCAGATTTTCAAGGTCAAGGTCAAAGTCAAAGGTGCAGGCGGGATCAGGAACCTCCCCCGAAGGTCGCCATATAAATTTGCGGTGTCGAGCGACAACAAGTAGTGAAAAATGGCATAGAATAGGTTAATTTAGCAATTAAGGATTTGGATTTTAGGCTGCGTGCGGATAGGAATAGTGTTAAACGGTTAGATTTAAAAGTGCGGTTTCAATGTTTCATATAGTTTGGATTGACATCTGTAAGGAAAAAGTAAAATCCAGGTTAGGTTAATTTTTATTAAAGTTGATTATAAAAAAAAGGGACCACAATTACGATTATGAAATTTCGTGCGCGCCAAAAAACTGTGTTTACGGAACCTTTAAATGGACACAAAATAAATGACCCCCGCCGATTATGAATACGAAATTTCGAAAAAAAAATTTTTCTGTAAAGGATACGCGTTACACTGGTGTTATATGATTACGAAATATTGCAAAAAATCGATTGTCACGATAAAATTTTGGTAACAAAGGCGATCTAGATTGGGCGCCGAAAAAAGAAGGTTCGAGAAGAAGTATCAAAAGCTCTCATGATTTATTTAAACATATTTCAACGAATTGCAGCAATGTATTACGTCATTTGTAATGAAAGATTATTTGATGTTATAGGATCGGATTTTTCCAAGATCCCTGTTTCTGATCACAGACACTCTGTTAAACTGAAGCACTTCAATTTAACATGCACTATTGCATATATTGGATGATTGCAAAAGCTCATACTCAATTTACCTCGTGAACTTGTCTGAAACTAAACGTGCAACTTCTACGGAAAAGGAAATCACAGGTTGTAAAATGTTCGGAGACAATGATAGAAAACAGAGTTACAGACTATATAATTGATTAATAAAACTGTTATTTATCCCAAATAGGGTACGAACTTTTGCAATCACACTACTAATACATTACGTTTAGTAATACATTATTGGCTAACGATTGAAGGCTGTTAAAGGATCTAGTAAAGAATCATGGGTCATGGACTTTAGAAAATGACGAAAATATATTATATCTTAAATATAAACATATTATTAATATATTCAACGAAAAATATCCTGCATCGCTTATGGGAAGCAGTAGATAGATTTTTAAAAAAATACTGTCCACACTTGGACATCAGTCAATTATACATATAGGGGAAAATTATAACAAGATTTTCTTGTGGTCAAACAATGGATTATATGTACTTACTTAGACTACATTATCCTAACAACTAGTCAATTCACTCATAAGAGCACGTCAAGATAAAATTGACTAACATCTTACATTCTAATACATCTACTACGCCTCGAAGTTATTGAACCCACGCTCGCCACACTCTGCACTGGATTTCGAGGAATTTTTCGAACCACTCCAATTTTGGTTCTGACGAAAGGAACAACTCTTCTCACCTGTGCAGGAATTATTAGATCCCTCTGTACAATCGTTCTCGGCTCATCCACAGCTTCCCCTAGAAAACGTTCATTCATTATCCGCATTGCACGTTGCTTATGATACTTAGCGGTTTGTCTTAGGATCTTGTCTGCCCTACAGACATTTAACCATTTCCGTGACACTTGAGCAGCTCAAAGCAGAGACTTAGGCTCCAACTTGCGTAGAATCAGCTGGGATATCTCCGGCGGGAGTTCAGAAATGAAATCCAACTTGGCAGGTTCCAGTAGTCCTACCGCACGGAGGAAAGACCTGAAGAACTCCATGTTGCCGCTGCAGCGTCAGGATCTCGAATGATCTACTGTTCCAAATTTTGGGTTTATATACCCTTGGTTACGGTTGATCGCCTGTTCCGGTTCGGTGACCCGACCAATCAGGATCGAGCTCGGATGAATTTATGTTTGTCATTGTTATGTTAACTTGCTGTTGAGTGCACGCATCAGGAAATAAATTGTTGAATTTGTTTGCCGTATATCAAACTCTAGGGAAATGTTTCTGTTTGGAATACCTTATGAAAATGTTTCATTTTGGAATACGCCATGAAATATGTAGATAACATAAATTTACATCTTAAGATGTTTTCTTTCAATGACATAGGGAGTGGTATAGGTATGATGTTTAACCTACCGTCATGCGCAGCGGTTCTAGGAGATACATCAATCACTATTTTGTGCAGTGTGATACATCCTTAAGCGGCGGAAACCCCTAGCTACTAGTAGCTTAATGTAAATGCTGTAATGTTGATTAGTTTTACATTTCAGAGACACATTGTCTTAACCCTCATACGCTCCTCAAGAATATTTTCCTCAATCCGCGAGTGGTTCGTAAGACGGTCCGGATTGAGATCAGCTTGAGCCCAACGCTAGATTTCTAAAAACCGCACGGAAATTGCGTAACAGCAACGGAGGAAATTAAGGGGCCGCCACACCGGTTAGGGAAACTAAATTCCTCAATTTCGAACAAATTTCGGATCTTATGGTTAGGACAGAGACGGAACGAAGCTAGCAGCCACTAGTGCGATAAAGATGGTACATTAGATAAAAGTCCAGACTTTGTAAACCCAAACGTCGAAAAAGCTTCTCTTTTATATTGATGTTCCCTGACACCCCCCCCCCCCCCGCGGAGAGGGTAAATTAGTTTAGATTGCCCCGAGGCCGACAAAACCCCCCGACCCGCTAGGTCATACCGGGAGTTTTGAGGGAATCAGAGTCAATCACAGTTCTGAACTAAAAAGAGAGGAAATTCTGGTGGAGGACAGGCGCAAAGTTTAGTATTTTGTTCCTACCACCCCTGAGTAGGGTGTCATTTGGAAGAGCTCGGGAAGAGGTATTGAGCCTCATAGGCTAGGAGCGCCTCCGAGGTCATCCGAAGGGCGTATAGCGTTTCTCGTAAATTAGAAAACTTCTGTATGTATTTGGAGTCGCGAGGGCATTAGTATCTCTATCCCGAGGTCAGAGTGGAGGTGCCTTTGACTTTGAAAATTCAGACAAAGCCAATGGTCTTGGAAACCTATTTCAGATTTTCAAGGTCAAGGTCAAGGTCAAAGGTGCAGGCGGGATCAGGAAACTCCCCCGAAGGTCGCCATATAAATTTGCGGTGTCGAGCGACAAAAAGTAGTGAAAAATGGCATAGAATAGGTTAATTTAGCAATTAAGGATTTAGATTTTAGGCTGCGTGCGGATAGGAATAGTGTTAAACGGTTAGATTTAAGAGTGCGGTTTCAATGTTTCATATAGTTTGGATTGACATCTGTAAGGAAAAAATAAAATCCAGGGTAGGTTAATTTTTATTAAAATTGATTATAAAAAAAAGGGACCACAATTACGATTATGAAATTTCGTGCGCGCCAAAAAACTGTGTTTACGGAACCTTTAAATGGACACAAAATAAATGACCCCCGCCGATTATGAATACGAAATTTCGAAAAAAAAATTTTTCTGTAAAGGATACGCGTTACACTGGTGTTATATGATTACGAAATATTGCAAAAAATCGATTGTCACGATAAAATTTTGGTAACAAAGGCGATCTAGATTGGGCGCCGAAAAAAGAAGGTTCGAGAAGAAGTATCAAAAGCTCTCATGATTTATTTAAACATATTTCAACGAATTGCAGCAATGTATTACGTCATTTGTAATGAAAGATTATTTGATGTTATAGGATCGGATTTTTCCAAGATCCCTGTTTCTGATCACAGACACTCTGTTAAACTGAAGCACTTCAATTTAACATGCACTATTTTTATATTGGATGATTGCATAAGCTCATACTCAATTTACCTCGTGAACTTGTCTGAAACTAAACGTGCAACTTCTACGGAAAAGGAAATCACAGGTTGTAAAATGTTCGGAGACAATTATAGAAAACAGAGTTACAGACTATATAATTGATTAATAAAACTGTTATTTATCCCAAATAGGGTACGAACTTTTGCAATCACACTACTAATACATTACGTTTAGTAATACATTATTGGCTAACGATTGAAGGCTGTTAAAGGATCTAGTAAAGAATCATGGGTCATGGACTTTAGAAAATGACGAAAATATATTATATCTTAAATATAAACATATTATTAATATATTCAACGAAAAATATCCTGCATCGCTTATGGGAAGCAGTAGTTAGATTTTTAAAAAAATACTGTCCACACTTGGACATCAGTCAATTATACATATAGGGGAAAATTATAACAAGATTTTCTTGTGGTCAAACAATGGATTATATGTACTTACTTAGACTACATTATCCTAACAACTAGTCAATTCACTCATAAGAGCACGTCAAGATAAAATTGACTAACATCTTACATTCTAATACATCTACTACGCCTCGAAGTTATTGAACCCACGCTCGCCACACTCTGCACTGGATTTCGAGGAATTTTTCGAAGCACTCCAGTTTTGGTTCTGACGAAAGGAACAACTCTTCTCACCTGTGCAGGAATTATTAGATCCCTCTGTACAATCGTTCTCGGCTCATCCACAGCTTCCCCTAGAAAACGTTCATTCATTATCCGCATTGCACGTTGCTTATCATGCCTAGCGGTTTGTCTTAGGATCTTGTCTGCCCTACAGACATTTAACCATTTCCGTGACACTTGAGCAGCTCAAAGCAGAGACTTAGGCTCCAACTTGCGTAGAATCAGCTGGGATATCTCCGGCGGGAGTTCAGAAATGAAATCCAACTTGGCAGGTTCCAGTAGTCCTAGCGCACGGAGGAAAGACCTGAAGAACTCCATGTTGCCGCTGCAGCGTCAGGAACTCGAATGATCTACTGTTCCAAATTTTGGGTTTATATACCCTTGGTTACGGTTGATCCCCTGTTCCGGTTCGGTGACCCGACCAATCAGGATCGAGCTCGAATGAATTTATGTTTGTCATTGTTATGTTAACTTGCTGTTGAGTGCACGCATCAGGAAATAAATTGTTGAATTTGTTTGCCGTATATCAAACTCTAGGGAAATGTTTCTGTTTGGAATACCTTATGAAAATGTTTCATTTTGGAATACGCCATGAAATATGTAGATAACATAAATTTACATCTTAAGATGTTTTCTTTCAATGACATAGGGAGTGGTATAGGTATGATGTTTAACCTACCGTCGGGCGCAGCGGTGCTAGGAGATACATCAATCACTATTTTGTGCAGTGTGATACATCCTTAAGCGGCACAAACCCCTAGCTACTAGTAGCTTAATGTAAATGCTGTAATGTTGATTAGTTTTACATTTCAGAGACTCATTGTCTTAACCCTCATACGCTCCTCAAGAATATTTTCCTCAATCCGCGAATGGTTCTTAAGTCGGTCCGGATTGAGATCAGCTTGAGCCCAACGCTAGATATCTAAAAACCGCGCGGAAATTGCGTAACAGCAACGGAGGAAATTAAGGGGCCGCCACACCGGTTAGGGAAACTAAATTCCTCAATTTCGAACAAATTTCGGATCTTATGGTTAGGACAGAGACGGAACGAAGCTAGCAGCCACTAGTGCGATAAAGATGGTACATTAGATAGAAGTCCAGACTTTGTAAACTCAAACGTCGAAAAAGCTTTTTTTTTATATTGATGTTCCCTGAAACCCCCCCCCCCCGCGGAGAGGGGAAATTAGTTTAGATTGCCCCGAGGCCGACAAAACCCCCCGACCCGCTAGGTCATACCGGGAGTTTTGAGGGAATCAGAGTCAATCACAGTTCTGAACTAAAAAGAGAGGAAATTCTGGTGGAGGACAGGCGCAAAGTTTAGTATTTTGTTCCTACCACCCCTGAGTAGGGTGTCATTTGAAAGAGCTCGGGAAGAGGTATTGAGCCTCATAGGCTAGGAGCGCCTCCGAGGTCATCCGAAGGGCGTATAGCGTTTCTCGTAAATTAGAAAACTTCTGTATGTATTTGGAGTCGCGAGGGCATTAGGATCTCTATCCCGAGGTCAGAGTGGAGGTGCCTTTGACTTTGAAAATTCTGACAAAGCCAAAGGTCTTGGAAACCTTTTTCAGATTTTGAAGGTCAAGGTCAAGGTCAAAGGTGCAGGCGGGATCAGGAACCTCCCCCGAAGGTCGCCATATAAATTTGCGGTGTCGAGCGACAAAAAATAGTGAAAAATGGCATAGAATAGGTTAATTTAGCAATTAAGGATTTAGATTTTAGGCTGCGTGCGGATAGGAATAGTGTTAAACGGTTAGATTTAAGAGTGCGGTTTCAATGTTTCATGTAGTTTGGATTGACATCTGTAAGGAAAAAATAAAATCCAGGTTAGGTTAATTTTTATTAAAATTGATTATAAAAAAAAGGGACCACAATTACGATTATGAAATTTCGCGCGCGCCAAAAAACTGTGTTTATGGAACCTTTAAATGGACACAAAATAAATGACCCCCGCCGATTATGAATACGAAATTTCGAAAAAAAATTTTTTCTGTAAATGATACGCGTTACACTTGTGTTATATGATTACGAAATATTGCAAAAAATCGATTGGCACGATAAAATTTTGGTAACAAAGGCGATCTAGATTGGGCGCCGAAAAAAGAAGGTTCGAGAAGAAGTATCAAAAGCTCTCATGATTTATTTAAACATATTTCAACGAATTGCAGCAATGTAGTACGTCATTTGTAATGAAAGATTGTTTGATGTTATAGGATCGGATTTTTCCAAGATCCCTGTTTCTGATCACAGACACTCTGTTAAACTGAAGCACTTCAATTTAACATGCACTATTTCATATATTGGATGATTGCAAAAGCTCATACTCAATTTACCCCGTGAACTTGTCTGAAACTAAACGTGCAACTCCTACGGATAAGGAAATCACAGGTTGTAAAATGTTCGGAGACAATGATAGAAAACAGAGTTACAGACTATATAATTGATTAATAAAACTGTTATTTATCCCAAATAGGGTACGAACTTTTGCAAACACATTACTAATACATTACGTTTAGTAATACATTATTGGCTAACGATTGAAGGCTGTTAAAGGATCTAGTAAAGAATCATGGGTCATGGACTTTAGAAAATGACGAAAATATATTATATCTTAAATATAAACATATTATTAATATATTCAACGAAAAATATCCTGCATCGCTTATGGGAAGCAGTAGTTAGATTTTTTAAAAAATACTGTCCACACTTGGACATCAGTCAATTACACATATAGGGGAAAATTATAACAATATTTTCTTGTGGTTAAACAATGGATTATATGTACTTACTTAGACTACATTATCCTAACAACTAGTCAATTCACTCATAAGAGCACGTCAAGATAAAATTGACTAACATCTTACATTCTAATACATCTACTACACCTCGAAGTTATTGAACCCACGCTCGCCACACTCTGCACTGGATTTCGAGGAATTTTTCGAACCACTCCAGTTTTGGTTCTGACGAAGGAACAACTCTTCTCACCTGTGCAGGAATTATTAGATCCCTCTGTACAGTCGTTCTCGGCTCATCCACAGCTTCCCCTAGAAAACGTTCATTCATTATCCGCATTGCAAGTTGCTTATCATGCCTAGCGGTTTGTCTTAGGATCTTGTCGGCCCTACAGACATTTAACCATTTCCGTGACACTTGAGCAGCGCAAAGCAGAGACTTAGGCTCCAACTTGCGTAGAATCAGCTGGGATATCTCCGGCGGGAGTTCAGAAATGAAATCCAACTTGGCAGGTTCCAGTAGTCCTAGCGCACGGAGGAAAGACCTGAAGAACTCCATGTTGCCGCTGCAGCGTCAGGATCTCGAATGATCTACTGTTCCAAATTTTTGGGTTTATATACCCTTGGTTACGGTTGATCCCCTGTTCCGGTTCGGTGACCCGACCAATCAGGATCGAGCTCGGATGAATTTATGTTTGTCATTGTTATGTTAACTTGCTGTTGAGTGCACGCATCAGGAAATAAATTGTTGAATTTGTTTGCCGTATAGCAAACTCTGGGGAAATGTTTCTGTTTGGAATACCTTATGAAAATGTTTCATTTTGGAATACGCCATGAAATATGTAGATAACATAAATTTACATCTTAAGATGTTTTCTTTCAATGACATAGGGAGTGGTATAGGTATGATGTTTAACCTACCGTCGGGCGCAGCGGTTCTAGGAGATACATCAATCACTATTTTGTGCAGTGTGATACATCCTTAAGCGGCGGAAACCCCTAGCTACTAGTAGCTGAACGTAAATGCTGTAATGTTGATTAGTTTTACATTTCAGAGACTCATTGTCTTAACCCTCATACGCTCCTCAAGAATATTTTCCTCAATCCGCGAGTGGTTCGTAAGTCGGTCCGGATTGAGATCAGCTTGAGCCCAACGCTAGATTTCTAAAAACCGCGCGGAAATTGCGTAACGGCAACGGAGGAAATTAAGGGGCCGCCACACCGGTTAGGGAAACTAAATTCCTCAATTTCGAACAAATTTCGGATCTTATGGTTAGGACAGAGGCGGAACGAAGCTAGCAGCCACTAGTGCGATAAAGATGGTACATTAGATAGAAGTCCAGACTTTGTAAACTCAAACGTCGAAAAAAGCTTCTTTTCTATATTGATGTTCCCTGACACCCCCCCGCGGAGAGGGGAAATTAGTTTAGATTGCCCCGAGGCCGACAAAACCCCCCGACCCGCTAGGTCATACCGGGAGTTTTGAGGGAATCAGAGTCAATCACAGTTCTGAACTAAAAAGAGAGGAAATTCTGGTGGAGGACAGGCGCAAAGTTTAGTATTTTGTTCCTACCACCCCTGAGTAGGGTGTCATTTGAAAGAGCTCGGGAAGAGGTATTGAGCCTCATAGGCTAGGAGCGCCTCCGAGGTCATCCGAAGGGCGTATAGCGTTGTTCGTAAATTAGAAAAGTTCTGTATGTATTTGGAGTCGCGAGGGGCATTAGTATCTCTATCCCGAGGTCACAGTGGAGGTGCCTTTGACTTTGAAAATTCTGACAAAGCCAAAGGTCTTGGAAACCTTTTTCAGATTTTCAAGGTCAAGGTCAAAGTCAAAGGTGCAGGCGGGATCAGGAACCTCCCCCGAAGGTCGCCATATAAATTTGCGGTGTCGAGCGACAAAAAGTAGTGAAAAATGGCATAGAATAGGTTAATTTAGCAATTAAGGATTTAGATTTTAGGCTGCGTGCGGATAGGAATAGTGTTAAACGGTTAGATTTAAGAGTGCGGTTTCAATGTTTCATATAGTTTGGATTGACATCTGTAAGGAAAAAATAAAATCCAGGTTAGGTTAATTTTTATTAAAATTGATTATAAAAAAAAGGGACCACAATTACGATTATGAAATTTCGCGCGCGCCAAAAAACTGTGTTTATGGAACCTTTAAATGGACACAAAATAAATGACCCCCGCCGATTATGAATACGAAATTTCGAAAAAAAATTTTTTCTGTAAATGATACGCGTTACACTTGTGTTATATGATTACGAAATATTGCAAAAAATCGATTGTCACGATAAAATTTTGGTAACAAAGGCGATCTAGATTGGGCGCCGAAAAAAGAAGGTTCGAGAAGAAGTATCAAAAGCTCTCATGATTTATTTAAACATATTTCAACGAATTGCAGCAATGTATTACGTCATTTGTAATGAAAGATTATTTGATGTTATAGGAACGGATTTTTCCAAGATCCCTTATTCTGATCACAGACACTCTGTTAAACTGGAGCACTTCAATTTAACATGCACTATTTCATATATTGGATGATTGCAAAAGCTCATACTCAATTTACCTCGTGAACTTGTCTGAAACTAAACGTGCAACTTCTACGGAAAAGGAAATCACAGGTTGTAAAATGTTCGGAGACAATGATAGAAAACAGAGTTACAGACTATATAATTGATTAATAAAACTGTTATTTATCCCAAATAGGGTACGAACTTTTGCAATCACACTTCTAATACATTACGATTAGTAATACATTATTGGCTAACGATTGAAGGCTGTTAAAGGATCTAGTAAAGAATCATTGGTCATGGACTTTAGAAAATGACGAAAATATATTATATCTTAAATATAAACATATTATTAATATATTCAACGAAAAATATCCTGCATCGCTTATGGGAAGCAGTAGTTAGATTTTTAAAAAAATACTGTCCACACTTGGACATCAGTCAATTATACATATAGGGGAAAATTATAACAAGATTTTCTTGTGGTCAAACAATGGATTATATGTACTTACTCAGACTACATTATCCTAACAACTAGTCAATTCACTCATAAGAGCACGTCAAGATAAAATTGACTAACATCTTACATTCTAATACATCTACTACGCCTCGAAGTTATTGAACCCACGCTCGCCACACTCTGCACTGGATTTCGAGGAATTTTTCGAACCACTCCAGTTTTGGTTCTGACGAAGGAACAACTCTTCTCACCTGTGCAGGAATTATTAGATCCCTCTGTACAGTCGTTCTCGGCTCATCCACAGCTTCCCCTAGAAAACGTTCATTCATTATCCGCATTGCACGTTGCTTATCATGCCTAGCGGCTTGTCTTAGGATCTTGTCTGCCCTACAGACATTTAACCATTTCCGTGACACTTGAGCAGCGCAAAGCAGAGACTTAGGCTCCAACTTGTGTAGAATCAGCTGGGATATCTCCGGCGGGAGTTCAGAAATGAAATCCAACTTGGCAGGTTCCAGTAGTCCTAGCGCACGGAGGATAGACCTGAAGAACTCCATGTTGCCGCTGCAGCGTCAGGATCTCGAATGATCTACTGTTCCAAATTTTGGGTTTATATACCCTTGGTTACGGTTGATCGCCTGTTCCGGTTCGGTGACCCGACCAATCAGGATCGAGCTCGGATGAATTTATGTTTGTCATTGTTATGTTAACTTGCTGTTGAGTGCACGCATCAGGAAATATATTGTTGAATTTGTTTGCCGTATATCAAACTCTGGGGAAATGTTTCTGTTTGGAATACCTTATGAAAATGTTTCATTTTGGAATACGCCATGAAATATGTAGATAACATAAATTTACATCTTAAGATGTTTTCTTTCAATGACATAGGGAGTGGTATAGGTATGACGTTTAACCTACCGTCGGGCGCAGCGGTTCTAGGAGATACATCAATCACTATTTTGTGCAGTGTGATACATCCTTAAGCGGCGGAAACCCCTAGCTACTAGTAGCTGAATGTAAATGCTGTAATGTTGATTAGTTTTACATTTCAGAGACTCATTGTCTTAACCCTCATACGCTCCTCAAGAATATTTTCCTCAATCCGCGAGTGGTTCGTAAGTCGGTCCGGATTGAGATCAGCTTGAGCCCAATGCTAGATTTCTAAAAACCGCGCGGAAATTGCGTAACGGCAACGGAGGAAATTAAGGGGCCGCCACACCGGTTAGGGAAACTAAATTCCTCAATTTCGAACAAATTTCGGATCTTATGGTTAGGACAGAGACGGAACGAAGCTGCAGCCACTAGTGCGATAAAGATGGTACATTAGATAGAAGTCCAGACTTTGTAAACTCAAACGTCGAAAAAAGCTTCTTTTCTATATTGATGTTCCCTGACACCCCCCCGCGGAGAGGGGAAATTAGTTTAGATTGCCCCGAGGCCGACAAAACCCCCCGACCCGCTAGGTCATACCGGGAGTTTTGAGGGAATCAGAGTCAATCACAGTTCTGAACTAAAAAGAGAGGAAATTCTGGTGGAGGACAGGCGCAAAGTTTAGTATTTTGTTCCTACCACCCCTGAGTAGGGTGTCATTTGAAAGAGCTCGGGAAGAGGTATTGAGCCTCATAGGCTAGGAGCGCCTCCGAGGTCATCCGAAGGGCGTATAGCGTTTCTCGTAAATTAGAAAAGTTCTGTATGTATTTGGAGTCGCGAGGGCATTAGTATCTCTATCCCGAGGTCACAGTGGAGGTGCCTTTGACTTTGAAAATTCTGACAAAGCCAAAGGTCTTGGAAACCTTTTTCAGATTTTGAAGGTCAAGGTCAAGGTCAAAGGTGCAGGCGGGATCAGGAACCTCCCCCGAAGGTCGCCATATAAATTTGCGGTGTCGAGCGACAAAAAGTAGTGAAAAATGGCATAGAACAGGTTAATTTAGCAATTAAGGATTTAGATTTTAGGCTGCGTGCGGATAGGAATAGTGTTAAACGGTTAGATTTAAAAGTGCGGTTTCAATGTTTCATATAGTTTGGATTGACATCTGTAAGGAAAAAATAAAATCCAGGTTAGGTTAATTTTTATTAAAATTGATTATAAAAAAAGGGACCACAATTACGATTATGAAATTTCGTGCGCGCCAAAGAACTGTGTTTACGGAACCTTTAAATGGACACAAAATAAATGACCCCCGCCGATTATGAATACGAAATTTCGAAAAAAAAATTTTCTGTAAAGGATACGCGTTACACTGGTGTTATATGATTACGAAATATTGCAAAAAATCGATTGTCACGATAAAATTGTGGTAACAAAGGCGATCTAGATTGGGCGCCGAAAAAAGAAGGTTCGAGAAGAAGTATCAAAAGCTCTCATGATTTATTTAAACATATTTCAACGAATTGCAGCAATGTATTACGTCATTTGTAATGAAAGATTATTTGATGTTATAGCATCGGATTTTTCCAAGATCCCTGTTTCTGATCACAGACACTCTGTTAAACTGAAGCACTTCAATTTAACATGCACTATTTCATATATTGGATGATTGCAAAAGCTCATACTCAATTTACCTCGTGAACTTGTCTGAAACTAAACGTGCAACTTCTACGGAAAAGGAAATCACAGGTTGTAAAATGTTCGGAGACAATGATAGAAAACAGAGTTACAGACTATATAATTGATTAATAAAACTGTTATTTATCCCAAATAGGGTACGAACTTTTGCAAACACATTACTAATACATTACGTTTAGTAATACATTATTGGCTAACGATTGAAGGCTGTTAAAGGATCTAGTAAAGAATCATGGGTCATGGACTTTAGAAAATGACGAAAATATATTATATCTTAAATATAAACATATTATTAATATATTCAACGAAAAATATCCTGCATCGCTTATGGGAAGCAGTAGTTAGATTTTTAAAAAAATACTGTCCACACTTGGACATCAGTCAATTACACATATAGGGGAAAATTATAACAATATTTTCTTGTGGTCAAACAATGGATTATATGTACTTACTTAGACTACATTATCCTAACAACTAGTCAATTCACTCATAAGAGCACGCCAAGATAAAATTGACTAACATCTTACATTCTAATACATCTACTACACCTCGAAGTTATTGAACCCACGCTCGCCACACTCTGCACTGGATTTCGAGGAATTTTTCGAACCACTCCAGTTTTGGTTCTGACGAAGGAACAACTCTTCTCACCTGTGCAGGAATTATTAGATCCCTCTGTACAGTCGTTCTCGGCTCATCCACAGCTTCCCCTAGAAAACGTTCATTCATTATCCGCATTGCACGTTGCTTATCAATGCCTAGCGGTTTGTCTTAGGATCTTGTCTGCCCTACAGACATTTAACCATTTCCGTGACACTTGAGCAGCGCAAAGCAGAGACTTAGGCTCCAACTTGCGTAGAATCAGCTGGGATATCTCCGGCGGGAGTTCAGAAATGAAATCCAACTTGGCAGGTTCCAGTAGTCCTAGCGCACGGAGGAAAGACCTGAAGAACTCCATGTTGCCGCTGCAGCGTCAGGATCTCGAATGATCTACTGTTCCAAATTTTGGGTTTATATACCCTTGGTTACGGTTGATCGCCTGTTCCGGTTCGGTGACCCGACCAATCAGGATCGAGCTCGGATGATTTTATGTTTGTCATTGTTATGTTAACTTGCTGTTGAGTGCACACATCAGGAAATAAATTGTTGAATTTGTTTGCCGTATATCAAACTCTGGGGAAATGTTTCTGTTTGGAATACCTTATGAAAATGTTTCATTTTGGAATACGCCATGAAATATGTAGATAACATAAATTTACATCTTAAGATGTTTTCTTTCAATGACATAGGGAGTGGTATAGGTATGATGTTTAACCTACCGTCGGGCGCAGCGGTTCTAGGAGATACATCAATCACTATTTTGTGCAGTGTGATACATCCTTAAGCGGCGGAAACCCCTAGCTACTAGTAGCTGAATGTAAATGCTCTAATGTTGATTAGTTTTACATTTCAGAGACTCATTGTCTTAACCCTCATACGCTCCTCAAGAATATCTTCCTCAATCCGCGAGTGGTTCGTAAGTCGGTCCGGATTGAGATCAGCTTGAGCCCAACGCTAGATTTCTAAAAACCGCGCGGAAATTGCGTAACGGCAACGGAGGAAATTAAGGGGCCGCCACACCGGTTAGGGAAACTAAATTCCTCAATTTCGAACAAATTTCGGATCTTATGGTTAGGACAGAGACGGAACGAAGCTAGCAGCCACTAGTGCGATAAAGATGGTACATTAGATAGAAGTCCAGACTTTGTAAACTCAAACGTCGAAAAAAGCTTCTTTTCTATATTGATGTTCCCTGACACCCCCCCGCGGAGAGGGGAAATTAGTTTAGATTGCCCCGAGGCCGACAAAACCCCCCGACCCGCTAGGTCATACCGGGAGTTTTGAGGGAATCAGAGTCAATCACAGTTCTGAACTAAAAAGAGAGGAAATTCTGGTGGAGGACAGGCGCAAAGTTTAGTATTTTGTTCCTACCACCCCTGAGTAGGGTGTCATTTGAAAGAGCTCGGGAAGAGGTATTGAGCCTCATAGGCTAGGAGCGCCTCCGAGGTCATCCGAAGGGCGTATAGCGTTTCTCGTAAATTAGAAAAGTTCTGTATGTATTTGGAGTCGCGAGGGCATTAGTATCTCTATCCCGAGGTCACAGTGGAGGTGCCTTTGACTTTGAAAATTCTGACAAAGCCAAAGGTCTTGGAAACCTTTTTCAGATTTTGAAGGTCAAGGTCAAGGTCAAAGGTGCAGGCGGGATCAGGAACCTCCCCCGAAGGTCGCCATATAAATTTGCGGTGTCGAGCGACAAAAAGTAGTGAAAAATGGCATAGAACAGGTTAATTTAGCAATTAAGGATTTAGATTTTAGGCTGCGTGCGGATAGGAATAGTGTTAAACGGTTAGATTTAAAAGTGCGGTTTCAATGTTTCATATAGTTTGGATTGACATCTGTAAGGAAAAAATAAAATCCAGGTTAGGTTAATTTTTATTAAAATTGATTATAAAAAAAGGGACCACAATTACGATTATGAAATTTCGTGCGCGCCAAAGAACTGTGTTTACGGAACCTTTAAATGGACACAAAATAAATGACCCCCGCCGATTATGAATACGAAATTTCGAAAAAAAAATTTTCTGTAAAGGATACGCGTTACACTGGTGTTATATGATTACGAAATATTGCAAAAAATCGATTGTCACGATAAAATTGTGGTAACAAAGGCGATCTAGATTGGGCGCCGAAAAAAGAAGGTTCGAGAAGAAGTATCAAAAGCTCTCATGATTTATTTAAACATATTTCAACGAATTGCAGCAATGTATTACGTCATTTGTAATGAAAGATTATTTGATGTTATAGCATCGGATTTTTCCAAGATCCCTGTTTCTGATCACAGACACTCTGTTAAACTGAAGCACTTCAATTTAACATGCACTATTTCATATATTGGATGATTGCAAAAGCTCATACTCAATTTACCTCGTGAACTTGTCTGAAACTAAACGTGCAACTTCTACGGAAAAGGAAATCACAGGTTGTAAAATGTTCGGAGACAATGATAGAAAACAGAGTTACAGACTATATAATTGATTAATAAAACTGTTATTTATCCCAAATAGGGTACGAACTTTTGCAATCACACTTCTAATACATTACGATTAGTAATACATTATTGGCTAACGATTGAAGGCTGTTAAAGGATCTAGTAAAGAATCATTGGTCATGGACTTTAGAAAATGACGAAAATATATTATATCTTAAATATAAACATATTATTAATATATTCAACGAAAAATATCCTGCATCGCTTATGGGAAGCAGTAGTTAGATTTTTAAAAAAATACTGTCCACACTTGGACATCAGTCAATTATACATATAGGGGAAAATTATAACAAGATTTTCTTGTGGTCAAACAATGGATTATATGTACTTACTTAGACTACATTATCCTAACAACTAGTCAATTCACTCATAAGAGCACGTCAAGATAAAATTGACTAACATCTTACATTCTAATACATCTACTACGCCTCGAAGTTATTGAACCCACGCTCGCCACACTCTGCACTGGATTTCGAGGAATTTTTCGAACCACTCCAGTTTTGGTTCTGACGAAGGAACAACTCTTCTCACCTGTGCAGGAATTATTAGATCCCTCTGTACAGTCGTTCTCGGCTCATCCACAGCTTCCCCTAGAAAACGTTCATTCATTATCCGCATTGCACGTTGCTTATCATGCCTAGCGGTTTGTCTTAGGATCTTGTCTGCCCTACAGACATTTAACCATTTCCGTGACACTTGAGCAGCGCAAAGCAGAGACTTAGGCTCCAACTTACGTAGAATCAGCTGGGATATCTCCGGCGGGAGTTCAGAAATGAAATCCAACTTGGCAGGTTCCAGTAGTCCTAGCGCACGGAGGATAGACCTGAAGAACTCCATGTTGCCGCTGCAGCGTCAGGATCTCGAATGATCTACTGTTCCAAATTTTGGGTTTATATACCCTTGGTTACGGTTGATCGCCTGTTCCGGTTCGGTGACCCGACCAATCAGGATCGAGCTCGGATGAATTTATGTTTGTCATTGTTATGTTAACTTGCTGTTGAGTGCACGCATCAGGAAATATATTGTTGAATTTGTTTGCCGTATATCAAACTCTGGGGAAATGTTTCTGTTTGGAATACCTTATGAAAATGTTTCATTTTGGAATACGCCATGAAATATGTAGATAACATAAATTTACATCTTAAGATGTTTTCTTTCAATGACATAGGGAGTGGTATAGGTATGATGTTTAACCTACCGTCGGGCGCAGCGGTTCTAGGAGATACATCAATCACTATTTTGTGCAGTGTGATACATCCTTAAGCGGCGGAAACCCCTAGCTACTAGTAGCTGAATGTAAATGCTCTAATGTTGATTAGTTTTACATTTCAGAGACTCATTGTCTTAACCCTCATACGCTCCTCAAGAATATCTTCCTCAATCCGCGAGTGGTTCGTAAGTCGGTCCGGATTGAGATCAGCTTGAGCCCAATGCTAGATTTCTAAAAACCGCGCGGAAATTGCGTAACGGCAACGGAGGAAATTAAGGGGCCGCCACACCGGTTAGGGAAACTAAATTCCTCAATTTCGAACAAATTTCGGATCTTATGGTTAGGACAGAGACGGAACGAAGCTGCAGCCACTAGTGCGATAAAGATGGTACATTAGATAGAAGTCCAGACTTTGTAAACTCAAACGTCGAAAAAAGCTTCTTTTCTATATTGATGTTCCCTGACACCCCCCCGCGGAGAGGGGAAATTAGTTTAGATTGCCCCGAGGCCGACAAAACCCCCCGACCCGCTAGGTCATACCGGGAGTTTTGAGGGAATCAGAGTCAATCACAGTTCTGAACTAAAAAGAGAGGAAATTCTGGTGGAGGACAGGCGCAAAGTTTAGTATTTTGTTCCTACCACCCCTGAGTAGGGTGTCATTTGAAAGAGCTCGGGAAGAGGTATTGAGCCTCATAGGCTAGGAGCGCCTCCGAGGTCATCCGAAGGGCGTATAGCGTTGTTCGTAAATTAGAAAAGTTCTGTATGTATTTGGAGTCGCGAGGGCATTAGTATCTCTATCCCGAGGTCACAGTGGAGGTGCCTTTGACTTTGAAAATTCTGACAAAGCCAAAGGTCTTGGAAACCTTTTTCAGATTTTGAAGGTCAAGGTCAAGGTCAAAGGTGCAGGCGGGATCAGGAACCTCCCCCGAAGGTCGCCATATAAATTTGCGGTGTAGAGCGACAAAAAGTAGTGAAAAATGGCATAGAATAGGTTAATTTAGCAATTAAGGATTTAGATTTTAGGCTGCGTGCGGATAGGAATAGTGTTAAACGGTTAGATTTAAGAGTGCGGTTTCAATGTTTCATATAGTTTGGATTGACATCTGTAAGGAAAAAATAAAATCCAGGTTAGGTTAATTTTTATTAAAATTGATTATAAAAAAAAGGGACCACAATTACGATTATGAAATTTCGCGCGCGCCAAAAAACTGTGTTTATGGAACCTTTAAATGGACACAAAATAAATGACCCCCGCCGATTATGAATACGAAATTTCGAAAAAAAAATTTTTCTGTAAATGATACGCGTTACACTTGTGTTATATGATTACGAAATATTGCAAAAAATCGATTGTCACGATAAAATTTTGGTAACAAAGGCGATCTAGATTGGGCGCCGAAAAAAGAAGGTTCGAGAAGAAGTATCAAAAGCTCTCATGATTTATTTAAACATATTTCAACGAATTGCAGCAATGTAGTACGTCATTTGTAATGAAAGATTGTTTGATGTTATAGGATCGGATTTTTCCAAGATCCCTGTTTCTGACCACAGACACTCTGTTAAACTGAAGCACTTCAATTTAACATGCACTATTTCATATATTGGATGATTGCAAAAGCTCATACTCAATTTACCCCGTGAACTTGTCTGAAACTAAACGTGCAACTCCTACGGATAAGGAAATCACAGGTTGTAAAATGTTCGGAGACAATGATAGAAAACAGAGTTACAGACTATATAATTGATTAATAAAACTGTTATTTATCCCAAATAGGGTACGAACTTTTGCAAACACATTACTAATACATTACGTTTAGTAATACATTATTGGCTAACGATTGAAGGCTGTTAAAGGATCTAGTAAAGAATCATGGGTCATGGACTTTAGAAAATGACGAAAATATATTATATCTTAAATATAAACATATTATTAATATATTCAACGAAAAATATCCTGCATCGCTTATGGGAAGCAGTAGTTAGATTTTTAAAAAAATACTGTCCACACTTGGACATCAGTCAATTACACATATAGGGGAAAATTATAACAATATTTTCTTGTGGTCAAACAATGGATTATATGTACTTACTTAGACTACATTATCCTAACAACTAGTCAATTCACTCATAAGAGCACGCCAAGATAAAATTGACTAACATCTTACATTCTAATACATCTACTACACCTCGAAGTTATTGAACCCACGCTCGCCACACTCTGCACTGGATTTCGAGGAATTTTTCGAACCACTCCAGTTTTGGTTCTGACGAAGGAACAACTCTTCTCACCTGTGCAGGAATTTATAGATCCCTCTGTACAGTCGTTCTCGGCTCATCCACAGCTTCCCCTAGAAAACGTTCATTCATTATCCGCATTGCACGTTGCTTATCAATGCCTAGCGGTTTGTCTTAGGATCTTGTCTGCCCTACAGACATTTAACCATTTCCGTGACACTTGAGCAGCGCAAAGCAGAGACTTAGGCTCCAACTTGCGTAGAATCAGCTGGGATATCTCCGGCGGGAGTTCAGAAATGAAATCCAACTTGGCAGGTTCCAGTAGTCCTAGCGCACGGAGGAAAGACCTGAAGAACTCCATGTTGCCGCTGCAGCGTCAGGATCTCGAATGATCTACTGTTCCAAATTTTGGGTTTATATACCCTTGGTTACGGTTGATCGCCTGTTCCGGTTCGGTGACCCGACCAATCAGGATCGAGCTCGGATGATTTTATGTTTGTCATTGTTATGTTAACTTGCTGTTGAGTGCACACATCAGGAAATAAATTGTTGAATTTGTTTGCCGTATATCAAACTCTG
This sequence comes from Lasioglossum baleicum, assembly GCF_051020765.1. Classification (NCBI taxonomy): domain Eukaryota; kingdom Metazoa; phylum Arthropoda; class Insecta; order Hymenoptera; family Halictidae; genus Lasioglossum; species Lasioglossum baleicum. The sequence continues at coordinate 2,287,051 of NW_027469083.1, forward strand.
GGGAAATGTTTCTGTTTCGAATACCTTATGAAAATGTTTCATTTTGGAATACGCCATGAAATATGTAGATAACATAAATTTACATCTTAAGATGTTTTCTTTCAATGACATAGGGAGTGGTATAGGTATGATGTTTAACCTACCGTCGGGCGCAGCGGTTCTAGGAGATACATCAATCACTATTTTGTGCAGTGTGATACATCCTTAAGCGGCGGAAACCCCTAGCTACTAGTAGCTGAATGTAAATGCTCTAATGTTGATTAGTTTTACATTTCAGAGACTCATTGTCTTAACCCTCATACGCTCCTCAAGAATATCTTCCTCAATCCGCGAGTGGTTCGTAAGTCGGTCCGGATTGAGATCAGCTTGAGCCCAACGCTAGATTTCTAAAAACCGCGCGGAAATTGCGTAACGGCAACGGAGGAAATTAAGGGGCCGCCACACCGGTTAGGGAAACTAAATTCCTCAATTTCGAACAAATTTCGGATCTTATGGTTAGGACAGAGACGGAACGAAGCTAGCAGCCACTAGTGCGATAAAGATGGTACATTAGATAGAAGTCCAGACTTTGTAAACTCAAACGTCGAAAAAAGCTTCTTTTCTATATTGATGTTCCCTGACACCCCCCCGCGGAGAGGGGAAATTAGTTTAGATTGCCCCGAGGCCGACAAAACCCCCCGACCCGCTAGGTCATACCGGGAGTTTTGAGGGAATCAGAGTCAATCACAGTTCTGAACTAAAAAGAGAGGAAATTCTGGTGGAGGACAGGCGCAAAGTTTAGTATTTTGTTCCTACCACCCCTGAGTAGGGTGTCATTTGAAAGAGCTCGGGAAGAGGTATTGAGCCTCATAGGCTAGGAGCGCCTCCGAGGTCATCCGAAGGGCGTATAGCGTTGTTCGTAAATTAGAAAAGTTCTGTATGTATTTGGAGTCGCGAGGGCATTAGTATCTCTATCCCGAGGTCACAGTGGAGGTGCCTTTGACTTTGAAAATTCTGACAAAGCCAAAGGTCTTGGAAACCTTTTTCAGATTTTCAAGGTCAAGGTCAAGGTCAAAGGTGCAGGCGGGATCAGGAACCTCCCCCGAAGGTCGCCATATAAATTTGCGGTGTCGAGCGACAAAAAGTAGTGAAAAATGGCATAGAATAGGTTAATTTAGCAATTAAGGATTTAGATTTTAGGCTGCGTGCGGATAGGAATAGTGTTAAACGGTTAGATTTAAGAGTGCGGTTTCAATGTTTCGTATAGTTTGGATTGACATCTGTAAGGAAAAAATAAAATCCAGGTTAGGTTAATTTTTATTAAAATTGATTATAAAAAAAAGGGACCACAATTACGATTATGAAATTTCGCGCGCGCCAAAAAACTGTGTTTATGGAACCTTTAAATGGACACAAAATAAATGACCCCCGCCGATTATGAATACGAAATTTCGAAAAAAAAATTTTTCTGTAAATGATACGCGTTACACTTGTGTTATATGATTACGAAATATTGCAAAAAATCGATTGTCACGATAAAATTTTGGTAACAAAGGCGAGCTAGATTGGGCGCCGAAAAAAGAAGGTTCGAGAAGAAGTATCAAAAGCTCTCATGATTTATTTAAACATATTTCAACGAATTGCAGCAATGTAGTACGTCATTTGTAATGAAAGATTGTTTGATGTTATAGGATCGGATTTTTCCAAGATCCCTGTTTCTGATCACAGACACTCTGTTAAACTGAAGCACTTCAATTTAACATGCACTATTTCATATATTGGATGATTGCAAAAGCTCATACTCAATTTACCCCGTGAACTTGTCTGAAACTAAACGTGCATCTACTACGGATAAGGAAATCACAGGTTGTAAAATGTTCGGAGACAATGATAGAAAACAGAGTTACAGACTATATAATTGATTAATAAAACTGTTATTTATCCCAAATAGGGTACGAACTTTTGCAAACACATTACTAATACATTACGTTTAGTAATACATTATTGGCTAACGATTGAAGGCTGTTAAAGGATCTAGTAAAGAATCATTGGTCATGGACTTTAGAAAATGACGAAAATATATTATATCTTAAATATAAACATATTATTAATATATTCAACGAAAAATATCCTGCATCGCTTATGGGAAGCAGTAGTTAGATTTTTAAAAAAATACTGTCCACACTTGGACATCAGTCAATTACACATATAGGGGAAAATTATAACAATATTTTCTTGTGGTCAAACAATGGATTATATGTACTTACTTAGACTACATTATCCTAACAACTAGTAAATTCACTCATAAGAGCACGTCAAGATAAAATTGACTAACATCTTACATTCTAATACATCTACTACGCCTCGAAGTTATTGAACCCACGTTCGCCACACTCTGCACTTGATTTCGAGGAATTTTTCGAACCACTCCAGTTTTGGTTCTGACGAAGGAACAACTCTTCTCACCTGTGCAGGAATTATTAGATCCCTCTGTACAGTCGTTCTCGGCTCATCCACAGCTTCCCCTAGAAAACGTTCAATCATTATCCGCATTGCACGTTGCTTATCATGCCTAGCGGTTTGTCTTAGGATCTTGTCTGCCCTACAGACATTTAACCATTTCCGTGACACTTGAGCAGCGCAAAGCACAGACTTAGGCTCCAACTTGCGTAGAATCAGCTGGGATATCTCCGGCGGGAGTTCAGAAATGAAATCCAACTTGGCAGGTTCCAGTAGTCCTAGCGCACGGAGGAAAGACCTGAAGAACTCCATGTTGCCGCTGCAGCGTCAGGATCTCGAATGATCTACTGTTCCAACTTTTGGGTTTATATACCCTTGGTTACGGTTGATCGCCTGTTCCGGTTCGGTGACCCGACCAATCAGGATCGAGCTCGGATGAATTTATGTTTGTCATTGTTATGTTAACTTGCTGTTGAGTGCACGCATCAGGAAATAAATTGTTGAATTTGTTTGCCGTATATCAAACTCTGGGGAAATGTTTCTGTTTGGAATACCTTATGAAAATGTTTCATTTTGGAATACGCCATGAAATATGTAGATAACATAAGTTTACATCTTAAGATGTTTTCTTTCAATGACATAGGGAGTGGTATAGGTATGATGTTTAACCTACCGTCGGGCGCAGCGGTTCTAGGAGATACATCAATCACTATTTTGTGCAGTGTGATACATCCTTAAGCGGCGGAAACCCCTAGCTACTAGTAGCTGAATGTAAATGCTGTAATGTTGATTAGTTTTACATTTCAGAGACTCATTGTCTTAACCCTCATACGCTCCTCAAGAATATTTTCCTCAATCCGCGAGTGGTTCGTAAGTCGGTCCGGATTGAGATCAGCTTGAGCCCAACGCTAGATTTCTAAAAACCGCGCGGAAATTGCGTAACGGCAACGGAGGAAATTAAGGGGCCGCCACACCGGTTAGGGAAACTAAATTCCTCAATATCGAACAAATTTCGGATCTTATGGTTAGGACAGAGACGGAACGAAGCTAGCAGCCACTAGTGCGATAAAGATGGTACATTAGATAGAAGTCCAGACTTTGTAAACTCAAACGTCGAAAAAAACTTCTTTTTTATATTGATGTTCCCTGACACCCCCCCGCGGAGAGGGGAAATTAGTTTAGATTGCCCCGAGGCCGACAAAACCACCCGACCCGCTGGGTCATACCGGGAGTTTTGAGGGAATCAGAGTCAATCACAGTTCTGAACTAAAAAGAGCGGAAATTCTGGTGGAGGACAGGCGCAAAGTTTAGTATTTTGTTCCTACCACCCCTGAGTAGGGTGTCATTTGAAAGAGCTCGGGAAGAGGTATTGAGCCTCATAGGCTAGGAGCGCCTCCGAGGTCATACGAAGGGCGTATAGCGTTTCTCGTAAATTAGAAAACTTCTGTATGTATTTGGAGTCGCGAGGGCATTAGGATCTCTATCCCGAGGTCAGAGTGGAGGTGCCTTTGACTTTGAAAATTCTGACAAAGCCAAAGGTCTTGGAAACCTTTTTCAGATTTTCAAGGTCAAGGTCAAGGTCAAGGTCAAAGGTGCAGGCGGGATCAGGAACCTCCCCCGAAGGTCGCCATATAAATTTGCGGTGTCGAGCGACAACAAGTAGTGAAAAATGGCATAGAATAGGTTAATTTAGCAATTAAGGATTTAGATTTTAGGCTGCGTGCGGATAGGAATAGTGTTAAACGGTTAGATTTAAAAGTGCGGATTCAATGTTTCATATAGTTTGGATTGACATCTGTAAGGAAAAAATAAAATCCAGGTTAGGTTAATTTTTATTAAAATTGATTATAAAAAAAAGGGACCACAATTACGATTATGAAATTTCGTGCGCGCCAAAGAACTGTGTTTACGGAACCTTTAAATGGACACAAAATAAATGACCCCCGCCGATTATGAATACGAAATTTCGAAAAAAAAATTGTCTGTAAAGGATACGCGTTACACTTGTGTTATATGATTACGAAATATTGCAAAAAATCGATTGTCACGATAAAATTTTGGTAACAAAGGCGATCTAGATTGGGCGCCGAAAAAAGAAGGTTCGAGAAGAAGTATCAAAAGCTCTCATGATTTATTTAAACATATTTCAACGAATTGCAGCAATGTAGTACGTCATTTGTAATGAAAGATTGTTTGATGTTATAGGATCGGATTTTTCCAAGATCCCTGTTTCTGATCACAGACACTCTGTTAAACTGAAGCACTTCAATTTAACATGCACTATTTCATATATTGGATGATTGCAAAAGCTCATACTCAATTTACCCCGTGAACTTGTCTGAAACTAAACGTGCAACTCCTACGGATAAGGAAATCACAGGTTGTAAAATGTTCGGAGACAATGATAGAAAACAGAGTTACAGACTATATAATTGATTAATAAAACTGTTATTTATCCCAAATAGGGTACGAACTTTTGCAAACACATTACTAATACATTACGTTTAGTAATACATTATTGGCTAACGATTGAAGGCTGTTAAAGGATCTAGTAAAGAATCATTGGTCATGGACTTTAGAAAATGACGAAAATATATTATATCTTAAATATAAACATATTATTAATATATTCAACGAAAAATATCCTGCATCGCTTATGGGAAGCAGTAGTTAGATTTTTAAAAAAATACTGTCCACACTTGGACATCAGTCAATTACACATATAGGGGAAAATTATAACAATATTTTCTTGTGGTCAAACAATGGATTATATGTACTTACTTAGACTACATTATCCTAACAACTAGTCAATTCACTCATAAGAGCGGGTCAAGATAAAATTGACTAACATCTTACATTCTAATACATCTACTACGCCTCGAAGTTATTGAACCCACGCTCGCCACACTCTGCACTGGATTTCGAGGAATTTTTCGAACCACTCCAGTTTTGGTTCTGACGAAGGAACAACTCTTCTCACCTGTGCAGGAATGATTAGATCCCTCTGTACAGTCGATCTCGGCTCATAAACAGCTTCCCCTAGAAAACGTTCAATCATTATCCGCATTGCACGTTGCTTATCATGCCTAGCGGTTTGTCTTAGGATCTTGTCTGCCCTACAGACATTTAACCATTTCCGTGACACTTGAGCAGCGCAAAGCACAGACTTAGGCTCCAACTTGCGTAGAATCAGCTGGGATATCTCCGGCGGGAGTTCAGAAATGAAATCCAACTTGGCAGGTTCCAGTAGTCCTAGCGCACGGAGGAAAGACCTGAAGAACTCCATGTTGCCGCTGCAGCGTCAGGATCTCGAATGATCTACTGTTCCAAATTTTGGGTTTATATACCCTTGGTTACGGTTGATCGCCTGTTCCGGTTCGGTGACCCGACCAATCAGGATCGAGCTCGGATGAATTTATGTTTGTCATTGTTATGTTAACTTGCTGTTGAGTGCACGCATCAGGAAATAAATTGTTGAATTTGTTTGCCGTATATCAAACTCTGGGGAAATGTTTCTGTTTGGAATACCTTATGAAAATGTTTCATTTTGGAATACGCCATGAAATATGTAGATAACATAAGTTTACATCTTAAGATGTTTTCTTTCAATGACATAGGGAGTGGTATAGGTATGATGTTTAACCTACCGTCGGGCGCAGCGGTTCTAGGAGATACATCAATCACTATTTTGTGCAGTGTGATACATCCTTAAGCGGCGGAAACCCCTAGCTACTAGTAGCTGAATGTAAATGCTGTAATGTTGATTAGTTTTACATTTCAGAGACTCATTGTCTTAACCCTCATACGCTCCTCAAGAATATTTTCCTCAATCCGCGAGTGGTTCGTAAGTCGGTCCGGATTGAGATCAGCTTGAGCCCAACGCTAGATTTCTAAAAACCGCGCGGAAATTGCGTAACGGCAACGGAGGAAATTAAGGGGCCGCCACACCGGTTAGGGAAACTAAATTCCTCAATATCGAACAAATTTCGGATCTTATGGTTAGGACAGAGACGGAACGAAGCTAGCAGCCACTAGTGCGATAAAGATGGTACATTAGATAGAAGTCCAGACTTTGTAAACTCAAACGTCGAAAAAAACTTCTTTTTTATATTGATGTTCCCTGACACCCCCCCGCGGAGAGGGGAAATTAGTTTAGATTGCCCCGAGGCCGACAAAACCACCCGACCCGCTGGGTCATACCGGGAGTTTTGAGGGAATCAGAGTCAATCACAGTTCTGAACTAAAAAGAGCGGAAATTCTGGTGGAGGACAGGCGCAAAGTTTAGTATTTTGTTCCTACCACCCCTGAGTAGGGTGTCATTTGAAAGAGCTCGGGAAGAGGTATTGAGCCTCATAGGCTAGGAGCGCCTCCGAGGTCATACGAAGGGCGTATAGCGTTTCTCGTAAATTAGAAAACTTCTGTATGTATTTGGAGTCGCGAGGGCATTAGGATCTCTATCCCGAGGTCAGAGTGGAGGTGCCTTTGACTTTGAAAATTCTGACAAAGCCAAAGGTCTTGGAAACCTTTTTCAGATTTTCAAGGTCAAGGTCAAGGTCAAGGTCAAAGGTGCAGGCGGGATCAGGAACCTCCCCCGAAGGTCGCCATATAAATTTGCGGTGTCGAGCGACAACAAGTAGTGAAAAATGGCATAGAATAGGTTAATTTAGCAATTAAGGATTTAGATTTTAGGCTGCGTGCGGATAGGAATAGTGTTAAACGGTTAGATTTAAAAGTGCGGATTCAATGTTTCATATAGTTTGGATTGACATCTGTAAGGAAAAAATAAAATCCAGGTTAGGTTAATTTTTATTAAAATTGATTATAAAAAAAAGGGACCACAATTACGATTATGAAATTTCGTGCGCGCCAAAGAACTGTGTTTACGGAACCTTTAAATGGACACAAAATAAATGACCCCCGCCGATTATGAATACGAAATTTCGAAAAAAAAATTGTCTGTAAAGGATACGCGTTACACTTGTGTTATATGATTACGAAATATTGCAAAAAATCGATTGTCACGATAAAATTTTGGTAACAAAGGCGATCTAGATTGGGCGCCGAAAAAAGAAGGTTCGAGAAGAAGTATCAAAAGCTCTCATGATTTATTTAAACATATTTCAACGAATTGCAGCAATGTAGTACGTCATTTGTAATGAAAGATTGTTTGATGTTATAGGATCGGATTTTTCCAAGATCCCTGTTTCTGATCACAGACACTCTGTTAAACTGAAGCACTTCAATTTAACATGCACTATTTCATATATTGGATGATTGCAAAAGCTCATACTCAATTTACCCCGTGAACTTGTCTGAAACTAAACGTGCAACTCCTACGGATAAGGAAATCACAGGTTGTAAAATGTTCGGAGACAATGATAGAAAACAGAGTTACAGACTATATAATTGATTAATAAAACTGTTATTTATCCCAAATAGGGTACGAACTTTTGCAAACACATTACTAATACATTACGTTTAGTAATACATTATTGGCTAACGATTGAAGGCTGTTAAAGGATCTAGTAAAGAATCATTGGTCATGGACTTTAGAAAATGACGAAAATATATTATATCTTAAATATAAACATATTATTAATATATTCAACGAAAAATATCCTGCATCGCTTATGGGAAGCAGTAGTTAGATTTTTAAAAAAATACTGTCCACACTTGGACATCAGTCAATTACACATATAGGGGAAAATTATAACAATATTTTCTTGTGGTCAAACAATGGATTATATGTACTTACTTAGACTACATTATCCTAACAACTAGTCAATTCACTCATAAGAGCGGGTCAAGATAAAATTGACTAACATCTTACATTCTAATACATCTACTACGCCTCGAAGTTATTGAACCCACGCTCGCCACACTCTGCACTGGATTTCGAGGAATTTTTCGAACCACTCCAGTTTTGGTTCTGACGAAGGAACAACTCTTCTCACCTGTGCAGGAATGATTAGATCCCTCTGTACAGTCGATCTCGGCTCATAAACAGCTTCCCCTAGAAAACGTTCAATCATTATCCGCATTGCACGTTGCTTATCATGCCTAGCGGTTTGTCTTAGGATCTTGTCTGCCCTACAGACATTTAACCATTTCCGTGACACTTGAGCAGCGCAAAGCACAGACTTAGGCTCCAACTTGCGTAGAATCAGCTGGGATATCTCCGGCGGGAGTTCAGAAATGAAATCCAACTTGGCAGGTTCCAGTAGTCCTAGCGCACGGAGGAAAGACCTGAAGAACTCCATGTTGCCGCTGCAGCGTCAGGATCTCGAATGATCTACTGTTCCAAATTTTGGGTTTATATACCCTTGGTTACGGTTGATCGCCTGTTCCGGTTCGGTGACCCGACCAATCAGGATCGAGCTCGGATGAATTTATGTTTGTCATTGTTATGTTAACTTGCTGTTGAGTGCACGCATCAGGAAATAAATTGTTGAATTTGTTTGCCGTATATCAAACTCTGGGGAAATGTTTCTGTTTGGAATACCTTATGAAAATGTTTCATTTTGGAATACGCCATGAAATATGTAGATAACATAAGTTTACATCTTAAGATGTTTTCTTTCAATGACATAGGGAGTGGTATAGGTATGATGTTTAACCTACCGTCGGGCGCAGCGGTTCTAGGAGATACATCAATCACTATTTTGTGCAGTGTGATACATCCTTAAGCGGCGGAAACCCCTAGCTACTAGTAGCTGAATGTAAATGCTGTAATGTTGATTAGTTTTACATTTCAGAGACTCATTGTCTTAACCCTCATACGCTCCTCAAGAATATTTTCCTCAATCCGCGAGTGGTTCGTAAGTCGGTCCGGATTGAGATCAGCTTGAGCCCAACGCTAGATTTCTAAAAACCGCGCGGAAATTGCGTAACGGCAACGGAGGAAATTAAGGGGCCGCCACACCGGTTAGGGAAACTAAATTCCTCAATTTCGAACAAATTTCGGATCTTATGGTTAGGACAGAGACGGAACGAAGCTAGCAGCCACTAGTGCGATAAAGATGGTACATTAGATAGAAGTCCAGACTTTGTAAACTCAAACGTCGAAAAACCTTCTTTTTTATATTGATGTTCCCTGACACCCCCCCGCGGAGAGGGGAAATTAGTTTAGATTGCCCCGAGGCCGACAAAACCCCCCGACCCGCTAGGTCATACCGGGAGTTTTGAGGGAATCAGAGTCAATCACAGTTCTGAACTAAAAAGAGAGGAAATTCTGGTGGAGGACAGGCGCAAAGTTTAGTATTTTGTTCCTACCACCCCTGAGTAGGGTGTCATTTGAAAGAGCTCGGGAAGAGGTATTGAGCCTCATAGGCTAGGAGCGCCTCCGAGGTCATCCGAAGGGCGTATAGCGTTTCTCGTAAATTAGAAAAGTTCTGTATGTATTTGGAGTCACGAGGGCATTAGTATCTCTATCCCGAGGTCAGAGTGGAGGTGCCTTTGACTTTGAAAATTCTGACAAAGCCAAAGGTCTTGGAAACCTTTTTCAGATTTTCAAGGTCAAGGTCAATGTCAAAGGTGCAGGCGGGATCAGGAACCTCCCCCGAAGGTAGCCATATAAATTTGCGGTGTCGAGCGACAACAAGTAGTGAAAAATGGCATAGAATAGGTTAATTTAGCAATTAAGGATTTGGATTTTAGGCTGCGTGCGGATAGGAATAGTGTTAAACGATTAGATTTAAAAGTGCGGTTTCAATGTTTCATATAGTTTGGATTGACATCTGTAAGGAAAAAGTAAAATCCAGGTTAGGTTAATTTTTATTAAAATTGATTATAAAAAAAAGGGACCACAATTACGATTATGAAATTTCGCGCGCGCCAAAAAACTGTGTTTATGGAACCTTTAAATGGACACAAAATAAATGACCCCCGCCGATTATGAATACGAAATTTCGAAAAAAAATTTTTTCTGTAAATGATACGCGTTACACTTGTGTTATATGATTACGAAATATTGCAAAAAATCGATTGTCACGATAAAATTTTGGTAACAAAGGCGATCTAGATTGGGCGCCGAAAAAAGAAGGTTCGAGAAGAAGTATCAAATGCTCTCATGATTTATTTAAACATATTTCAACGAATTGCAGCAATGTAGTACGTCATTTGTAATGAAAGATTGTTTGATGTTATAGGATCGGATTTTTCCAAGATCCCTGTTTCTGATCACAGACACTCTGTTAAACTGAAGCACTTCAATTTAACATGCACTATTTTATATATTGGATGATTGCAAAAGCTCATACTCAATTTACCCCGTGAACTTGTCTGAAACTAAACGTGCAACTCCTACGGATAAGGAAATCACAGGTTGTAAAATGTTCGGAGACAATTATAGAAAACAGAGTTACAGACTATATAATTGATTAATAAAACTGTTATTTATCCCAAATAGGGTACGAACTTTTGCAAACACATTACTAATACATTACGTTTAGTAATACATTATTGGCTAACGATTGAAGGCTGTTAAAGGATCTAGTAAAGAATCATGGGTCATGGACTTTAGAAAATGACGAAAATATATTATATCTTAAATATAAACATATTATTAATATATTCAACGAAAAATATCCTGCATCGCTTATGGGAAGCAGTAGTTAGATTTTTAAAAAAATACTGTCCACACTTGGACATCAGTCAATTATACATATAGGGGAAAATTATAACAAGATTTTCTTGTGGTCAAACAATGGATTATATGTACTTACTTAGACTACATTATCCTAACAACTAGTCAATTCACTCATAAGAGCACGTCAAGATAAAATTGACTAACATCTTACATTCTAATACATCTACTACACCTCGAAGTTATTGAACCCACGCTCGCCACACTCTGCACTGGATTTCGAGGAATTTTTCGAACCACTCCAGTTTTGGTTCTGACGAAGGAACAACTCTTCTCACCTGTGCAGGAATTATTAGATCCCTCTGTACAGTCGTTCTCGGCTCATCCACAGCTTCCCCTAGAAAACGTTCATTCATTATCCGCATTGCACGTTGCTTATGATACTTAGCGGTTTGTCTTAGGATCTTGTCTGCCCTACAGACATTTAACCATTTCCGTGACACTTGAGCAGCGCAAAGCAGAGACTTAGGCTCCAACTTGCGTAGAATCAGCTGGGATATCTCCGGCGGGAGTTCAGAAATGAAATCCAACTTGGCAGGTTCCAGTAGTCCTAGCGCACGGAGGAAAGACCTGAAGAACTCCATGTTGCCGCTGCAGCGTCAGGATCTCGAATGATCTACTGTTCCAAATTTTGGGTTTATATACCCTTGGTTACGGTTGATCGCCTGTTCCGGTTCGGTGACCCGACCAATCAGGATCGAGCTCGGATGAATTTATGTTTGTCATTGTTATGTTAACTTGCTGTTGAGTGCACGCATCAGGAAATAAATTGTTGAATTTGTTTGCCGTATATCAAACTCTGGGGAAATGTTTCTGTTTGGAAAACCTTATGAAAATGTTTCATTTTGGAATACGCCATGAAATATGTAGATAACATAAATTTACATCTTAAGATGTTTTCTTTCAATGACATAGGGAGTGGTATAGGTATGATGTTTAACCTACCGTCGGGCGCAGCGGTTCTAGGAGATACATCAATCACTATTTTGTGCAGTGTGATACATCCTTAAGCGGCGGAAACCCCTAGCTACTAGTAGCTTAATGTAAATGCTGTAATGTTGATTAGTTTTACATTTCAGAGACTCATTGTCTTAACCCTCATACGCTCCTCAAGAATATTTTCCTCAATCCGCGAGTGGTTCGTAAGTCGGTCCGGATTGAGATCAGCTTGAGCCCAACGCTAGATTTCTAAAAACCGCGCGGAAATTGCGTAACAGCAACGGAGGAAATTAAGGGGCCGCTACACCGGTTAGGGAAACTAAATTCCTCAATTTCGAACAAAGTTCGGATCTTATGGTTAGGACAGAGACGGAACGAAGCTAGCAGCCACTAGTGCGATAAAGATGGTACATTAGATAGAAGTCCAGACTGTGTAAACTCAAACGTCGAAAAAAGCTTCTTTTTTATATCGATGTTCCCTGACACCCCCCCGCGGAGAGGGGAAATTAGTTTAGATTGCCCCGAGGCCGACAAAACCCCCCGACCCGCTAGATCATACCGGGAGTTTTGAGGTAATCAGAGTCAATCACAGTTCTGAACTAAAAAGAGAGGAAATTCTGGTGGAGGACAGGCGCAAAGTTTAGTATTTTGTTCCTACCACCCCTGAGTAGGGTGTCATTTGAAAGAGCTCGGGATGAGGTATTGAGCTTCATAGGCTAGGAGCGCCTCCGAGGTCATCCGAAGGGCGTATAGCGTTTCTCGTAAATTAGAAAAGTTCTGTATGTATTTGGAGTCGCGAGGGCATTAGTATCTCTATCCCGAGGTCACAGTGGAGGTGCCTTTGACTTTGAAAATTCTGACAAAGCCAAAGGTCTTGGAAACCTTTTTCAGATTTTGAAGGTCAAGGTCAAGGTCAAAGGTGCAGGCGGGATCAGGAACCTCCCCCGAAGGTCGCCATATAAATTTGCGGTGTCGAGCGACAACAAGTAGTGAAAAATGGCATAGAATAGGTTAATTTAGCAATTAAGGAATTAGGTTTTAGGCTGCGTGCGGATAGGAATAGTGTTAAACGGTTAGATTTAAGAGTTCGGTTTCAATGTTTCATATAGTTTGGATTGACATCTGTAAGGAAAAAATAAAATCCAGGTTAGGTTAATTTTTATTAAAATTGATTATAAAAAAAAGGGACCACAATTACGATTATGAAATTTCGCGCGCGCCAAAAAACTGTGTTTATGGAACCTTTAAATGGACACAAAATAAATGACCCCCGCCGATTATGAATACGAAATTTCGAAAAAAAATTTTTTCTGTAAATGATACGCGTTACACTTGTGTTATATGATTACGAAATATTGCAAAAAATCGATTGTCACGATAAAATTTTGGTAACAAAGGCGATCTAGATTGGGCGCCGAAAAAAGAAGGTTCGAGAAGAAGTATCAAATGCTCTCATGATTTATTTAAACATATTTCAACGAATTGCAGCAATGTAGTACGTCATTTGTAATGAAAGATTGTTTGATGTTATAGGATCGGATTTTTCCAAGATCCCTGTTTCTGATCACAGACACTCTGTTAAACTGAAGCACTTCAATTTAACATGCACTATTTTATATATTGGATGATTGCAAAAGCTCATACTCAATTTACCCCGTGAACTTGTCTGAAACTAAACGTGCAACTCCTACGGATAAGGAAATCACAGGTTGTAAAATGTTCGGAGACAATTATAGAAAACAGAGTTACAGACTATATAATTGATTAATAAAACTGTTATTTATCCCAAATAGGGTACGAACTTTTGCAAACACATTACTAATACATTACGTTTAGTAATACATTATTGGCTAACGATTGAAGGCTGTTAAAGGATCTAGTAAAGAATCATGGGTCATGGACTTTAGAAAATGACGAAAATATATTATATCTTAAATATAAACATATTATTAATATATTCAACGAAAAATATCCTGCATCGCTTATGGGAAGCAGTAGTTAGATTTTTAAAAAAATACTGTCCACACTTGGACATCAGTCAATTATACATATAGGGGAAAATTATAACAAGATTTTCTTGTGGTCAAACAATGGATTATATGTACTTACTTAGACTACATTATCCTAACAACTAGTCAATTCACTCATAAGAGCACGTCAAGATAAAATTGACTAACATCTTACATTCTAATACATCTACTACACCTCGAAGTTATTGAACCCACGCTCGCCACACTCTGCACTGGATTTCGAGGAATTTTTCGAACCACTCCAGTTTTGGTTCTGACGAAGGAACAACTCTTCTCACCTGTGCAGGAATTATTAGATCCCTCTGTACAGTCGTTCTCGGCTCATCCACAGCTTCCCCTAGAAAACGTTCATTCATTATCCGCATTGCACGTTGCTTATGATACTTAGCGGTTTGTCTTAGGATCTTGTCTGCCCTACAGACATTTAACCATTTCCGTGACACTTGAGCAGCGCAAAGCAGAGACTTAGGCTCCAACTTGCGTAGAATCAGCTGGGATATCTCCGGCGGGAGTTCAGAAATGAAATCCAACTTGGCAGGTTCCAGTAGTCCTAGCGCACGGAGGAAAGACCTGAAGAACTCCATGTTGCCGCTGCAGCGTCAGGATCTCGAATGATCTACTGTTCCAAATTTTGGGTTTATATACCCTTGGTTACGGTTGATCGCCTGTTCCGGTTCGGTGACCCGACCAATCAGGATCGAGCTCGGATGAATTTATGTTTGTCATTGTTATGTTAACTTGCTGTTGAGTGCACGCATCAGGAAATAAATTGTTGAATTTGTTTGCCGTATATCAAACTCTGGGGAAATGTTTCTGTTTGGAATACCTTATGAAAATGTTTCATTTTGGAATACGCCATGAAATATGTAGATAACATAAATTTACATCTTAAGATGTTTTCTTTCAATGACATAGGGAGTGGTATAGGTATGATGTTTAACCTACCGTCGGGCGCAGCGGTTCTAGGAGATACATCAATCACTATTTTGTGCAGTGTGATACATCCTTAAGCGGCGGAAACCCCTAGCTACTAGTAGCTTAATGTAAATGCTGTAATGTTGATTAGTTTTACATTTCAGAGACTCATTGTCTTAACCCTCATACGCTCCTCAAGAATATTTTCCTCAATCCGCGAGTGGTTCGTAAGTCGGTCCGGATTGAGATCAGCTTGAGCCCAACGCTAGATTTCTAAAAACCGCGCGGAAATTGCGTAACAGCAACGGAGGAAATTAAGGGGCCGCTACACCGGTTAGGGAAACTAAATTCCTCAATTTCGAACAAAGTTCGGATCTTATGGTTAGTACAGAGACGGAACGAAGCTAGCAGCCACTAGTGCGATAAAGATGGTACATTAGATAGAAGTCCAGACTGTGTAAACTCAAACGTCGAAAAAAGCTTCTTTTTTATATCGATGTTCCCTGACACCCCCCCGCGGAGAGGGGAAATTAGTTTAGATTGCCCCGAGGCCGACAAAACCCCCCGACCCGCTAGATCATACCGGGAGTTTTGAGGTAATCAGAGTCAATCACAGTTCTGAACTAAAAAGAGAGGAAATTCTGGTGGAGGACAGGCGCAAAGTTTAGTATTTTGTTCCTACCACCCCTGAGTAGGGTGTCATTTGAAAGAGCTCGGGATGAGGTATTGAGCTTCATAGGCTAGGAGCGCCTCCGAGGTCATCCGAAGGGCGTATAGCGTTTCTCGTAAATTAGAAAAGTTCTGTATGTATTTGGAGTCGCGAGGGCATTAGTATCTCTATCCCGAGGTCACAGTGGAGGTGCCTTTGACTTTGAAAATTCTGGCAAAGCCAAAGGTCTTGGAAACCTTTTTCAGATTTTGAAGGTCAAGGTCAAGGTCAAAGGTGCAGGCGGGATCAGGAACCTCCCCCGAAGGTCGCCATATAAATTTGCGGTGTCGAGCGACAAAAAGTAGTGAAAAATGGCATAGAATAGGTTAATTTAGCAATTAAGGATTTAGATTTTAGGCTGCGTGCGGATAGGAATAGTGTTAAACGGTTAGATTTAAGAGTGCGGTTTCAATGTTTCATATAGTTTGGATTGACATGTGTAAGGAAAAAATAAAATCCAGGTTAGGTTAATTTTTATTAAAATTGATTATAAAAAAAGGGACCACAATTACGATTATGAAATTTCGCGCGCGCCAAAGAACTGTGTTTACGGAACCTTTAAATGGACACAAAATAAATGACCCCCGCCGATTATGAATACGAAATTTCGAAAAAAAAATTTTTCTGTAAAGGATACGCGTTACACTGGTGTTATATGATTACGAAATATTGCAAAAAATCGATTGTCACGATAAAATTTTGGTAACAAAGGCGATCTAGATTGGGCGCCGAAAAAAGAAGGTTCGAGAAGAAGTATCAAAAGCTCTCATGATTTATTTAAACATATTTCAACGAATTGCAGCAATGTATTACGTCATTTGTAATGAAAGATTATTTGATGTTATAGGAACGGATTTTTCCAAGATCCCTGATTCTGATCACAGACACTCTGTTAAACTGGAGCACTTCAATTTAACATGCACTATTTCATATATTGGATGATTGCAAAAGCTCATACTCAATTTACCTCGTGAACTTGTCTGAAACTAAACGTGCAACTTCTACGGAAAAGGAAATCACAGGTTGTAAAATGTTCGGAGACAATTATAGAAAACAGAGTTACAGACTATATAATTGATTAATAAAACTGTTATTTATCCCAAATAGGGTACGAACTTTTGCAATCACACTACTAATACATTACGATTAGTAATACATTATTGGCTAACGATTGAAGGCTGTTAAAGGATCTAGTAAAGAATCATTGGTCATGGACATTAGAAAATGACGAAAATATATTATATCTTAAATATAAACATATTATTAATATATTCAACGAAAAATATCCTGCATCGCTTATGGGAAGCAGTAGTTAGATTTTAAAAAAAATACTGTCCACACTTGGACATCAGTCAATTATACATATAGGGGAAAATTATAACAAGATTTTCTTGTGGTCAAACAATGGATTATATGTACTTACTTAGACTACATTATCCTAACAACTAGTCAATTCACTCATAAGAGCGGGTCAAGATAAAATTGACTAACATCTTACATTCTAATACATCTACTACGCCTCGAAGTTATTGAACCCACGCTCGCCACACTCTGCACTGGATTTCGAGGAATTTTTCGAACCACTCCAGTTGTGGTTCTGACGAAGGAACAACTCTACTCACCTGTGCAGGAATTATTAGATCCCTCTGTACAATCGTTCTCGGCTCATCCACAGCTTCCCCTAGAATACGTTCATTCATTATCCGCATTGCACGTTGCTTATGATGCCTAGCGGTTTGTCTTAGGATCTTGTCTGCCCTACAGACATTTAACCATTTCCGTGACACTTGAGCAGCGCAAAGCAGAGACTTAGGCTCCAACTTGCGTAGAATCAGCTGGGATATCTCCGGCGGGAGTTCAGAAATGAAATCCAACTTGGCAGGTTCCAGTGGTCCTAGCGCACGGAGGAAAGATCTGAAGAACTCCATGTTGCCGCTGCAGCGTCATGATCTCGAATGATCTACTGTTCCAAATTTTGGGTTTATATACCCTTGGTTACGGTTGATCGCCTGTTCCGGTTCGGTGACCCGACCAATCAGGATCGAGCTCGGATGATTTTATGTTTGTCATTGTTATGTTAACTTGCTGTTGAGTGCACGCATCAGGAAATAAATTGTTGAATTTGTTTGCCGTATATCAAACTCTAGGGAAATGTTTCTGTTTGGAATACCTTATGAAAATGTTTCATTTTGGAATAAGCCATGAAATATGTAGATAACATAAATTTACATCTTAAGATGTTTTCTTTCAATGACATAGGGAGTGGTATAGGTATGATGTTTAACCTACCGTCGGGCGCAGCGGTGCTAGGAGATACATCAATCACTATTTTGTGCAGTGTGATACATCCTTAAGCGGCGCAAACCCCTAGCTACTAGTAGCTTAATGTAAATGCTGTAATGTTGATTAGTTTTACATTTCAGAGACTCATTGTCTTAACCCTCATACGCTCCTCAAGAATATTTTCCTCAATCCGCGAATGGTTCTTAAGTCGGTCCGGATTGAGATCAGCTTGAGCCCAACGCTAGATTTCTAAAAACCGCGCGGAAATTGCGTAACAGCAACGGAGGAAATTAAGGGGCCGCCACACCGGTTAGGGAAACTAAATTCCTCAATTTCGAACAAATTTCGGATCTTATGGTTAGGACAGAGACGGAACGAAGCTAGCAGCCACTAGTGCGATAAAGATGGTACATTAGATAAAAGTCCAGACTTTGTAAACCCAAACGTCGAAAAAGCTTCTCTTTTATATTGATGTTCCCTGACACCCCCCCCCCCCCGCGGAGAGGGTAAATTAGTTTAGATTGCCCCGAGGCCGACAAAACCCCCCGACCCGCTAGGTCATACCGGGAGTTTTGAGGGAATCAGAGTCAATCACAGTTCTGAACTAAAAAGAGAGGAAATTCTGGTGGAGGACAGGCGCAAAGTTTAGTATTTTGTTCCTACCACCCCTGAGTAGGGTGTCATTTGAAAGAGCTCGGGAAGAGGTATTGAGCCTCATAGGCTAGGAGCGCCTCCGTGGTCATCCGAAGGGCGTATAGCGTTTCTCGTAAATTAGAAAAGTTCTGTATGTATTTGGAGTCGCGAGGGCATTAGTATCTCTATCCCGAGGTCACAGTGGAGGTGCCTTTGACTTTGAAAATTCTGACAAAGCCAAAGGTCTTGGAAACCTTTTTCAGATTTTGAAGGTCAAGGTCAAGGTCAAAGGTGCAGGCGGGATCAGGAACCTCCCCCGAAGGTCGCCATATAAATTTGCGGTGTCGAGCGACAAAAAGTAGTGAAAAATGGCATAGAATAGGTTAATTTAGCAATTAAGGATTTAGATTTTAGGCTGCGTGCGGATAGGAATAGTGTTAAACGGTTAGATTTAAGAGTGCGGTTTCAATGTTTCATATAGTTTGGATTGACATCTGTAAGGAAAAAATAAAATCCAGGTTAGGTTAATTTTTATTAAAATTGATTATAAAAAAAAGGGACCACAATTACGATTATGAAATTTCGCGCGCGCCAAAAAACTGTGTTTATGGAACCTTTAAATGGACACAAAATAAATGACCGCCGCCGATTATGAATACGAAATTTCGAAAAAAAATTTTTTCTGTAAATGATACGCGTTACACTTGTGTTATATGATTACGAAATATTGCAAAAAATCGATTGTCACGATAAAATTTTGGTAACAAAGGCGATCTAGATTGGGCGCCGAAAAAAGAAGGTTCGAGAAGAAGTATCAAAAGCTCTCATGATTTATTTAAACATATTTCAACGAATTGCAGCAATGTATTACGTCATTTGTAATGAAAGATTATTTGATGTTATAGCATCGGATTTTTCCAAGATCCCTGTTTCTGATCACAGACACTCTGTTAAACTGAAGCACTTCAATTTAACATGCACTATTTCATATATTGGATGATTGCAAAAGCTCATACTCAATTTACCTCGTGAACTTGTCTGAAACTAAACGTGCAACTTCTACGGAAAAGGAAATCACAGGTTGTAAAATGTTCGGAGACAATGATAGAAAACAGAGTTACAGACTATATAATTGATTAATAAAACTGTTATTTATCCCAAATAGGGTACGAACTTTTGCAATCACACTTCTAATACATTACGATTAGTAATACATTATTGGCTAACGATTGAAGGCTGTTAAAGGATCTAGTAAAGAATCATTGGTCATGGACTTTAGAAAATGACGAAAATATATTATATCTTAAATATAAACATATTATTAATATATTCAACGAAAAATATCCTGCATCGCTTATGGGAAGCAGTAGTTAGATTTTTAAAAAAATACTGTCCACACTTGGACATCAGTCAATTATACATATAGGGGAAAATTATAACAAGATTTTCTTGTAGTCAAACAATGGATTATATGTACTTACTTAGACTACATTATCCTAACAACTAGTCAATTCACTCATAAGAGCACGTCAAGATAAAATTGACTAACATCTTACATTCTAATACATCTACTACACCTCGAAGTTATTGAACCCACGCTCGCCACACTCTGCACTGGATTTCGAGGAATTTTTCGAACCACTCCAGTTTTGGTTCTGACGAAGGAACAACTCTTCTCACCTGTGCAGGAATTATTAGATCCCTCTGTACAGTCGTTCTCGGCTCATCCACAGCTTCCCCTAGAAAACGTTCATTCATTATCCGCATTGCACGTTGCTTATCATGCCTAGCGGTTTGTCTTAGGATCTTGTCTGCCCTACAGACATTTAACCATTTCCGTGACACTTGAGCAGCGCAAAGCAG
This sequence comes from Lasioglossum baleicum, assembly GCF_051020765.1. Taxonomy (NCBI): domain Eukaryota; kingdom Metazoa; phylum Arthropoda; class Insecta; order Hymenoptera; family Halictidae; genus Lasioglossum; species Lasioglossum baleicum. Next base: position 2,307,506 of record NW_027469083.1, read on the forward strand.
AGACTTAGGCTCCAACTTACGTAGAATCAGCTGGGATATCTCCGGCGGGAGTTCAGAAATAAAATCCAACTTGGCAGGTTCCAGTAGTCCTAGCGCACGGAGGATAGACCTGAAGAACTCCATGTTGCCGCTGCAGCGTCAGGATCTCGAATGATCTACTGTTCCAAATTTTGGGTTTATATACCCTTGGTTACGGTTGATCGCCTGTTCCGGTTCGGTGACCCGACCAATCAGGATCGAGCTCGGATGAATTTATGTTTGTCATTGTTATGTTAACTTGCTGTTGAGTGCACGCATCAGGAAATATATTGTTGAATTTGTTTGCCGTATATCAAACTCTGGGGAAATGTTTCTGTTTGGAATACCTTATGAAAATGTTTCATTTTGGAATACGCCATGAAATATGTAGATAACATAAATTTACATCTTAAGATGTTTTCTTTCAATGACATAGGGAGTGGTATAGGTATGATGTTTAACCTACCGTCGGGCGCAGCGGTTTTAGGAGATACATCAATCACTATTTTGTGCAGTGTGATACATCCTTAAGCGGCGGAAACCCCTAGCTACTAGTAGCTGAATGTAAATGCTCTAATGTTGATTAGTTTTACATTTCAGAGACTCATTGTCTTAACCCTCATACGCTCCTCAAGAATATCTTCCTCAATCCGCGAGTGGTTCGTAAGTCGGTCCGGATTGAGATCAGCTTGAGCCCAATGCTAGATTTCTAAAAACCGCGCGGAAATTGCGTAACGGCAACGGAGGAAATTAAGGGGCCGCCACACCGGTTAGGGAAACTAAATTCCTCAATTTCGAACAAATTTCGGATCTTATGGTTAGGACAGAGACGGAACGAAGCTGCAGCCACTAGTGCGATAAAGATGGTACATTAGATAGAAGTCCAGACTTTGTAAACTCAAACGTCGAAAAAAGCTTCTTTTCTATATTGATGTTCCCTGACACCCCCCCGCGGAGAGGGGAAATTAGTTTAGATTGCCCCGAGGCCGACAAAACCCCCCGACCCGCTAGGTCATACCGGGAGTTTTGAGGGAATCAGAGTCAATCACAGTTCTGAACTAAAAAGAGAGGAAATTCTGGTGGAGGACAGGCGCAAAGTTTAGTATTTTGTTCCTACCACCCCTGAGTAGAGTGTCATTTGAAAGAGCTCGGGAAGAGGTATTGAGCCTCATAGGCTAGGAGCGCCTCCGAGGTCATCCGAAGGGCGTATAGCGTTGTTCGTAAATTAGAAAAGTTCTGTATGTATTTGGAGTCGCGAGGGCATTAGTATCTCTATCCCGAGGTCACAGTGGAGGTGCCTTTGACTTTGAAAATTCTGACAAAGCCAAAGGTCTTGGAAACCTTTTTCAGATTTTGAAGGTCAAGGTCAAGGTCAAAGGTGCAGGCGGGATCAGGAACCTCCCCCGAAGGTCGCCATATAAATTTGCGGTGTAGAGCGACAAAAAGTAGTGAAAAATGGCATAGAATAGGTTAATTTAGCAATTAAGGATTTAGATTTTAGGCTGCGTGCGGATAGGAATAGTGTTAAACGGTTAGATTTAAGAGTGCGGTTTCAATGTTTCATATAGTTTGGATTGACATCTGTAAGGAAAAAATAAAATCCAGGTTAGGTTAATTTTTATTAAAATTGATTATAAAAAAAAGGGACCACAATTACGATTATGAAATTTCGCGCGCGCCAAAAAACTGTGTTTATGGAACCTTTAAATGGACACAAAATAAATGACCCCCGCCGATTATGAATACGAAATTTCGAAAAAAAATTTTTTCTGTAAATGATACGCGTTACACTTGTGTTATATGATTACGAAATATTGCAAAAAATCGATTGTCACGATAAAATTTTGGTAACAAAGGCGATCTAGATTGGGCGCCGAAAAAAGAAGGTTCGAGAAGAAGTATCAAAAGCTCTCATGATTTATTTAAACATATTTCAACGAATTGCAGCAATGTAGTACGTCATTTGTAATGAAAGATTGTTTGATGTTATAGGATCGGATTTTTCCAAGATCCCTGTTTCTGACCACAGACACTCTGTTAAACTGAAGCACTTCAATTTAACATGCACTATTTCATATATTGGATGATTGCAAAAGCTCATACTCAATTTACCCCGTGAACTTGGTTGAAACTAAACGTGCAACTCCTACGGATAAGGAAATCACAGGTTGTAAAATGTTCGGAGACAATGATAGAAAACAGAGTTACAGACTATATAATTGATTAATAAAACTGTTATTTATCCCAAATAGGGTACGAACTTTTGCAAACACATTACTAATACATTACGTTTAGTAATACATTATTGGCTAACGATTGAAGGCTGTTAAAGGATCTAGTAAAGAATCATGGGTCATGGACTTTAGAAAATGACGAAAATATATTATATCTTAAATATAAACATATTATTAATATATTCAACGAAAAATATCCTGCATCGCTTATGGGAAGCAGTAGTTAGATTTTTAAAAAAATACTGTCCACACTTGGACATCAGTCAATTACACATATAGGGGAAAATTATAACAATATTTTCTTGTGGTCAAACAATGGATTATATGTACTTACTTAGACTACATTATCCTAACAACTAGTCAATTCACTCATAAGAGCACGTCAAGATAAAATTGACTAACATCTTACATTCTAATACATCTACTACACCTCGAAGTTATTGAACCCACGCTCGCCACACTCTGCACTGGATTTCGAGGAATTTTTCGAACCACTCCAGTTTTGGTTCTGACGAAGGAACAACTCTTCTCACCTGTGCAGGAATTATTAGATCCCTCTGTACAGTCGTTCTCGGCTCATCCACAGCTTCCCCTAGAAAACGTTCATTCATTATCCGCATTGCACGTTGCTTATCATGCCTAGCGGTTTGTCTTAGGATCTTGTCTGCCCTACAGACATTTAACCATTTCCGTGACACTTGAGCAGCGCAAAGCAGAGACTTAGGCTCCAACTTACGTAGAATCAGCTGGGATATCTCCGGCGGGAGTTCAGAAATAAAATCCAACTTGGCAGGTTCCAGTAGTCCTAGCGCACGGAGGATAGACCTGAAGAACTCCATGTTGCCGCTGCAGCGTCAGGATCTCGAATGATCTACTGTTCCAAATTTTGGGTTTATATACCCTTGCTTACGGTTGATCGCCTGTTCCGGTTCGGTGACCCGACCAATCAGGATCGAGCTCGGATGAATTTATGTTTGTCATTGTTATGTTAACTTGCTGTTGAGTGCACGCATCAGGAAATATATTGTTGAATTTGTTTGCCGTATATCAAACTCTGGGGAAATGTTTCTGTTTGGAATACCTTATGAAAATGTTTCATTTTGGAATACGCCATGAAATATGTAGATAACATAAATTTACATCTTAAGATGTTTTCTTTCAATGACATAGGGAGTGGTATAGGTATGATGTTTAACCTACCGTCGGGCGCAGCGGTTCTAGGAGATACATCAATCACTATTTTGTGCAGTGTGATACATCCTTAAGCGGCGGAAACCCCTAGCTACTAGTAGCTGAATGTAAATGCTCTAATGTTGATTAGTTTTACATTTCAGAGACTCATTGTCTTAACCCTCATACGCTCCTCAAGAATATCTTCCTCAATCCGCGAGTGGTTCGTAAGTCGGTCCGGATTGAGATCAGCTTGAGCCCAATGCTAGATTTCTAAAAACCGCGCGGAAATTGCGTAACGGCAACGGAGGAAATTAAGGGGCCGCCACACCGGTTAGGGAAACTAAATTCCTCAATTTCGAACAAATTTCGGATCTTATGGTTAGGACAGAGACGGAACGAAGCTGCAGCCACTAGTGCGATAAAGATGGTACATTAGATAGAAGTCCAGACTTTGTAAACTCAAACGTCGAAAAAAGCTTCTTTTCTATATTGATGTTCCCTGACACCCCCCCGCGGAGAGGGGAAATTAGTTTAGATTGCCCCGAGGCCGACAAAACCCCCCGACCCGCTAGGTCATACCGGGAGTTTTGAGGGAATCAGAGTCAATCACAGTTCTGAACTAAAAAGAGAGGAAATTCTGGTGGAGGACAGGCGCAAAGTTTAGTATTTTGTTCCTACCACCCCTGAGTAGGGTGTCATTTGAAAGAGCTCGGGAAGAGGTATTGAGCCTCATAGGCTAGGAGCGCCTCCGAGGTCATCCGAAGGGCGTATAGCGTTGTTCGTAAATTAGAAAAGTTCTGTATGTATTTGGAGTCGCGAGGGCATTAGTATCTCTATCCCGAGGTCACAGTGGAGGTGCCTTTGACTTTGAAAATTCTGACAAAGCCAAAGGTCTTGGAAACCTTTTTCAGATTTTGAAGGTCAAGGTCAAGGTCAAAGGTGCAGGCGGGATCAGGAACCTCCCCGAAGGTCGCCATATAAATTTGCGGTGTAGAGCGACAAAAAGTAGTGAAAAATGGCATAGAATAGGTTAATTTAGCAATTAAGGATTTAGATTTTAGGCTGCGTGCGGATAGGAATAGTGTTAAACGGTTAGATTTAAGAGTGCGGTTTCAATGTTTCATATAGTTTGGATTGACATCTGTAAGGAAAAAATAAAATCCAGGTTAGGTTAATTTTTATTAAAATTGATTATAAAAAAAAGGGACCACAATTACGATTATGAAATTTCGCGCGCGCCAAAAAACTGTGTTTATGGAACCTTTAAATGGACACAAAATAAATGACCCCCGCCGATTATGAATACGAAATTTCGAAAAAAAATTTTTTCTGTAAATGATACGCGTTACACTTGTGTTATATGATTACGAAATATTGCAAAAAATCGATTGTCACGATAAAATTTTGGTAACAAAGGCGATCTAGATTGGGCGCCGAAAAAAGAAGGTTCGAGAAGAAGTATCAAAAGCTCTCATGATTTATTTAAACATATTTCAACGAATTGCAGCAATGTAGTACGTCATTTGTAATGAAAGATTGTTTGATGTTATAGGATCGGATTTTTCCAAGATCCCTGTTTCTGACCACAGACACTCTGTTAAACTGAAGCACTTCAATTTAACATGCACTATTTCATATATTGGATGATTGCAAAAGCTCATACTCAATTTACCCCGTGAACTTGGTTGAAACTAAACGTGCAACTCCTACGGATAAGGAAATCACAGGTTGTAAAATGTTCGGAGACAATGATAGAAAACAGAGTTACAGACTATATAATTGATTAATAAAACTGTTATTTATCCCAAATAGGGTACGAACTTTTGCAAACACATTACTAATACATTACGTTTAGTAATACATTATTGGCTAACGATTGAAGGCTGTTAAAGGATCTAGTAAAGAATCATTGGTCATGGACTTTAGAAAATGACGAAAATATATTATATCTTAAATATAAACATATTATTAATATATTCAACGAAAAATATCCTGCATCGCTTATGGGAAGCAGTAGTTAGATTTTTAAAAAAATACTGTCCACACTTGGACATCAGTCAATTACACATATAGGGGAAAATTATAACAAGATTTTCTTGTGGTCAAACAATGGATTATATGTACTTACTTAGACTACATTATCCTAACAACTAGTCAATTCACTCATAAGAGCACGTCAAGATAAAATTGACTAACATCTTACATTCTAATACATCTACTACGCCTCGAAGTTATTGAACCCACGCTCGCCACACTCTGCACTGGATTTCGAGGAATTTTTCGAACCACTCCAGTTTTGGTTCTGACGAAGGAACAACTCTTCTCACCTGTGCAGGAATTATTAGATCCCTCTGTACAGTCGTTCTCGGCTCATCCACAGCTTCCCCTAGAAAACGTTCATTCATTATCCGCATTGCACGTTGCTTATCATGCCTAGCGGTTTGTCTTAGGATCTTGTCTGCCCTACAGACATTTAACCATTTCCGTGACACTTGAGCAGCGCAAAGCAGAGACTTAGGCTCCAACTTGCGTAGAATCAGCTGGGATATCTCCGGCGGGAGTTCAGAAATGAAATCCAACTTGGCAGGTTCCAGTAGTCCTAGCGCACGGAGGATAGACCTGAAGAACTCCATGTTGCCGCTGCAGCGTCAGGATCTCGAATGATCTACTGTTCCAAATTTTGGGTTTATATACCCTTGGTTACGGTTGATCGCCTGTTCCGGTTCGGTGACCCGACCAATCAGGATCGAGCTCGGATGAATTTATGTTTGTCATTGTTATGTTAACTTGCTGTTGAGTGCACGCATCAGGAAATATATTGTTGAATTTGTTTGCCGTATATCAAACTCTGGGGAAATGTTTCTGTTTGGAATACCTTATGAAAATGTTTCATTTTGGAATACGCCATGAAATATGTAGATAACATAAATTTACATCTTAAGATGTTTTCTTTCAATGACATAGGGAGTGGTATAGGTATGATGTTTAACCTACCGTCGGCCGCAGCGGTTCTAGGAGATACATCAATCACTATTTTGTGCAGTGTGATACATCCTTAAGCGGCGGAAACCCCTAGCTACTAGTAGCTGAATGTAAATGCTGTAATGTTGATTAGTTTTACATTTCAGAGACTCATTGTCTTAACCCTCATACGCTCCTCAAGAATATTTTCCTCAATCCGCGAGTGGTTCGTAAGTCGGTCCGGATTGAGATCAGCTTGAGCCCAACGCTAGATTTCTAAAAACCGCGCGGAAATTGCGTAACGGCAACGGAGGAAATTAAGGGGCCGCCACACCGGTTAGGGAAACTAAATTCCTCAATTTCGAACAAATTTCGGATCTTATGGTTAGGACAGAGACGGAACGAAGCTAGCAGCCACTAGTGCGATAAAGATGGTACATTAGATAGAAGTCCAGACTTTGTAAACTCAAACGTCGAAAAAAGCTTCTTTTCTATATTGATGTTCCCTGACACCCCCCCGCGGAGAGGGGAAATTAGTTTAGATTGCCCCGAGGCCGACAAAACCCCCCGACCCGCTAGGTCATACCGGGAGTTTTGAGGGAATCAGAGTCAATCACAGTTCTGAACTAAAAAGAGAGGAAATTCTGGTGGAGGACAGGCGCAAAGTTTAGTATTTTGTTCCTACCACCCCTGAGTAGGGTGTCATTTGAAAGAGCTCGGGAAGAGGTATTGAGCCTCATAGGCTAGGAGCGCCTCCGAGGTCATCCGAAGGGCGTATAGCGTTTCTCGTAAATTAGAAAAGTTCTGTATGTATTTGGAGTCGCGAGGGCATTAGTATCTCTATCCCGAGGTCACAGTGGAGGTGCCTTTGACTTTGAAAATTCTGACAAAGCCAAAGGTCTTGGAAACCTTTTTCAGATTTTGAAGGTCAAGGTCAAGGTCAAAGGTGCAGGCGGGATCAGGAACCTCCCCCGAAGGTCGCCATATAAATTTGCGGTGTCGAGCGACAAAAAGTAGTGAAAAATGGCATAGAACAGGTTAATTTAGCAATTAAGGATTTAGATTTTAGGCTGCGTGCGGATAGGAATAGTGTTAAACGGTTAGATTTAAAAGTGCGGTTTCAATGTTTCATATAGTTTGGATTGACATCTGTAAGGAAAAAATAAAATCCAGGTTAGGTTAATTTTTATTAAAATTGATTATAAAAAAAGGGACCACAATTACGATTATGAAATTTCGTGCGCGCCAAAGAACTGTGTTTACGGAACCTTTAAATGGACACAAAATAAATGACCCCCGCCGATTATGAATACGAAATTTCGAAAAAAAAATTTTCTGTAAAGGATACGCGTTACACTGGTGTTATATGATTACGAAATATTGCAAAAAATCGATTGTCACGATAAAATTGTGGTAACAAAGGCGATCTAGATTGGGCGCCGAAAAAAGAAGGTTCGAGAAGAAGTATCAAAAGCTCTCATGATTTATTTAAACATATTTCAACGAATTGCAGCAATGTATTACGTCATTTGTAATGAAAGATTATTTGATGTTATAGCATCGGATTTTTCCAAGATCCCTGTTTCTGATCACAGACACTCTGTTAAACTGAAGCACTTCAATTTAACATGCACTATTTCATATATTGGATGATTGCAAAAGCTCATACTCAATTTACCCCGTGAACTTGTCTGAAACTAAACGTGCAACTCCTACGGATAAGGAAATCACAGGTTGTAAAATGTTCGGAGACAATAATAGAAAACAGAGTTACAGACTATATAATTGATTAATAAAACTGTTATTTATCCCAAATAGGGTACGAACTTTTGCAAACACATTACTAATACATTACGTTTAGTAATACATTATTGGCTAACGATTGAAGGCTGTTAAAGGATCTAGTAAAGAATCATTGGTCATGGACTTTAGAAAATGACGAAAATATATTATATCTTAAATATAAACATATTATTAATATATTCAACGAAAAATATCCTGCATCGCTTATGGGAAGCAGTAGTTAGATTTTTAAAAAAATACTGTCCACACTTGGACATCAGTCAATTACACATATAGGGGAAAATTATAACAATATTTTCTTGTGGTCAAACAATGGATTATATGTACTTACTTAGACTACATTATCCTAACAACTAGTCAATTCACTCATAAGAGCACGTCAAGATAAAATTGACTAACATCTTACATTCTAATACATCTACTACGCCTCGAAGTTATTGAACCCACGCTCGCCACACTCTGCACTGGATTTCGAGGAATTTTTCGAACCACTCCAGTTTTGGTTCTGACGAAAGGAACAACTCTTCTCACCTGTGCAGGAATTATTAGATCCCTCTGTACAGTCGTTCTCGGCTCATCCACAGCTTCCCCTAGAAAACGTTCATTCATTATCCGCATTGCACGTTGCTTATGATGCCTAGCGGTTTGTCTTAGGATCTTGTCTGCCCTACAGACATTTAACCATTTCCGTGACACTTGAGCAGCGCAAAGCAGAGACTTAGGCTCCAACTTGCGTAGAATCAGCTGGGATATCTCCGGCGGGAGTTCAGAAATGAAATCCAACTTGGCAGGTTCCAGTAGTCCTAGCGCACGGAGGAAAGACCTGAAGAACTCCATGTTGCCGCTGCAGCGTCAGGAACTCGAATGATCTACTGTTCCAAATTTTGGGTTTATATACCCTTGGTTACGGTTGATCCCCTGTTCCGGTTCGGTGACCCGACCAATCAGGATCGAGCTCGGATGAATTTATGTTTGTCATTGTTATGTTAACTTGCTGTTGAGTGCACGCATCAGGAAATAAATTGTTGAATTTGTTTGCCGTATATCAAACTCTAGGGAAATGTTTCTGTTTGGAATACCTTATGAAAATGTTTCATTTTGGAATACGCCATGAAATATGTAGATAACATAAATTTACATCTTAAGATGTTTTCTTTCAATGACATAGGGAGTGGTATAGGTATGATGTTTAACCTACCGTCAGGCGCAGCGGTTCTAGGAGATACATCAATCACTATTTTGTGCAGTGTGATACATCCTTAAGCGGCGGAAACCCCTAGCTACTAGTAGCTTAATGTAAATGCTGTAATGTTGATTAGTTTTACATTTCAGAGAATCATTGTCTTAACCCGCATACGCTCCTCAAGAATATTTTCCTCAATCCGCGAGTGGTTCGTAAGACGGTCCGGATTGAGATCAGCTTGAGCCCAACGCTAGATTTCTAAAAACCGCACGGAAATTGCGTAACAGCAACGGAGGAAATTAAGGGGCCGCCACACCGGTTAGGGAAACTAAATTCCTCAATTTCGAACAAATTTCGGATCTTATGGTTAGGACAGAGACGGAACGAAGCTAGCAGCCACTAGTGCGATAAAGATGGTACATTAGATAAAAGTCCAGACTTTGTAAACCCAAACGTCGAAAAAGCTTCTTTTTTATATTGATGTTCCCTGACACCCCCCCCCCCCCGCGGAGAGGGTAAATTAGTTTAGATTGCCCCGAGGCCGACAAAACCCCCCGACCCGCTAGGTCATACCGGGAGTTTTGAGGGAATCAGAGTCAATCACAGTTCTGAACTAAAACGAGCGGAAATTCTGGTGGAGGACAGGCGCAAAGTTTAGTATTTTGTTCCTACCACCACTGAGTAGGGTGTCATTTGAAAGAGCTCGGGAAGAGGTATTGAGCCTCATAGGCTAGGAGCGCCTCCGAGGTCATCCGAAGGGCGTATAGCGTTTCTCGTAAATTAGAAAACTTCTGTATGTATTTGGAGTCGCGAGGGCATTAGTATCTCTATCCCGAGGTCAGAGTGGAGGTGCCTTTGACTTTGAAAATTCAGACAAAGCCAATGGTCTTGGAAACCTATTTCAGATTTTCAAGGTCAAGGTCAAGGTCAAAGGTGCAGGCGGGATCAGGAAACTCCCCCGAAGGTCGCCATATAAATTTGCGGTGTCGAGCGACAAAAAGTAGTGAAAAATGGCATAGAATAGGTTAATTTAGCAATTAAGGATTTAGATTTTAGGCTGCGTGCGGATAGGAATAGTGTTAAACGGTTAGATTTAAGAGTGCGGTTTCAATGTTTCATATAGTTTGGATTGACATCTGTAAGGAAAAAATAAAATCCAGGGTAGGTTAATTTTTATTAAAATTGATTATAAAAAAAGGGACCACAGTTACGATTATGAAATTTCGTGCGCGCCAAAGAACTGTGTTTTCGGAATCTTTAAATGGACACAAAATAAATGACCCCCGCCGATTATGAATACGAAATTTCGAAAAAAAATTTTTTCTGTAAATGATACGCGTTACACTGGTGTTATATGATTACGAAATATTGCAAAAAATCGATTGTCACGATAAAATTGTGGTAACAAAGGCGATCTAGATTGGGCGCCGAAAAAAGAAGGTTCGAGAAGAAGTATCAAAAGCTCTCATGATTTATTTAAACATATTTCAACGAATTGCAGCAATGTATTACGTCATTTGTAATGAAAGATTATTTGATGTTATAGCATCGGATTTTTCCAAGATCCCTGTTTCTGATCACAGACACTCTGTTAAACTGAAGCACTTCAATTTAACATGCACTATTTCATATATTGGATGATTGCAAAAGCTCATACTCAATTTACCCCGTGAACTTGTCTGAAACTAAACGTGCAACTCCTACGGATAAGGAAATCACAGGTTGTAAAATGTTCGGAGACAATGATAGAAAACAGAGTTACAGACTATATAATTGATTAATAAAACTGTTATTTATCCCAAATAGGGTACGAACTTTTGCAAACACATTACTAATACATTACGTTTAGTAATACATTATTGGCTAACGATTGAAGGCTGTTAAAGGATCTAGTAAAGAATCATTGGTCATGGACTTTAGAAAATGACGAAAATATATTATATCTTAAATATAAACATATTATTAATATATTCAACGAAAAATATCCTGCATCGCTTATGGGAAGCAGTAGTTAGATTTTAAAAAAAATACTGTCCACACTTGGACATCAGTCAATTATACATATACGGGAAAATTATAACAAGATTTTCTTGTGGTCAAACAATGGATTATATGTACTTACTTAGACTACATTATCCTAACAACTAGTCAATTCACTCATAAGAGCACGTCAAGATAAAATTGACTAACATCTTACATTCTAATACATCTACTACGCCTCGAAGTTATTGAACCCACGCTCGCCACACTCTGCACTGGATTTCGAGGAATTTTTCGAACCACTCCAGTTTTGGTTCTGACGAAAGGAACAACTCTTCTCACCTGTGCAGGAATTATTAGATCCCTCTGTACAATCGTTCTCGGCTCATCCACAGCTTCCCCTAGAAAACGTTCATTCATTATCCGCATTGCACGTTGCTTATCATGCCTAGCGGTTTGTCTTAGGATCTTGTCTGCCCTACAGACATTTAACCATTTCCGTGACACTTGAGCAGCGCAAAGCAGAGACTTAGGCTCCAACTTGCGTAGAATCAGCTGGGATATCTCCGGCGGGAGTTCAGAAATGAAATCCAACTTGGCAGGTTCCAGTAGTCCTAGCGCACGGAGGAAAGACCTGAAGAACTCCATGTTGCCGCTGCAGCGTCAGGAACTCGAATGATCTACTGTTCCAAATTTTGGGTTTATATAACCTTGGTTACGGTTGATCCCCTGTTCCGGTTCGGTGACCCGACCAATCAGGATCGAGCTCGAATGAATTTATGTTTGTCATTGTTATGTTAACTTGCTGTTGAGTGCACGCATCAGGAAATAAATTGTTGAATTTGTTTGCCGTATATCAAACTCTAGGGAAATGTTTCTGTTTGGAATACCTTATGAAAATGTTTCATTTTGGAATACGCCATGAAATATGTAGATAACATAAATTTACATCTTAAGATGTTTTCTTTCAATGACATAGGGAGTGGTATAGGTATGATGTTTAACCTACCGTCGGGCGCAGCGGTGCTAGGAGATACATCAATCACTATTTTGTGCAGTGTGATACATCCTTAAGCGGCGCAAACCCCTAGCTACTAGTAGCTTAATGTAAATGCTGTAATGTTGATTAGTTTTACATTTCAGAGACTCATTGTCTTAACCCTCATACGCTCCTCAAGAATATTTTCCTCAATCCGCGAATGGTTCTTAAGTCGGTCCGGATTGAGATCAGCTTGAGCCCAACGCTAGATTTCTAAAAACCGCGCGGAAATTGCGTAACAGCAACGGAGGAAATTAAGGGGCCGCCACACCGGTTAGGGAAACTAAATTCCTCAATTTCGAACAAATTTCGGATCTTATGGTTAGGACAGAGACGGAACGAAGCTAGCAGCCACTAGTGCGATAAAGATGGTACATTAGATAGAAGTCCAGACTTTGTAAACTCAAACGTCGAAAAAGCTTTTTTTTTATATTGATGTTCCCTGACACCCCCCCCCGCGGAGAGGGGAAATTAGTTTAGATTGCCCCGAGGCCGACGAAACCCCCCGACCCGCTAGGTCATACCGGGAGTTTTGAGGGAATCAGAGTCAATCACAGTTCTGAACTAAAAAGAGAGGAAATTCTGGTGGAGGACAGGCGCAAAGTTTAGTATTTTGTTCCTACCAGCCCTGAGTAGGGTGTCATTTGAAAGAGCTCGGGAAGAGGTATTGATCCTCATAGGCTAGGAGCGCCTCCGAGGTCATCCGAAGGGCGTATAGCGTTTCTCGTAAATTAGAAAAGTTCTGTATGTATTTGGAGTCGCGAGGGCATTAGTATCTCTATCCCGAGGTCAGAGTGGAGGTGCCTTTGACTTTGAAAATTCTGACAAAGCCAAAGGTCTTGGAAACCTTTTTCAGATTTTGAAGGTCAAGGTCAAGGTCAAAGGTGCAGGCGGGATCAGGAACCTCCCCCGAAGGCCGCCATATAAATTTGCGGTGTCGAGCGACAAAAAGTAGTGAAAAATGGCATAGAATAGGTTAATTTAGCAATTAAGGATTTAGATTTTAGGCTGCGTGCGGATAGGAATAGTGTTAAACGGTTAGATTTAAGAGTGCGGTTTCAATGTTTCATATAGTTTGGATTGACATCTGTAAGGAAAAAATAAAATCCAGGGTAGGTTAATTTTTATTAAAATTGATAATAAAAAAAAGGGACCACAATTACGATTATGAAATTTCGTGCGCGCCAAAGAACTGTGTTTACGGAATCTTTAAATGGACACAAAATAAATGACCCCCGCCGATTATGAATACGAAATTTCGAAAAAAATTTTTTTCTGTAAATGATACGCGTTACACTGGTGTTACATGATTACGAAATATTGCAAAAAATCGATTGTCACGATAAAATTTTGGTAACAAAGGCGATCTAGATTGGGCGCCGAAAAAAGAAGGTTCGAGAAGAAGTATCAAAAGCTCTCATGATTTATTTAAACATATTTCAACGAATTGCAGCAATGTAGTACGTCATTTGTAATGAAAGATTATTTGATGTTATAGGATCGGATTTTTCCAAGATCCCTGTTTCTGATCACAGACACTCTGTTAAACTGAAGCACTTCAATTTAACATGCACTATTTCATATATTGGATGATTGCAAAAGCTCATACTCAATTTACCTCGTGAACTTGTCTGAAACTAAACGTGCAACTTCTACGGAAAAGGAAATCACAGGTTGTAAAATGTTCGGAGACAATTATAGAAAACAGAGTTACAGACTATATAATTGATTAATAAAGCTGTTATTTATCCCAAATAGGGTACGAACTTTTGCAATCACACTACTAATACATTACGTTTAGTAATACATTATTGGCTAACGATTGAAGGCTGTTAAAGGATCTAGTAAAGAATCATGGGTCATGGACTTTAGAAAATGACGAAAATATATTATATCTTAAATATAAACATATTATTAATATATTCAACGAAAAATATCCTGCATCGCTTATGGGAAGCAGTAGTTAGATTTTTAAAAAAATACTGTCCACACTTGGACATCAGTCAATTATACATATAGGGGAAAATTATAACAAGATTTTCTTGTGGTCAAACAATGGATTATATGTACTTACTTAGACTACATTATCCTAACAACTAGTCAATTCACTCATAAGAGCACGTCAAGATAAAATTGACTAACATCTTACATTCTAATACATCTACTACGCCTCGAAGTTATTGAACCCACGCTCGCCACACTCTGCACTGGATTTCGAGGAATTTTTCGAACCACTCCAGTTTTGGTTCTGACGAAAGGAACAACTCTTCTCACCTGTGCAGGAATTATTAGATCCCTCTGTACAATCGTTCTCGGCTCATCCACAGCTTCCCCTAGAAAACGTTCATTCATTATCCGCATTGCACGTTGCTTATCATGCCTAGCGGTTTGTCTTAGGATCTTGTCTGCCCTACAGACATTTAACCATTTCCGTGACACTTGAGCAGCGCAAAGCAGAGACTTAGGCTCCAACTTGCGTAGAATCTGCTGGGATATCTCCGGCGGGAGTTCAGAAATGAAATCCAACTTGGCAGGTTCCAGTAGTCCTAGCGCACGGAGGAAAGACCTGAAGAACTCCATGTTGCCGCTGCAGCGTCAGGAACTCGAATGATCTACTGTTCCAAATTTTGGGTTTATATACCCTTGGTTACGGTTGATCCCCTGTTCCGGTTCGGTGACCCGACCAATCAGGATCGAGCTCGGATGAATTTATGTTTGTCATTGTTATGTTAACTTGCTGTTGAGTGCACGCATCAGGAAATAAATTGTTGAATTTGTTTGCCGTATATCAAACTCTAGGGAAATGTTTCTGTTTGGAATACCTTATGAAAATGTTTCATTTTGGAATACGCCATGAAATATGTAGATAACATAAATTTACATCTTAAGATGTTTTCTTTCAATGACATAGGGAGTGGTATAGGTATGATGTTTAACCTACCGTCGGGCGCAGCGGTGCTAGGAGATACATCAATCACTATTTTGTGCAGTGTGATACATCCTTAAGCGGCGCAAACCCCTAGCTACTAGTAGCTTAATGTAAATGCTGTAATGTTGATTAGTTTTACATTTCAGAGACTCATTGTCTTAACCCTCATACGCTCCTCAAGAATATTTTCCTCAATCCGCGAGTGGTTCGTAAGTCGGTCCGGATTGAGATCAGCTTGAGCCCAACGCTAGATTTCTAAAAACCGCGCGGAAATTGCGTAACAGCAACGGAGGAAATTAAGGGGCCGCCACACCGGTTAGGGAAACTAAATTCCTCAATTTCGAACAAATTTCGGATCTTATGGTTAGGACAGAGACGGAACGAAGCTAGCAGCCACTAGTGCGATAAAGATGGTACATTAGATAGAAGTCCAGACTTTGTAAACTCAAACGTCGAAAAAAACTTCTTTTTTATATTCATGTTCCCTGACACCCCCCCGCGGAGAGGGGAAATTAGTTTAGATTGCCCCGAGGCTGACAAAACCCCCCGACCCGCTAGGTCATACCGGGAGTTTTGAGGGAATCAGAGTCAATCACAGTTCTGAACTAAAAAGAGAGGAAATTCTGGTGGAGGACAGGCGCAAAGTTTAGTATTTTGTTCCTACCAGCCCTGAGTAGGGTGTCATTTGAAAGAGCTCGGGAAGAGGTATTGATCCTCATAGGCTAGGAGCGCCTCCGAGGTCATCCGAAGGGCGTATAGCGTTTCTCGTAAATTAGAAAAGTTCTGTATGTATTTGGAGTCGCGAGGGCATTAGTATCTCTATCCCGAGGTCAGAGTGGAGGTGCCTTTGACTTTGAAAATTCTGACAAAGCCAAAGGTCTTGGAAACCTTTTTCAGATTTTGAAGGTCAAGGTCAAGGTCAAAGGTGCAGGCGGGATCAGGAACCTCCCCCGAAGGCCGCCATATAAATTTGCGGTGTCGAGCGACAAAAAGTAGTGAAAAATGGCATAGAATAGGTTAATTTAGCAATTAAGGATTTAGATTTTAGGCTGCGTGCGGATAGGAATAGTGTTAAACGGTTAGATTTAAGAGTGCGGTTTCAATTTTTCATATAGTTTGGATTGACATCTGTAAGGAAAAAATAAAATCCAGGGTAGGTTAATTTTTATTAAAATTGATAATATAAAAAAGGGACCACAATTACGATTATGAAATTTCGTGCGCGCCAAAGAACTGTGTTTACGGAATCTTTAAATGGACACAAAATAAATGACCCCCGCCGATTATGAATACGAAATTTCGAAAAAAAAATTTTTCTGTAAATGATACGCGTTACACTGGTGTTACATGATTACGAAATATTGCAAAAAATCGATTGTCACGATAAAATTTTGGTAACAAAGGCGATCTAGATTGGGCGCCGAAAAAAGAAGGTTCGAGAAGAAGTATCAAAAGCTCTCATGATTTATTTAAACATATTTCAACGAATTGCAGCAATGTAGTACGTCATTTGTAATGAAAGATTATTTGATGTTATAGGATCGGATTTTTCCAAGATCCCTGTTTCTGATCACAGACACTCTGTTAAACTGAAGCACTTCAATTTAACATGCACTATTTCATATATTGGATGATTGCAAAAGCTCATACTCAATTTACCTCGTGAACTTGTCTGAAACTAAACGTGCAACTTCTACGGAAAAGGAAATCACAGGTTGTAAAATGTTCGGAGACAATTATAGAAAACAGAGTTACAGACTATATAATTGATTAATAAAGCTGTTATTTATCCCAAATAGGGTACGAACTTTTGCAATCACACTACTAATACATTACGTTTAGTAATACATTATTGGCTAACGATTGAAGGCTGTTAAAGGATCTAGTAAAGAATCATGGGTCATGGACTTTAGAAAATGACGAAAATATATTATATCTTAAATATAAACATATTATTAATATATTCAACGAAAAATATCCTGCATCGCTTATGGGAAGCAGTAGTTAGATTTTTAAAAAAATACTGTCCACACTTGGACATCAGTCAATTATACATATAGGGGAAAATTATAACAAGATTTTCTTGTGGTCAAACAATGGATTATATGTACTTACTTAGACTACATTATCCTAACAACTAGTCAATTCACTCATAAGAGCACGTCAAGATAAAATTGACTAACATCTTACATTCTAATACATCTACTACGCCTCGAAGTTATTGAACCCACGCTCGCCACACTCTGCACTGGATTTCGAGGAATTTTTCGAACCACTCCAGTTTTGGTTCTGACGAAAGGAACAACTCTTCTCACCTGTGCAGGAATTATTAGATCCCTCTGTACAATCGTTCTCGGCTCATCCACAGCTTCCCCTAGAAAACGTTCATTCATTATCCGCATTGCACGTTGCTTATGATACTTAGCGGTTTGTCTTAGGATCTTGTCTGCCCTACAGACATTTAACCATTTCCGTGACACTTGAGCAGCGCAAAGCAGAGACTTAGGCTCCAACTTGCGTAGAATCTGCTGGGATATCTCCGGCGGGAGTTCAGAAATGAAATCCAACTTGGCAGGTTCCAGTAGTCCTAGCGCACGGAGGAAAGACCTGAAGAACTCCATGTTGCCGCTGCAGCGTCAGGAACTCGAATGATCTACTGTTCCAAATTTTGGGTTTATATACCCTTGGTTACGGTTGATCCCCTGTTCCGGTTCGGTGACCCGACCAATCAGGATCGAGCTCGGATGAATTTATGTTTGTCATTGTTATGTTAACTTGCTGTTGAGTGCACGCATCAGGAAATAAATTGTTGAATTTGTTTGCCGTATATCAAACTCTAGGGAAATGTTTCTGTTTGGAATACCTTATGAAAATGTTTCATTTTGGAATACGCCATGAAATATGTAGATAACATAAATTTACATCTTAAGATGTTTTCTTTCAATGACATAGGGAGTGGTATAGGTATGATGTTTAACCTACCGTCGGGCGCAGCGGTGCTAGGAGATACATCAATCACTATTTTGTGCAGTGTGATACATCCTTAAGCGGCGCAAACCCCTAGCTACTAGTAGCTTAATGTAAATGCTGTAATGTTGATTAGTTTTACATTTCAGAGACTCATTTTCTTAACCCTCATACGCTCCTCAAGAATATTTTCCTCAATCCGCGAGTGGTTCGTAAGTCGGTCCGGATTGAGATCAGCTTGAGCCCAACGCTAGATTTCTAAAAACCGCGCGGAAATTGCGTAACAGGAACGGAGGAAATAAAGGGGCCGCCACACCGGTTAGGGAAACTAAATTCCTCAATTTCGAACAAATTTCGGATCTTATGGTTAGGACAGAGACGGAACGAAGCTAGCAGCCACTAGTGCGATAAAGATGGTACATTAGATAGAAGTCCAGACTTTGTAAACTCAAACGTCGAAAAAAACTTCTTTTTTATATTCATGTTCCCTGACACCCCCCCGCGGAGAGGGGAAATTAGTTTAGATTGCCCCGAGGCTGACAAAACCCCCCGACCCGCTAGGTCATACCGGGAGTTTTGAGGGAATCAGAGTCAATCACAGTTCTGAACTAAAAAGAGAGGAAATTCTGGTGGAGGACAGGCGCAAAGTTTAGTATTTTGTTCCTACCAGCCCTGAGTAGGGTGTCATTTGAAAGAGCTCGGGAAGAGGTATTGAGCCTCATAGGCTAGGAGCGCCTCCGAGGTCATCCGAAGGGCGTATAGCGTTTCTCGTAAATTAGAAAAGTTCTGTATGTATTTGGAGTCGCGAGGGCATTATTATCTCTATCCCGAGGTCAGAGTGGAGGTGCCTTTGACTTTGAAAATTCTGACAAAGCCAAAGGTCTTGGAAACCTTTTTCAGATTTTCAAGGTCAAGGTCAAAGTCAAAGGTGCAGGCGGGTTCAGGAACCTCCCCCGAAGGTCGCCATATAAATTTGCGGTGTCGAGCGACAACAAGTAGTGAAAAATGGCATAGAATAGGTTAATTTAGCAATTAAGGAATTAGGTTTTAGGCTGCGTGCGGATAGGAATAGTGTTAAACGGTTAGATTTAAGAGTGCGGTTTCAATGTTTCATATAGTTTGGATTGACATCTGTAAGGAAAAAATAAAATCCAGGTTAGGTTCATTTTTATTAAAATTGATTATAAAAAAAAGGGACCACAATTACGATTATGAAATTTCGCGCGCGCCAAAGAACTGTGTTTACGGAACCTTTAAATGGACACAAAATAAATGACCCCCGCCGATTATGAATACGAAATTTCGAAAAAAAATTTTTTCTGTAAATGATACGCGTTACACTTGTGTTATATGATTACGAAATATTGCAAAAAATCGATTGTCACGATAAAATTTTGGTAACAAAGGCGATCTAGATTGGGCGCCGAAAAAAGAAGGTTCGAGAAGAAGTATCAAAAGTTCTCATGATTTATTTAAACATATTTCAACGAATTGCAGCAATGTATTACGTCATTTGTAATGAAAGATTATTTGATGTTATAGGATCGGATTTTTCCAAGATCCCTGTTTCTGATCACAGACACTCTGTTAAACTGAAGCACTTCAATTTAACATGCACTATTTCATATATTGGATGATTGCAAAAGCTCATACTCAATTTACCTCGTGAACTTGTCTGAAACTAAACGTGCAACTTCTACGGAAAAGGAAATCACAGGTTGTAAAATGTTCGGAGACAATTATAGAAAACAGAGTTACAGACTATATAATTGATTAATAAAGCTGTTATTTATCCCAAATAGGGTACGAACTTTTGCAATCACACTACTAATACATTACGTTTAGTAATACATTATTGGCTAACGATTGAAGGCTGTTAAAGGATCTAGTAAAGAATCATGGGTCATGGACTTTAGAAAATGACGAAAATATATTATATCTTAAATATAAACATATTATTAATATATTCAACGAAAAATATCCTGCATCGCTTATGGGAAGCAGTAGTTAGATTTTTAAAAAAATACTGTCCACACTTGGACATCAGTCAATTATACATATAGGGGAAAATTATAACAAGATTTTCTTGTGGTCAAACAATGGATTATATGTACTTACTTAGACTACATTATCCTAACAACTAGTCAATTCACTCATAAGAGCACGTCAAGATAAAATTGACTAACATCTTACATTCTAATACATCTACTACGCCTCGAAGTTATTGAACCCACGCTCGCCACACTCTGCACTGGATTTCGAGGAATTTTTCGAACCACTCCAGTTTTGGTTCTGACGAAAGGAACAACTCTTCTCACCTGTGCAGGAATTATTAGATCCCTCTGTACAATCGTTCTCGGCTCATCCACAGCTTCCCCTAGAAAACGTTCATTCATTATCCGCATTGCACGTTGCTTATGATACTTAGCGGTTTGTCTTAGGATCTTGTCTGCCCTACAGACATTTAACCATTTCCGTGACACTTGAGCAGCGCAAAGCAGAGACTTAGGCTCCAACTTGCGTAGAATCTGCTGGGATATCTCCGGCGGGAGTTCAGAAATGAAATCCAACTTGGCAGGTTCCAGTAGTCCTAGCGCACGGAGGAAAGACCTGAAGAACTCCATGTTGCCGCTGCAGCGTCAGGATCTCGAATGATCCACTGTTCCAAATTTTGGGTTTATATACCCTTGGTTACGGTTGATCGCCTGTTCCGGTTCGGTGACCCGACCAATCAGGATCGAGCTCGGATGAATTTATGTTTGTCATTGTTATGTTAACTTGCTGTTGAGTGCACGCATCAGGAAATAAATTGTTGAATTTGTTTGCCGTATATCAAACTCTAGGGAAATGTTTCTGTTTGGAATACCTTATGAAAATGTTTCATTTTGGAATACGCCATGAAATATGTAGATAACATAAATTTACATCTTAAGATGTTTTCTTTCAATGACATAGGGAGTGGTATAGGTATGATGTTTAACCTACCGTCGGGCGCAGCGGTGCTAGGAGATACATCAATCACTATTTTGTGCAGTGTGATACATCCTTAAGCGGCGCAAACCCCTAGCTACTAGTAGCTTAATGTAAATGCTGTAATGTTGATTAGTTTTACATTTCAGAGACTCATTGTCTTAACCCTCATACGCTCCTCAAGAATATTTTCCTCAATCCGCGAGTGGTTCGTAAGTCGGTCCGGATTGAGATCAGCTTGAGCCCAACGCTAGATTTCTAAAAACCGCGCGGAAATTGCGTAACAGCAACGGAGGAAATTAAGGGGCCGCCACACCGGTTAGGGAAACTAAATTCCTCAATTTCGAACAAATTTCGGATCTTATGGTTAGGACAGAGACGGAACGAAGCTAGCAGCCACTAGTGCGATAAAGATGGTACATTAGATAGAAGTCCAGACTTTGTAAACTCAAACGTCGAAAAAAACTTCTTTTTTATATTCATGTTCCCTGACACCCCCCCGCGGAGAGGGGAAATTAGTTTAGATTGCCCCGAGGCTGACAAAACCCCCCGACCCGCTAGGTCATACCGGGAGTTTTGAGGGAATCAGAGTCAATCACAGTTCTGAACTAAAAAGAGAGGAAATTCTGGTGGAGGACAGGCGCAAAGTTTAGTATTTTGTTCCTACCACCCCTGAGTAGGGTGTCATTTGAAAGAGCTCGGGAAGAGGTATTGAGCCTCATAGGCTAGGAGCGCCTCCGAGGTCATCCGAAGGGCGTATAGCGTTTCTCGTAAATTAGAAAAGTTCTGTATGTATTTGGAGTCGCGAGGGCATTATTATCTCTATCCCGAGGTCAGAGTGGAGGTGCCTTTGACTTTGAAAATTCTGACAAAGCCAAAGGTCTTGGAAACCTTTTTCAGATTTTCAAGGTCAAGGTCAAAGTCAAAGGTGCAGGCGGGTTCAGGAACCTCCCCCGAAGGTCGCCATATAAATTTGCGGTGTCGAGCGACAACAAGTAGTGAAAAATGGCATAGAATAGGTTAATTTAGCAATTAAGGAATTAGGTTTTAGGCTGCGTGCGGATAGGAATAGTGTTAAACGGTTAGATTTAAGAGTGCGGTTTCAATGTTTCATATAGTTTGGATTGACATCTGTAAGGAAAAAATAAAATCCAGGTTAGGTTCATTTTTATTAAAATTGATTATAAAAAAAAGGGACCACAATTACGATTATGAAATTTCGCGCGCGCCAAAGAACTGTGTTTACGGAACCTTTAAATGGACACAAAATAAATGACCCCCGCCGATTATGAATACGAAATTTCGAAAAAAAAATTTTTTCTGTAAATGATACGCGTTACACTTGTGTTATATGATTACGAAATATTGCAAAAAATCGATTGTCACGATAAAATTTTGGTAACAAAGGCGATCTAGATTGGGCGCCGAAAAAAGAAGGTTCGAGAAGAAGTATCAAAAGTTCTCATGATTTATTTAAACATATTTCAACGAATTGCAGCAATGTATTACGTCATTTGTAATGAAAGATTATTTGATGTTATAGGATCGGATTTTTCCAAGATCCCTGTTTCTGATCACAGACACTCTGTTAAACTGAAGCACTTCAATTTAACATGCACTATTTCATATATTGGATGATTGCAAAAGCTCATACTCAATTTACCTCGTGAACTTGTCTGAAACTAAACGTGCAACTTCTACGGAAAAGGAAATCACAGGTTGTAAAATGTTCGGAGACAATTATAGAAAACAGAGTTACAGACTATATAATTGATTAATAAAGCTGTTATTTATCCCAAATAGGGTACGAACTTTTGCAATCACACTACTAATACATTACGTTTAGTAATACATTATTGGCTAACGATTGAAGGCTGTTAAAGGATCTAGTAAAGAATCATGGGTCATGGACTTTAGAAAATGACGAAAATATATTATATCTTAAATATAAACATATTATTAATATATTCAACGAAAAATATCCTGCATCGCTTATGGGAAGCAGTAGTTAGATTTTTAAAAAAATACTGTCCACACTTGGACATCAGTCAATTATACATATAGGGGAAAATTATAACAAGATTTTCTTGTGGTCAAACAATGGATTATATGTACTTACTTAGACTACATTATCCTAACAACTAGTCAATTCACTCATAAGAGCACGTCAAGATAAAATTGACTAACATCTTACATTCTAATACATCTACTACGCCTCGAAGTTATTGAACCCACGCTCGCCACACTCTGCACTGGATTTCGAGGAATTTTTCGAACCACTCCAGTTTTGGTTCTGACGAAAGGAACAACTCTTCTCACCTGTGCAGGAATTATTAGATCCCTCTGTACAATCGTTCTCGGCTCATCCACAGCTTCCCCTAGAAAACGTTCATTCATTATCCGCATTGCACGTTGCTTATGATACTTAGCGGTTTGTCTTAGGATCTTGTCTGCCCTACAGACATTTAACCATTTCCGTGACACTTGAGCAGCGCAAAGCAGAGACTTAGGCTCCAACTTGCGTAGAATCTGCTGGGATATCTCCGGCGGGAGTTCAGAAATGAAATCCAACTTGGCAGGTTCCAGTAGTCCTAGCGCACGGAGGAAAGACCTGAAGAACTCCATGTTGCCGCTGCAGCGTCAGGATCTCGAATGATCCACTGTTCCAAATTTTGGGTTTATATACCCTTGGTTACGGTTGATCGCCTGTTCCGGTTCGGTGACCCGACCAATCAGGATCGAGCTCGGATGAATTTATGTTTGTCATTGTTATGTTAACTTGCTGTTGAGTGCACGCATCAGGAAATAAATTGTTGAATTTGTTTGCCGTATATCAAACTCTAGGGAAATGTTTCTGTTTGGAATACCTTATGAAAATGTTTCATTTTGGAATACGCCATGAAATATGTAGATAACATAAATTTACATCTTAAGATGTTTTCTTTCAATGACATAGGGAGTGGTATAGGTATGATGTTTAACCTACCGTCGGGCGCAGCGGTGCTAGGAGATACATCAATCACTATTTTGTGCAGTGTGATACATCCTTAAGCGGCGCAAATCCCTAGCTACTAGTAGCTTAATGTAAATGCTGTAATGTTGATTAGTTTTACATTTCAGAGACTCATTGTCTTAACCCTCATACGCTCCTCAAGAATATTTTCCTCAATCCGCGAGTGGTTCGTAAGTCGGTCCGGATTGAGATCAGCTTGAGCCCAACGCTAGATTTCTAAAAACCGCGCGGAAATTGCGTAACAGCAACGGAGGAAATTAAGGGGCCGCCACACCGGTTAGGGAAACTAAATTCCTCAATTTCGAACAAATTTCGGATCTTATGGTTAGGACAGAGACGGAACGAAGCTAGCAGCCACTAGTGCGATAAAGATGGTACATTAGATAGAAGTCCAGACTTTGTAAACTCAAACGTCGAAAAAAACTTCTTTTTTATATTCATGTTCCCTGACACCCCCCCGCGGAGAGGGGAAATTAGTTTAGATTGCCCCGAGGCTGACAAAACCCCCCGACCCGCTAGGTCATACCGGGAGTTTTGAGGGAATCAGAGTCAATCACAGTTCTGAACTAAAAAGAGAGGAAATTCTGGTGGAGGACAGGCGCAAAGTTTAGTATTTTGTTCCTACCACCCCTGAGTAGGGTGTCATTTGAAAGAGCTCGGGAAGAGGTATTGAGCCTCATAGCCTAGGAGCGCCTCCGAGGTCATCCGAAGGGCGTATAGCGTTTCTCGTAAATTAGAAAAGTTCTGTATGTATTTGGAGTCGCGAGGGCATTATTATCTCTATCCCGAGGTCAGAGTGGAGGTGCCTTTGACTTTGAAAATTCTGACAAAGCCAAAGGTCTTGGAAACCTTTTTCAGATTTTCAAGGTCAAGGTCAAAGTCAAAGGTGCAGGCGGGTTCAGGAACCTCCCCCGAAGGTCGCCATATAAATTTGCGGTGTCGAGCGACAACAAGTAGTGAAAAATGGCATAGAATAGGTTAATTTAGCAATTAAGGAATTAGGTTTTAGGCTGCGTGCGGATAGGAATAGTGTTAAACGGTTAGATTTAAGAGTGCGGTTTCAATGTTTCATATAGTTTGGATTGACATCTGTAAGGAAAAAATAAAATCCAGGTTAGGTTCATTTTTATTAAAATTGATTATAAAAAAAAGGGACCACAATTACGATTATGAAATTTCGCGCGCGCCAAAGAACTGTGTTTACGGAACCTTTAAATGGACACAAAATAAATGACCCCCGCCGATTATGAATACGAAATTTCGAAAAAAAATTTTTTCTGTAAATGATACGCGTTACACTTGTGTTATATGATTACGAAATATTGCAAAAAATCGATTGTCACGATAAAATTTTGGTAACAAAGGCGATCTAGATTGGGCGCCGAAAAAAGAAGGTTCGAGAAGAAGTATCAAAAGTTCTCATGATTTATTTAAACATATTTCAACGAATTGCAGCAATGTATTACGTCATTTGTAATGAAAGATTATTTGATGTTATAGGATCGGATTTTTCCAAGATCCCTGTTTCTGATCACAGACACTCTGTTAAACTGAAGCACTTCAATTTAACATGCACTATTTCATATATTGGATGATTGCAAAAGCTCATACTCAATTTACCTCGTGAACTTGTCTGAAACTAAACGTGCAACTTCTACGGAAAAGGAAATCACAGGTTGTAAAATGTTCGGAGACAATTATAGAAAACAGAGTTACAGACTATATAATTGATTAATAAAACCGTTATTTATCCCAAATAGGGTACGAACTTTTGCAATCACACTACTAATACATTACGTTTAGTAATACATTATTGGCTAACGATTGAAGGCTGTTAAAGGATCTAGTAAAGAATCATGGGTCATGGACTTTAGAAAATGACGAAAATATATTATATCTTAAATATAAACATATTATTAATATATTCAACGAAAAATATCCTGCATCGCTTATGGGAAGCAGTAGTTAGATTTTTAAAAAAATACTGACCACACTTGGACATCAGTCAATTATACATATAGGGGAAAATTATAACAAGATTTTCTTGTGGTCAAACAATGGATTATATGTACTTACTTAGACTACATTATCCTAACAACTAGTCAATTCACTCATAAGAGCACGTCAAGATAAAATTGACTAACATCTTACATTCTAATACATCTACTACGCCTCGAAGTTATTGAACCCACGCTCGCCACACTCTGCACTGGATTTCGAGGAATTTTTCGAACCACTCCAGTTTTGGTTCTGACGAAAGGAACAACTCTTCTCAACTGTGCAGGAATTATTAGATCCCTCTGTACAATCGTTCTCGGCTCATCCACAGCTTCCCCTAGAAAACGTTCATTCATTATCCGCATTGCACGTTGCTTATGATACTTAGCGGTTTGTCTTAGGATCTTGTCTGCCCTACAGACATTTAACCATTTCCGTGACACTTGAGCAGCGCAAAGCAGAGACTTAGGCTCCAACTTGCGTAGAATCAGCTGGGATATCTCCGGCGGGAGTTCAGAAATGAAATCCAACTTGGCAGGTTCCAGTAGTCCTAGCGCACGGAGGAAAGACCTGAAGAACTCCATGTTGCCGCTGCAGCGTCAGGATCTCGAATGATCCACTGTTCCAAATTTTGGGTTTATATACCCTTGGTTACGGTTGATCGCCTGTTCCGGTTCGGTGACCCGACCAATCAGGATCGAGCTCGGATGAATTTATGTTTGTCATTGTTATGTTAACTTGCTGTTGAGTGCACGCATCAGGAAATAAATTGTTGAATTTGTTTGCCGTATATCAAACTCTAGGGAAATGTTTCTGTTTGGAATACCTTATGAAAATGTTTCATTTTGGAATACGCCATGAAATATGTAGATAACATAAATTTACATCTTAAGATGTTTTCTTTCAATGACATAGGGAGTGGTATAGGTATGATGTTTAACCTACCGTCGGGCGCAGCGGTGCTAGGAGATACATCAATCACTATTTTGTGCAGTGTGATACATCCTTAAGCGGCGGAAACCCCTAGCTACTAGTAGCTTAATGTAAATGCTGTAATGTTGATTAGTTTTACATTTCAGAGACTCATTGTCTTAACCCTCATACGCTCCTCAAGAATATTTTCCTCAATCCGCGAATGGTTCGTAAGTCGGTCCGGATTGAGATCAGCTTGAGCCCAACGCTAGATTTCTAAAAACCGCGCGGAAATTGCGTAACAGCAACGGAGGAAATTAAGGGGCCGCCACACCGGTTAGGGAAACTAAATTCCTCAATTTCGAACAAATTTCGGATCTTATGGTTAGGACAGAGACGGAACGAAGCTGCAGCCACTAGTGCGATAAAGATGGTACATTAGATAGAAGTCCAGACTTTGTAAACTCAAACGTCGAAAAAAGCTTCTTTTCTATATTGATGTTCCCTGACACCCCCCCGCGGAGAGGGGAAATTAGTTTAGATTGCCCCGAGGCCGACAAAACCCCCCGACCCGCTAGGTCATACCGGGAGTTTTGAGGGAATCAGAGTCAATCACAGTTCTGAACTAAAAAGAGAGGAAATTCTGGTGGAGGACAGGCGCAAAGTTTAGTATTTTGTTCCTACCACCCCTGAGTAGGGTGTCATTTGAAAGAGCTCGGGAAGAGGTATTGAGCCTCATAGGCTAGGAGCGCCTCCGAGGTCATCCGAAGGGCGTATAGCGTTGTTCGTAAATTAGAAAAGTTCTGTATGTATTTGGAGTCGCGAGGGCATTAGTATCTCTATCCCGAGGTCACAGTGGAGGTGCCTTTGACTTTGAAAATTCTGACAAAGCCAAAGGTCTTGGAAACCTTTTTCAGATTTTGAAGGTCAAGGTCAAGGTCAAAGGTGCAGGCGGGATCAGGAACCTCCCCCGAAGGTCGCCATATAAATTTGCGGTGTCGAGCGACAAAAAGTAGTGAAAAATGGCATAGAATAGGTTAATTTAGCAATTAAGGATTTAGATTTTAGGCTGCGTGCGGATAGGAATAGTGTTAAACGGTTAGATTTAAGAGTGCGGTTTCAATGTTTCATATAGTTTGGATTGACATCTGTAAGGAAAAAATAAAATCCAGGTTAGGTTAATTTTTATTAAAATTGATTATAAAAAAAAGGGACCACAATTACGATTATGAAATTTCGCGCGCGCCAAAAAACTGTGTTTATGGAACCTTTAAATGGACACAAAATAAATGACCCCCGCCGATTATGAATACGAAATTTCGAAAAAAAATTTTTTCTGTAAATGATACGCGTTACACTGGTGTTATATGATTACGAAATATTGCAAAAAATCGATTGTCACGATAAAATTTTGGTAACAAAGGCGATCTAGATTGGGCGCCGAAAAAAGAAGGTTCGAGAAGAAGTATCAAAAGCTCTCATGATTTATTTAAACATATTTCAACGAATTGCAGCAATGTAGTACGTCATTTGTAATGAAAGATTGTTTGATGTGATAGGATCGGATTTTTCCAAGATCCCTGTTTCTGATCACAGACACTCTGTTAAACTGAAGCACTTCAATTTAACATGCACTATTTCATATATTGGATGATTGCAAAAGCTCATACTCAATTTACCCCGTGAACTCGTCTGAAACTAAACGTGCAACTCCTACGGATAAGGAAATCACAGGTTGTAAAATGTTCGGAGACAATTATAGAAAACAGAGTTACAGACTATATAATTGATTAATAAAACTGTTATTTATCCCAAATAGGGTACGAACTTTTGCAAACACATTACTAATACATTACGTTTAGTAATACATTATTGGCTAACGATTGAAGGCTGTTAAAGGATCTAGTAAAGAATCATTGGTCATGGACTTTAGAAAATGACGAAAATATATTATATCTTAAATATAAACATATTATTAATATATTCAACGAAAAATATCCTGCATCGCTTATGGGAAGCAGTAGTTAGATTTTTAAAAAAATACTGTCCACACTTGGACATCAGTCAATTACACATATAGGGGAAAATTATAACAAGATTTTCTTGTGGTCAAACAATGGATTATATGTACTTACTTAGACTACATTATCCTAACAACTAGTCAATTCACTCATAAGAGCACGTCAAGATAAAATTGACTAACATCTTACATTCTAATACATCTACTACGCCTCGAAGTTATTGAACCCACGCTCGCCACACTCTGCACTGGATTTCGAGGAATTTTTCGAACCACTCCAGTTTTGGTTCTGACGAAAGGAACAACTCTTCTCACCTGTGCAGGAATTATTAGATCCCTCTGTACAATCGTTCTCGGCTCATCCACAGCTTCCCCTAGAAAACGTTCATTCATTATCCGCATTGCACGTTGCTTATCATGCCTAGCGGTTTGTCTTAGGATCTTGTCTGCCCTACAGACATTTAACCATTTCCGTGACACTTGAGCAGCGCAAAGCAGAGACTTAGGCTCCAACTTGCGTAGAATCAGCTGGGATATCTCCGGCGGGAGTTCAGAAATGAAATCCAACTTGGCAGGTTCCAGTAGTCCTAGCGCACGGAGGAAAGACCTGAAGAACTCCATGTTGCCGCTGCAGCGTCAGGAACTCGAATGATCTACTGTTCCAAATTTTGGGTTTATATACCCTTGGTTACGGTTGATCCCCTGTTCCGGTTCGGTGACCCGACCAATCAGGATCGAGCTCGAATGAATTTATGTTTGTCATTGTTATGTTAACTTGCTGTTGAGTGCACGCATCAGGAAATAAATTGTTGAATTTGTTTGCCGTATATCAAACTCTAGGGAAATGTTTCTGTTTGGAATACCTTATGAAAATGTTTCATTTTGGAATACGCCATGAAATATGTAGATAACATAAATTTACATCTTAAGATGTTTTCTTTCAATGACATAGGGAGTGGTATAGGTATGATGTTTAACCTACCGTCGGGCGCAGCGGTGCTAGGAGATACATCAATCACTATTTTGTGCAGTGTGATACATCCTTAAGCGGCGCAAACCCCTAGCTACTAGTAGCTTAATGTAAATGCTGTAATGTTGATTAGTTTTACATTTCAGAGACTCATTGTCTTAACCCTCATACGCTCCTCAAGAATATTTTCCTCAATCCGCGAATGGTTCTTAAGTCGGTCCGGATTGAGATCAGCTTGAGCCCAACGCTAGATTTCTAAAAACCGCGCGGAAATTGCGTAACAGCAACGGAGGAAATTAAGGGGCCGCCACACCGGTTAGGGAAACTAAATTCCTCAATTTCGAACAAATTTCGGATCTTATGGTTAGGACAGAGACGGAACGAAGCTAGCAGCCACTAGTGCGATAAAGATGGTACATTAGATAGAAGTCCAGACTTTGTAAACTCAAACGTCGAAAAAGCTTTTTTTTTTATATTGATGTTCCCTGACACCCCCCCCCCCCCCGCGGAGAGGGGAAATTAGTTTAGATTGCCCCGAGGCCGACGAAACCCCCCGACCCGCTAGGTCATACCGGGAGTTTTGAGGGAATCAGAGTCAATCACAGTTCTGAACTAAAAAGAGAGGAAATTCTGGTGGAGGACAGGCGCAAAGTTTAGTATTTTGTTCCTACCAGCCCTGAGTAGGGTGTCATTTGAAAGAGCTCGGGAAGAGGTATTGATCCTCATAGGCTAGGAGCGCCTCCGAGGTCATCCGAAGGGCGTATAGCGTTTCTCGTAAATTAGAAAAGTTCTGTATGTATTTGGAGTCGCGAGGGCATTAGTATCTCTATCCCGAGGTCAGAGTGGAGGTGCCTTTGACTTTGAAAATTCTGACAAAGCCAAAGGTCTTGGAAACCTTTTTCAGATTTTGAAGGTCAAGGTCAAGGTCAAAGGTGCAGGCGGGATCAGGAACCTCCCCCGAAGGCCGCCATATAAATTTGCGGTGTCGAGCGACAAAAAGTAGTGAAAAATGGCATAGAATAGGTTAATTTAGCAATTAAGGATTTAGATTTTAGGCTGCGTGCGGATAGGAATAGTGTTAAACGGTTAGATTTAAGAGTGCGGTTTCAATGTTTCATATAGTTTGGATTGACATCTGTAAGGAAAAAATAAAATCCAGGGTAGGTTAATTTTTATTAAAATTGATAATAAAAAAAAGGGACCACAATTACGATTATGAAATTTCGTGCGCGCCAAAGAACTGTGTTTACGGAATCTTTAAATTGACACAAAATAAATGACCCCCGCCGATTATGAATACGAAATTTCGAAAAAAAAATTTTTCTGTAAATGATACGCGTTACACTGGTGTTACATGATTACGAAATATTGCAAAAAATCGATTGTCACGATAAAATTTTGGTAACAAAGGCGATCTAGATTGGGCGCCGAAAAAAGAAGGTTCGAGAAGAAGTATCAAAAGCTCTCATGATTTATTTAAACATATTTCAACGAATTGCAGCAATGTAGTACGTCATTTGTAATGAAAGATTATTTGATGTTATAGGATCGGATTTTTCCAAGATCCCTGTTTCTGATCACAGACACTCTGTTAAACTGAAGCACTTCAATTTAACATGCACTATTTCATATATTGGATGATTGCAAAAGCTCATACTCAATTTACCTCGTGAACTTGTCTGAAACTAAACGTGCAACTTCTACGGAAAAGGAAATCACAGGTTGTAAAATGTTCGGAGACAATTATAGAAAACAGAGTTACAGACTATATAATTGATTAATAAAGCTGTTATTTATCCCAAATAGGGTACGAACTTTTGCAATCACACTACTAATACATTACGTTTAGTAATACATTATTGGCTAACGATTGAAGGCTGTTAAAGGATCTAGTAAAGAATCATTGGTCATGGACTTTAGAAAATGACGAAAATATATTATATCTTAAATATAAACATATTATTAATATATTCAACGAAAAATATCCTGCATCGCTTATGGGAAGCAGTAGTTAGATTTTTAAAAAAATACTGTCCACACTTGGACATCAGTCAATTACACATATAGGGGAAAATTATAACAAGATTTTCTTGTGGTCAAACAATGGATTATATGTACTTACTTAGACTACATTATCCTAACAACTAGTCAATTCACTCATAAGAGCACGTCAAGATAAAATTGACTAACATCTTACATTCTAATACATCTACTACGCCTCGAAGTTATTGAACCCACGCTCGCCACACTCTGCACTGGATTTCGAGGAATTTTTCGAACCACTCCAGTTTTGGTTCTGACGAAAGGAACAACTCTTCTCACCTGTGCAGGAATTATTAGATCCCTCTGTACAATCGTTCTCGGCTCATCCACAGCTTCCCCTAGAAAACGTTCATTCATTATCCGCATTGCACGTTGCTTATCATGCCTAGCGGTTTGTCTTAGGATCTTGTCTGCCCTACAGACATTTAACCATTTCCGTGACACTTGAGCAGCGCAAAGCAGAGACTTAGGCTCCAACTTGCGTAGAATCAGCTGGGATATCTCCGGCGGGAGTTCAGAAATGAAATCCAACTTGGCAGGTTCCAGTAGTCCTAGCGCACGGAGGAAAGACCTGAAGAACTCCATGTTGCCGCTGCAGCGTCAGGAACTCGAATGATCTACTGTTCCAAATTTTGGGTTTATATACCCTTGGTTACGGTTGATCCCCTGTTCCGGTTCGGTGACCCGACCAATCAGGATCGAGCTCGAATGAATTTATGTTTGTCATTGTTATGTTAACTTGCTGTTGAGTGCACGCATCAGGAAATAAATTGTTGAATTTGTTTGCCGTATATCAAACTCTAGGGAAATGTTTCTGTTTGGAATACCTTATGAAAATGTTTCATTTTGGAATACGCCATGAAATATGTAGATAACATAAATTTACATCTTAAGATGTTTTCTTTCAATGACATAGGGAGTGGTATAGGTATGATGTTTAACCTACCGTCGGGCGCAGCGGTGCTAGGAGATACATCAATCACTATTTTGTGCAGTGTGATACATCCTTAAGCGGCGCAAACCCCTAGCTACTAGTAGCTTAATGTAAATGCTGTAATGTTGATTAGTTTTACATTTCAGAGACTCATTGTCTTAACCCTCATACGCTCCTCAAGAATATTTTCCTCAATCCGCGAATGGTTCTTAAGTCGGTCCGGATTGAGATCAGCTTGAGCCCAACGCTAGATTTCTAAAAACCGCGCGGAAATTGCGTAACAGCAACGGAGGAAATTAAGGGGCCGCCACACCGGTTAGGGAAACTAAATTCCTCAATTTCGAACAAATTTCGGATCTTATGGTTAGGACAGAGACGGAACGAAGCTAGCAGCCACTAGTGCGATAAAGATGGTACATTAGATAGAAGTCCAGACTTTGTAAACTCAAACGTCGAAAAAGCTTTTTTTTTTATATTGATGTTCCCTGACACCCCCCCCCCCCCGCGGAGAGGGGAAATTAGTTTAGATTGCCCCGAGGCCGACGAAACCCCCCGACCCGCTAGGTCATACCGGGAGTTTTGAGGGAATCAGAGTCAATCACAGTTCTGAACTAAAAAGAGAGGAAATTCTGGTGGAGGACAGGCGCAAAGTTTAGTATTTTGTTCCTACCAGCCCTGAGTAGGGTGTCATTTGAAAGAGCTCGGGAAGAGGTATTGATCCTCATAGGCTAGGAGCGCCTCCGAGGTCATCCGAAGGGCGTATAGCGTTTCTCGTAAATTAGAAAAGTTCTGTATGTATTTGGAGTCGCGAGGGCATTAGTATCTCTATCCCGAGGTCAGAGTGGAGGTGCCTTTGACTTTGAAAATTCTGACAAAGCCAAAGGTCTTGGAAACCTTTTTCAGATTTTGAAGGTCAAGGTCAAGGTCAAAGGTGCAGGCGGGATCAGGAACCTCCCCCGAAGGCCGCCATATAAATTTGCGGTGTCGAGCGACAAAAAGTAGTGAAAAATGGCATAGAATAGGTTAATTTAGCAATTAAGGATTTAGATTTTAGGCTGCGTGCGGATAGGAATAGTGTTAAACGGTTAGATTTAAGAGTGCGGTTTCAATGTTTCATATAGTTTGGATTGACATCTGTAAGGAAAAAATAAAATCCAGGGTAGGTTAATTTTTATTAAAATTGATAATAAAAAAAAGGGACCACAATTACGATTATGAAATTTCGTGCGCGCCAAAGAACTGTGTTTACGGAATCTTTAAATTGACACAAAATAAATGACCCCCGCCGATTATGAATACGAAATTTCGAAAAAAATTTTTTTCTGTAAATGATACGCGTTACACTGGTGTTACATGATTACGAAATATTGCAAAAAATCGATTGTCACGATAAAATTTTGGTAACAAAGGCGATCTAGATTGGGCGCCGAAAAAAGAAGGTTCGAGAAGAAGTATCAAAAGCTCTCATGATTTATTTAAACATATTTCAACGAATTGCAGCAATGTAGTACGTCATTTGTAATGAAAGATTATTTGATGTTATAGGATCGGATTTTTCCAAGATCCCTGTTTCTGATCACAGACACTCTGTTAAACTGAAGCACTTCAATTTAACATGCACTATTTCATATATTGGATGATTGCAAAAGCTCATACTCAATTTACCTCGTGAACTTGTCTGAAACTAAACGTGCAACTTCTACGGAAAAGGAAATCACAGGTTGTAAAATGTTCGGAGACAATTATAGAAAACAGAGTTACAGACTATATAATTGATTAATAAAGCTGTTATTTATCCCAAATAGGGTACGAACTTTTGCAATCACACTACTAATACATTACGTTTAGTAATACATTATTGGCTAACGATTGAAGGCTGTTAAAGGATCTAGTAAAGAATCATGGGTCATGGACTTTAGAAAATGACGAAAATATATTATATCTTAAATATAAACATATTATTAATATATTCAACGAAAAATATCCTGCATCGCTTATGGGAAGCAGTAGTTAGATTTTTAAAAAAATACTGTCCACACTTGGACATCAGTCAATTATACATATAGGGGAAAATTATAACAAGATTTTCTTGTGGTCAAACAATGGATTATATGTACTTACTTAGACTACATTATCCTAACAACTAGTCAATTCACTCATAAGAGCACGTCAAGATAAAATTGACTAACATCTTACATTCTAATACATCTACTACGCCTCAAAGTTATTGAACCCACGCTCGCCACACTCTGCACTGGATTTCGAGGAATTTTTCGAACCACTCCAGTTTTGGTTCTGACGAAAGGAACAACTCTTCTCACCTGTGCAGGAATTATTAGATCCCTCTGTACAATCGTTCTCGGCTCATCCACAGCTTCCCCTAGAAAACGTTCATTCATTATCCGCATTGCACGTTGCTTATGATACTTAGCGGTTTGTCTTAGGATCTTGTCTGCCCTACAGACATTTAACCATTTCCGTGACACTTGAGCAGCGCAAAGCAGAGACTTAGGCTCCAACTTGCGTAGAATCTGCTGGGATATCTCCGGCGGGAGTTCAGAAATGAAATCCAACTTGGCAGGTTCCAGTAGTCCTAGCGCACGGAGGAAAGACCTGAAGAACTCCATGTTGCCGCTGCAGCGTCAGGAACTCGAATGATCTACTGTTCCAAATTTTGGGTTTATATACCCTTGGTTACGGTTGATCCCCTGTTCCGGTTCGGTGACCCGACCAATCAGGATCGAGCTCGGATGAATTTATGTTTGTCATTGTTATGTTAACTTGCTGTTGAGTGCACGCATCAGGAAATAAATTGTTGAATTTGTTTGCCGTATATCAAACTCTAGGGAAATGTTTCTGTTTGGAATACCTTATGAAAATGTTTCATTTTGGAATACGCCATGAAATATGTAGATAACATAAATTTACATCTTAAGATGTTTTCTTTCAATGACATAGGGAGTGGTATAGGTATGATGTTTAACCTACCGTCGGGCGCAGCGGTGCTAGGAGATACATCAATCACTATTTTGTGCAGTGTGATACATCCTTAAGCGGCGCAAACCCCTAGCTACTAGTAGCTTAATGTAAATGCTGTAATGTTGATTAGTTTTACATTTCAGAGACTCATTGTCTTAACCCTCATACGCTCCTCAAGAATATTTTCCTCAATCCGCGAGTGGTTCGTAAGTCGGTCCGGATTGAGATCAGCTTGAGCCCAACGCTAGATTTCTAAAAACCGCGCGGAAATTGCGTAACAGCAACGGAGGAAATTAAGGGGCCGCCACACCGGTTAGGGAAACTAAATTCCTCAATTTCGAACAAATTTCGGATCTTATGGTTAGGACAGAGACGGAACGAAGCTAGCAGCCACTAGTGCGATAAAGATGGTACATTAGATAGAAGTCCAGACTTTGTAAACTCAAACGTCGAAAAAAACTTCTTTTTTATATTCATGTTCCCTGACACCCCCCCGCGGAGAGGGGAAATTAGTTTAGATTCCCCGAGGCTGACAAAACCCCCCGACCCGCTAGGTCATACCGGGAGTTTTGAGGGAATCAGAGTCAATCACAGTTCTGAACTAAAAAGAGAGGAAATTCTGGTGGAGGACAGGCGCAAAGTTTAGTATTTTGTTCCTACCAGCCCTGAGTAGGGTGTCATTTGAAAGAGCTCGGGAAGAGGTATTGAGCCTCATAGGCTAGGAGCGCCTCCGAGGTCATCCGAAGGGCGTATAGCGTTTCTCGTAAATTAGAAAAGTTCTGTATGTATTTGGAGTCGCGAGGGCATTATTATCTCTATCCCGAGGTCAGAGTGGAGGTGCCTTTGACTTTGAAAATTCTGACAAAGCCAAAGGTCTTGGAAACCTTTTTCAGATTTTCAAGGTCAAGGTCAAAGTCAAAGGTGCAGGCGGGTTCAGGAACCTCCCCCGAAGGTCGCCATATAAATTTGCGGTGTCGAGCGACAACAAGTAGTGAAAAATGGCATAGAATAGGTTAATTTAGCAATTAAGGAATTAGGTTTTAGGCTGCGTGCGGATAGGAATAGTGTTAAACGGTTAGATTTAAGAGTGCGGTTTCAATGTTTCATATAGTTTGGATTGACATCTGTAAGGAAAAAATAAAATCCAGGTTAGGTTCATTTTTATTAAAATTGATTATAAAAAAAAGGGACCACAATTACGATTATGAAATTTCGCGCGCGCCAAAGAACTGTGTTTACGGAACCTTTAAATGGACACAAAATAAATGACCCCCGCCGATTATGAATACGAAATTTCGAAAAAAAAATTTTTCTGTAAATGATACGCGTTACACTTGTGTTATATGATTACGAAATATTGCAAAAAATCGATTGTCACGATAAAATTTTGGTAACAAAGGCGATCTAGATTGGGCGCCGAAAAAAGAAGGTTCGAGAAGAAGTATCAAAAGTTCTCATGATTTATTTAAACATATTTCAACGAATTGCAGCAATGTATTACGTCATTTGTAATGAAAGATTATTTGATGTTATAGGATCGGATTTTTCCAAGATCCCTGTTTCTGATCACAGACACTCTGTTAAACTGAAGCACTTCAATTTAACATGCACTATTTCATATATTGGATGATTGCAAAAGCTCATACTCAATTTACCTCGTGAACTTGTCTGAAACTAAACGTGCAACTTCTACGGAAAAGGAAATCACAGGTTGTAAAATGTTCGGAGACAATTATAGAAAACAGAGTTACAGACTATATAATTGATTAATAAAACCGTTATTTATCCCAAATAGGGTACGAACTTTTGCAATCACACTACTAATACATTACGTTTAGTAATACATTATTGGCTAACGATTGAAGGCTGTTAAAGGATCTAGTAAAGAATCATGGGTCATGGACTTTAGAAAATGACGAAAATATATTATATCTTAAATATAAACATATTATTAATATATTCAACGAAAAATATCCTGCATCGCTTATGGGAAGCAGTAGTTAGATTTTTAAAAAAATACTGTCCACACTTGGACATCAGTCAATTATACATATAGGGGAAAATTATAACAAGATTTTCTTGTGGTCAAACAATGGATTATATGTACTTACTTAGACTACATTATCCTAACAACTAGTCAATTCACTCATAAGAGCACGTCAAGATAAAATTGACTAACATCTTACATTCTAATACATCTACTACGCCTCGAAGTTATTGAACCCACGCTCGCCACACTCTGCACTGGATTTCGAGGAATTTTTCGAACCACTCCAGTTTTGGTTCTGACGAAAGGAACAACTCTTCTCACCTGTGCAGGAATTATTAGATCCCTCTGTACAATCGTTCTCGGCTCATCCACAGCTTCCCCTAGAAAACGTTCATTCATTATCCGCATTGCACGTTGCTTATGATACTTAGCGGTTTGTCTTAGGATCTTGTCTGCCCTACAGACATTTAACCATTTCCGTGACACTTGAGCAGCGCAAAGCAGAGACTTAGGCTCCAACTTGCGTAGAATCAGCTGGGATATCTCCGGCGGGAGTTCAGAAATGAAATCCAACTTGGCAGGTTCCAGTAGTCCTAGCGCACGGAGGAAAGACCTGAAGAACTCCATGTTGCCGCTGCAGCGTCAGGATCTCGAATGATCCACTGTTCCAAATTTTGGGTTTATATACCCTTGGTTACGGTTGATCGCCTGTTCCGGTTCGGTGACCCGACCAATCAGGATCGAGCTCGGATGAATTTATGTTTGTCATTGTTATGTTAACTTGCTGTTGAGTACACGCATCAGGAAATAAATTGTTGAATTTGTTTGCCGTATATCAAACTCTAGGGAAATGTTTCTGTTTGGAATACCTTATGAAAATGTTTCATTTTGGAATACGCCATGAAATATGTAGATAACATAAATTTACATCTTAAGATGTTTTCTTTCAATGACATAGGGAGTGGTATAGGTATGATGTTTAACCTACCGTCGGGCGCAGCGGTGCTAGGAGATACATCAATCACTATTTTGTGCAGTGTGATACATCCTTAAGCGGCGGAAACCCCTAGCTACTAGTAGCTTAATGTAAATGCTGTAATGTTGATTAGTTTTACATTTCAGAGACTCATTGTCTTAACCCTCATACGCTCCTCAAGAATATTTTCCTCAATCCGCGAATGGTTCGTAAGTCGGTCCGGATTGAGATCAGCTTGAGCCCAACGCTAGATTTCTAAAAACCGCGCGGAAATTGCGTAACAGCAACGGAGGAAATTAAGGGGCCGCCACACCGGTTAGGGAAACTAAATTCCTCAATTTCGAACAAATTTCGGATCTTATGGTTAGGACAGAGACGGAACGAAGCTGCAGCCACTAGTGCGATAAAGATGGTACATTAGATAGAAGTCCAGACTTTGTAAACTCAAACGTCGAAAAAAACTTCTTTTTTATATTCATGTTCCCTGACACCCCCCCGCGGAGAGGGGAAATTAGTTTAGATTGCCCCGAGGCTGACAAAACCCCCGACCCGCTAAGTCATACCGGGAGTTTTGAGGGAATCAGAGTCAATCACAGTTCTGAACTAAAAAGAGAGGAAATTCTGGTGGAGGACAGGCGCAAAGTTTAGTATTTTGTTCCTACCACCCCTGAGTAGGGTGTCATTTGAAAGAGCTCGGGAAGAGGTATTGAGCCTCATAGGCTAGGAGCGCCTCCGAGGTCATCCGAAGGGCGTATAGCGTTTCTCGTAAATTAGAAAAGTTCTGTATGTATTTGGAGTCGCGAGGGCATTAGGATCTCTATCCCGAGGTCAGAGTGGAGGTGCCTTTGACTTTGAAAATTCTGACAAAGCCAAAGGTCTTGGAAACCTTTTTCAGATTTTCAAGGTCAAGGTCAAAGTCAAAGGTGCAGGCGGGATCAGGAACCTCCCCCGAAGGTCGCCATATAAATTTGCGGTGTCGAGCGACAACAAGTAGTGAAAAATGGCATAGAATAGGTTAATTTAGCAATTAAGGATTTAGGTTTTAGGCTGCGTGCGGATAGGAATAGTGTTAAACGGTTAGATTTAAGAGTGCGGTTTCAATGTTTCATATTGTTTGGATTGACATCTGTAAGGAAAAAATAAAATCCAGGTTAGGTTCATTTTTATTAAAATTGATATTTGTATTTGACGGATCGGCACGTCGACATCGCGTAGTGTCTCACTTTCTCGAGAGATGTCGCGCGCGGTACTCTCTGTCGGTCGTTCCGCGGTCCGTTCTCGATCCGGTGTCACTAGATGTCGCACTTTTCACTTTTCACTGTTACCGGGCAGCGGCCGGTTAACCTCACTTTGTCCCGTTTGCCACGTGTTCGTTATTCTCACTATGTCCGATTTACACACGCCAGGTCCCTGTTCGGGCGCCATGTAACAACCTGGTTTCCGTCGTCACGTCGGAAATTTCCTGCTTCGTCAATATAGCTCGCCGCTCCAGAGTTCGATGTTCGACGAGAGGAAAAATGTCGATGGGGAACGGGACGTGGTACACGGGTTCAAAATAACGACACTGATGTTTTCACTGACATGCTCGCTGCCGACGAGGACGCGCACGCGGGTTCTTCGGAATCGCGTTTCCGCGGCGGTTCACGCGATAACCGCGACGTTCGGGTACGGATACGCGTTATTCTCTCGGGCGCGTACGTCGCGGTTTTCCAGTACGGGACGCGTTACTTTCTCGGGTACGACGCGCGTGTATTTCGGGACCGGTAATTGGGAAATCAGGATGGTATGGGAATTCCCTGCCCGAGTCTGGTCATTCGGATAGGTGACGTGGCGGTGCGCCGTACGCCATAATCCTCTCGGGCGGTTCAGGGACGACGAGCGACGGTTCGTCGTGCTCGTCGTTCGTTTCCGTCGGCGGTACACCTTAACGGACTCGCCGGTGGTGCACCTTGGCAGGAGAAAGAGTGACGGTACGTCGTGCTCTGGCTATGCTACAGGAAACAGGGCATTTTAGGAAGGAGGAGGGCTCCCGGCCTGAGTCTGGTCGGTTGGATTTCAACGTGGCGGGGCGCCGTGCGTTTACGTCCTCTCAGGCGGTTCTACGGCGACGAGCGATGGTTCATCGTGCTCGTCGTTCGTTCTCGCCGACGGTACGTCGTGACGAGGTAGCCGGTGGTGCACCTCGACTCTTTTCGAGAAGCTGTACGCCTTACTCTACCTTGGTGGAACGTAGTTCGTCACCGTCGGGATGCCTCCCTGGGACAGGGACGTTGGTTCACAAGATGGCGGTACGCCGTACTCTGTCTACATAGTTCGGAACTGCAAGGAATACTTACTGGAGAGAACCGATTCAACTCGAGTCTCGATTACGAAAAGCTCCCGCGGTCGCGTCGCGGCTTTTCTGACTATTCGTTCGATGAAGTCGGGTGACGGTGCGGCGCTAAACTTCGCGAATCTTCTACTGTTCTCGACCGCGTGCTAGACAACCGTTTCTCGTCCTTTTCCGTCGGTACTGGCTCGTCGCGCGGTCGTCGTGTCGAGCGTGACGCGTATCGGTGGTGCGCGCCGG
This sequence comes from Lasioglossum baleicum, assembly GCF_051020765.1. Taxonomy (NCBI): domain Eukaryota; kingdom Metazoa; phylum Arthropoda; class Insecta; order Hymenoptera; family Halictidae; genus Lasioglossum; species Lasioglossum baleicum. Next base: position 2,349,167 of record NW_027469083.1, read on the forward strand.
TTCGGATCGGTTTCTTTCGGCTCGGTTCGGTTCGCCTCGGTGCGCCTTGATACCTGGTTCTACTAGTAACAAGCCTGCCCGTTACAGGTCTGTTACACCCCCCTCCTCCTTTATAATAGTCGAGCGTGCGGCAGCGAGACTTCTTTATTAAGTCAACAAAATACTGAACTGGTGATCACATACTCCACAAATCATCTTCTCTACGCATAATGCACAGGTGCCCGTTCGTACAGCAACATTATCCGCTACCTTATAGTCTACGTACAAAAATACTTTTCGGTCCCCGGTTTACGGCATCCCTAGCTGACCCGCGCTGTGTTAGTCCTAACCTAGGTACTATCCTCTTGCTGAGGATTGAGGAAAAAGAGAACACCAAAAAAAAAAGTTTGTCCTGCCGGTAAACGGCGTAAGAAAAGAAAAAAAAAGACGCGTACACAACGTGTGTGGCGAGGATCAGGATGCCGGGGCGGTGTCCCCGCATTGCAAGAAAAATGAACAGTACCTTCCACTCTGCCTTAGACGCGTTTTCGATACCGCGGGGTCACAGCGCGGGTCCCTCCTACGGGCCTACTTGCTATTATCACAACTGCTTATAACTAACGGGAACTTTCCGTGTCAGTGAAAAAAAACTTTAACTCAACACTTAACTTAAACTATCGTATCACGGTGCGGGTTGGTGGGGCCGCGGTACGCGTTGCCTCCCCCTGGCCCGGCACATCCCGGTACGGGTTTTCCCGAGGTCGCGGTACGCGTTACCTCTTACCACTTGCTCTGTCTGGCTGGTGCTGGCGCTCGTCGCTGGCATCTCCGTAGACGTCCGGTCCTGTCAAAATGTAGCTTCCATCTTTCTTCTCCGAATTCCGCCCGGAATTGCTTGGTGGCTATGAGTGCCACTGGCACTTCCACCCGTCGGCCGTTTGGCAGTTGGAACCACCGCATATCCCCACTTCTATGTCGGCCGTGGTAGCGTATGGGCAGCAGGGCCCTTGGCGCCCTTTGCCAAGGAGTTACCGGATGGCCGTCGTTTCCTGGTCTCTCGTCCATTTGGACCTCCGGGAAGGTGGTTCTGGTCGGCGGTTGGCGTTGCCGGGTCCTCCGCGTGCCCCTGCTAACGTTGCTGCGGGCGGCGACAGCCCCTAGTGGTGTTGGCGGTGGTCGTGCTGCTTTTCGTCGCCACTCCGAGACCGGCCATTTTTCGGGGTTCGGTTTGTAATTCTGTCGTGGGTAGCGTAGTGGCGGAGTCCTGGGCGAGATGGACAAACACTCCAGTTCGCGCCAGATCGGAACCGGGAGATCCACCGGCCCTGGTGGCAGTTTCCTCGGGTCTGGTCGCGCGCGGATCGTCGCGGGCCTGTTGCAGTATGCTCCAAACAGTGGGGCCTCTCTAGTTGGCGGCGGTGCTTCGGTCGGGAGGGTCGGTAGCGGTGACTGCGGTGGTCTGGTGTTGGTCGCGCTGTCCGGTTTGTCTTCCGACCAGTGGGTCAGCAGTGGCGGTGCGACGGTGCGGCGGTTCTTTGCCGGCCTCGAGTTAGGCTTAGCCCTCCTCGTCGTCTCCACCGGTGGCCACCATGGCGACGTTGTTGCTGGCGCGGGCAGGTTCACGAATGGCTCGTGTCCGGCTAGCACACGGTGTTCCTCGATCGTCATCGTCCTGCTCGACTCGGTGGACGCGTCACTCGCGTCGGAGCTCGTTCGGGCCGGATTTTCCCTCGTTTCTCCGCCGGTGTCCAGGTGACCGGCCGTGTCCCCCTGGTGCCGGCCTCTCCTTTGTCCTGGTCGCCGCCCGGCGTGCCTGCGAAACCAACCGTCGCCGTGGTCGTACCTGTCGATTGTCGCCCTGGGGTCACTACCGGTCGGGGTCGTGTGGCGGTCCGGGCGATCCCCATCTCTAGTGACAGCGCTTCGGTGCCGGTGGTCGGTGTGTCCGGTGTCGCTGCCGTTGTGGTGTTCGCGGTCGGCGGTGCCCGGGGTACATCCGGTGTTGTCGGTGTCGTCTGGGCCTCGCCTGTGGCCTGTGGCGTCTGGGTAGCGTCGAACGGCTCTCCGGTGGTGTCCGGCAACGTCAGTTGCGGGGCCAGGTGCTCCGGTGTGGCCGGTGTCCTCGGACGACTGTCGCCGTCCTCTATGACGGCGTACAGTGCGTTCAGCTCCGCGTGGAAATCGTCCTCCATGTTGCCCAGCTGCTTGGGCCCCTCGTCTGTTGGCCTGTGACAAAAATCAACACTCCCTATTATCTTTTTCGGTCGACCGCGTCGACGTGGGGGCGGGGTGGCCCTGGTGATATCCGTCGGCACCCTGTTCTGCTCCGCGGAGACAGTGGGTTATCGTGGTTGACCGTGGGTTATTATCGGCTTCCTCATCGTGCTCCTATGGGCCCCCACTGGGCTCGGTTTCGGGCTTGAGGTCCTGCACATGTATGTGCCGGACCCAGCGTCGACTCGTGTCTCGTAGGTCGACGATCACCGGCGACACGATTCGGCCGACCGTGTAAGGGCCGCTGAATTTCGGCGCTAGCTTGGCTGCAATACCCGCTCCTTTATCGGACAAGGTGTGTTCCTTCTTCCACACCGTGTCTCCGACTGCCGGTCTCCAATCTCGTCGGCGTAGATTATAGTAGTGCTCCTGCCGGCCGAATGCTTGTGCCAGGTGTAGCCTTGCTAATTCTTGTGCATCTCGGAGGTTCTTCCAGCGTTGCTGCGGTGTTGTCGACGTTTCATCGGGTGCTGGTTGTCCGGGGATTCGCAGCTCTCGTCCCTGGTTCAGGTATGCCGGACTGTAGCCGGAGGCCTCGTGTTGGGCGGTGTTGATCGCGAACCTGGCCTCGTCTAGCTTCTCGTCCCACCGCTTGTGGTGGTTACCGGTGTACTGTGCCAGCATTGTTTTGACTACTTTGTTTGTCCTCTCGACGGGGTTGCAGTGGGGGGCGTACGGCGGTGTCCTTCGGTGTTCAGTGCCAGCTGCACGCAGGAGTGCCGTGAACGGCTCGCCTATGAATTGTCGGCCGTTGTCCGAGATGATTACCCTCGGCGCCCCGTGACGTAATATGACGTCCTTCTGCACGGCGGCGGCGACCGCTGTGCTGGTGGCTTTTCTGAGCGCTGTGAGTTCCACCCACTTCGTGAATCTGTCTAGTGCGACCAATAGCCAAATGTGGCCTTGGCGGGACCTGGGTAGCGGTCCGACTAGGTCGACTGACACCGTGTGCCACGGTTGTGTTCCGGGATTCGCGTGTAGGCGTCCTGGCGGCGGCTTCGGCGGAGTCTTATATCGCTGCCAATTGTTGCAGTTTCGCACGTAGCGTGCGACTTCTCTGAACATTCCCGGCCAGTAGAAGTGTTTGGCAACCCTTACTATTGTCTTGGCCAATCCTAAGTGTCCCGCGGTCGGGTCGTCGTGGAACTTCTTAAGGATTTCCCCCCGTTCTCCTGTCGGTACGCACAGTTTCCATGCGTTGCCGGGTTCCGGTTCGTTGTAGTCCAACTGGTGTAGTATTCGGCGGTAGAGCTTCCCCTCTCGGATCTGGAATTCTGGTACGGCGGCGGGGTTCCTCTTCACCTCTTCGACCTTCTTCGTGTACCACGTGTCCCTCCGTGGCTTCGGTCCGAGTAGGCTAACGCCAGGTGTGTGCTCGATTCTGGACAGCGCATCGGCCACGTGGTTCAGCTTCCCCGGGCGGTACTTGACGTCGAAGTCGTATTGCTGCAATTCGAGGGCCCACCTCGCTAGTCGTCCTGTCGGATTATCAATCTGTTGCATCCATCGGAGTGCCTGGTGATCGGTGACGACGGTGAAGCGGTACCCCTCGAGGTACGGTTTCATCTTACGGATGCCCCAGAGTACTGCAAGGCACTCTTTCTCGGTGGCGCTGTAATTCCTCTCTGGCTTATTCATCGTGTGGCTGGCGTATGCAATGACCCGTTCTTCAGTGTCGTCGCCCTGCGTGAGTACGGCGCCCAGACCGTGGTCACTGGCGTCCGTTTGCAGCGTAAACGGTCGTGTGAAGTCCGGGCATGCGAGCACTGGGGCCGTGACCAGTTTTCTTTTCATCGTTTGGAACGCCCGTTCCTCGGCCTCGGTCCACTTCCACTTTGCGTTCTTCCGGGTGAGCTGTGAAATCGGTTCCATGATCTCCGCGAAGTTGGGTACGAATCGCCGGTACCATGACGCCATCCCGTGGAAGCGTCTTACTTCGCGGATCGTTTTCGGCGCCGGGAATTGTGCGATGGCACTTGTCTTCTCCGGATCGGTACGGATTCCCTCTTGGTCCACGATGTGTTCGAGGTACCTCAGGCTGCTGACGCAAAACCGGCACTTCTCCGGGTTTAGTCTAAGCCCGGCAGCCCGGAGCCGTCGGAACACTTCCCGTAGATGCTCCCGGTGTTCTTCGAGGGTGGCACTGACGATAATGATATCGTTCAGGTAGGCGAATGCGTACGGTTCCAACTCGGGGCCGATGATGCGGTCGAGTAAGCGTTGGAACGTCGCGGGGGCGGAATGCAGGCCGAACGGCATGACCCTGAACTGGAACAGGCCCTTTCCGGGCACTGTGAAAGCAGTGAGCGGCCGGCTGGTGGCTTCCAGTGGTACTTGCCAGTAGCCACTCTTCAGGACTAGTGTCGTCAGGAATTTTGCTCCCCGGAGTTTATCGAGTGTGGCCTGTATGTGCGGTAACGGGTAGGCGTCCTTCTCGGTTCTCTCGTTGAGGCGGCGGAAATCCACACAGAACCGCGGTTTTCCGTCCTTCTTCTTTACCACCACCACCGGTGAACTCCAGGGGCTACTGGAGGGTTCGATGACCCCTTCGGTTAGCATTTTTTCGACCTCTTCGTTAATTACCGCTTGCATCGCCGGGTTCCGGGGCTGGTACCTCTGTTTGAGTGGGGTCTCGTCTAGTAGTTTAATCCGGTGTTCGGTCAGGGTGGTGCGGCCCGGGACGTCGGCGAACAATTCCATTTCGGCGCCCAGGAACCTTTCGAATTCGTTTCTGTCCGCTTCCTTGGGGACCCGCAGACCCATTTCCTGGCATGGTTCCGCTCTGCAATCGGCGGGCCATGAGGCAACGTTTACTGGCGGTTTCAGTTCCAGCTGGAGTGCTGCGATGGCCTGTATGCCCAGTAACACCGGAGGGCCCATGTTCGGCAGCACTGTAAAGTCTTGTAACCACTCGTATCCTTTGGTACAGAACGGCAGTTGAATAACACCGGTGGGTTGCATTTCGGACCCGTGAGCCAAGCTGATGTCGTTGTCCGGTGTCGTGGGTCGACGGCCTTGTTGCATGGCCCAACCTAACACCTCGGCGTTGATGCAAGAAATCTGGGACCCGGTGTCGAGCAGAGCGTCGATCTCCCGACCGCAGATCAGTATTGGTAGTAGTGGGCGCGGCGTGTACTTTATTGCGGGGGCCGGTATTCGCCCATCGGTTGTGGGCCCCGCATTCCGTTTCCCGGCGGGTGACACTCGCGGGTGAGCACGCCGTCGCGTCCGCAGCGCGAGCAGAATTTCCGGTATTTGTTCCGGCACTCGAAGCGTACGTGTCCACGCTGTTTACAGCGCCAGCAGTGCGTGACCGGGCTGTAATCGCCGGGGTTCTCCGAGTTTGTCGGGGTCTGGTGCATCAGGGGCATTGGGTTCATGGTTGCGGTCGGCCGATTCGTATTCCGTGTGCCTGGGGTCTCTGGTGTTGCTCCGGCTGGCCCGAGTGTCGCGGTGGCTACGGGGTTTGTCCCGGTACGCTCCATCTTAGTTTTTCGTTCGATCGCCATCTCGATCCGTTGTACCTGTCGTAATAACTCGTCCAGGTCGGTGAGACTATCGCTGCTGATCAGCATTGCGTAATCCGGCAGCATATTTTCGTATGCTGTTTCCAGGTATTCGTCTTTGGGAATCTGGGCTCGCCGCAGTTTCGTTAACAGTGCATTCAGGAACAGATGGAACGGCTCCCCGGGGCGTTGTGTTCGGGCCCGTGCCTCGCGTTCCTTTTGCAGTCGGGTCTGCAGCGGCGTGAAAAAGGCCAGGAACTTTTCACTGAACACTTCCCATGACGCGATCTGGTCCTCGTTGTTCCGGTACCAGTCTTGGGCGTCTCCTCTCAAGAGTTCGGGTATGCCCAACAGCAAGTCCCGGTCCGATAGGCGAAACGTCCTTCGTAGTTCGCTCACGCGTTCCAGGAACGCGTACGGATCCTTTCCGTCGGTCGTGCATCCAGATTTACGCATCTGTATTGCCCCGAAACTTTCCTCCCCGGCCGTGTCCACATCGTGGGTTCTGTCCTTCCGCGACGTGCCCGGCGTGGGGTCGTTCTTCTCGGTTGCCATATCGAACAATTGTTCAGTCTGTGCACGTATGATCTCGTCCCAGCTTCGTTGGAGGCCACTCTGTCTGTCCGGGACCGGTAAATTTCTTCTCTGGAGCTCGGCGGTGATCCGTCGTTTAGTCGGCCGTAACGAAAATTTCCGCATACCCGCCGTATTTGACGGATCGGCACGTCGACATCGCGTAGTGTCTCACTTTCTCGAGAGATGTCGCGCGCGGTACTCTCTGTCGGTCGTTCCGCGGTCCGTTCTCGATCCGGTGTCACTAGATGTCGCACTTTTCACTTTTCACTGTTACCGGGCAGCGGCCGGTTAACCTCACTTTGTCCCGTTTGCCACGTGTTCGTTATTCTCACTATGTCCGATTTACACACGCCAGGTCCCTGTTCGGGCGCCATGTAACAACCTGGTTTCCGTCGTCACGTCGGAAATTTCCTGCTTCGTCAATATAGCTCGCCGCTCCAGAGTTCGATGTTCGACGAGAGGAAAAATGTCGATGGGGAACGGGACGTGGTACACGGGTTCAAAATAACGACACTGATGTTTTCACTGACATGCTCGCTGCCGACGAGGACGCGCACGCGGGTTCTTCGGAATCGCGTTTCCGCGGCGGTTCACGCGATAACCGCGACGTTCGGGTACGGATACGCGTTATTCTCTCGGGCGCGTACGTCGCGGTTTTCCAGTACGGGACGCGTTACTTTCTCGGGTACGACGCGCGTGTATTTCGGGACCGGTAATTGGGAAATCAGGATGGTATGGGAATTCCCTGCCCGAGTCTGGTCATTCGGATAGGTGACGTGGCGGTGCGCCGTACGCCATAATCCTCTCGGGCGGTTCAGGGACGACGAGCGACGGTTCGTCGTGCTCGTCGTTCGTTTCCGTCGGCGGTACACCTTAACGGACTCGCCGGTGGTGCACCTTGGCAGGAGAAAGAGTGACGGTACGTCGTGCTCTGGCTATGCTACAGGAAACAGGGCATTTTAGGAAGGAGGAGGGCTCCCGGCCTGAGTCTGGTCGGTTGGATTTCAACGTGGCGGGGCGCCGTGCGTTTACGTCCTCTCAGGCGGTTCTACGGCGACGAGCGATGGTTCATCGTGCTCGTCGTTCGTTCTCGCCGACGGTACGTCGTGACGAGGTAGCCGGTGGTGCACCTCGACTCTTTTCGAGAAGCTGTACGCCTTACTCTACCTTGGTGGAACGTAGTTCGTCACCGTCGGGATGCCTCCCTGGGACAGGGACGTTGGTTCACAAGATGGCGGTACGCCGTACTCTGTCTACATAGTTCGGAACTGCAAGGAATACTTTCTGGAGAGAACCGATTCAACTCGAGTCTCGATTGCGAAAAGCTCCCGCGGTCGCGTCGCGGCTTTTCTGACTATTCGTTCGATGAAGTCGGGTGACGGTGCGGCGCTAAACTTCGCGAATCTTCTACTGTTCTCGACCGCGTGCTAGACAACCGTTTCTCGTCCTTTTCCGTCGGTACTGGCTCGTCGCGCGGTCGTCGTGTCGAGCGTGACGCGTATCGGTGGTGCGCGCCGGTTTGGATTGGTTTCATTCGGCTCGGTTCGGTTCGCCTCGGTGCGCCTTGATACCTGGTTCTACTAGTAACAGGCCTGCCCGTTACAGGTCTGTTACAATACATATAGGGGAAAATTCTAACAAGATTTTCTTGTGGTCAAACAATGGATTATATGTACTTACTTAGACTACATTATCCTAACAACTAGTCAATTCACTCATAAGAGCACGTCAAGATAAAATTGACTAACATCTTACATTCTAATACATCTACTACGCCTCGAAGTTATTGAACCCACGCTCGCCACACTCTGCACTGGATTTCGAGGAATTTTTCGAACCACTCCAGTTTTGGTTCTGACGAAAGGAACAACTCTTCTCACCTGTGCAGGAATTATTAGATCCCTCTGTACAATCGTTCTCGGCTCATCCACAGCTTCCCCTAGAAAACGTTCATTCATTATCCGCATTGCACGTTGCTTATGATGCCTAGCGGTTTGACTTAGGATCTTGTCTGCCCTACAGACATTTAACCATTTCCGTGACACTTGAGCAGCGCAAAGCAGAGACTTAGGCTCCAACTTGCGTAGAATCAGCTGGGATATCTCCGGCGGGAGTTCAGAAATGAAATCCAACTTGGCAGGTTCCAGTAGTCCTAGCGCACGGAGGAAAGACCTGAAGAACTCCATGTTGCCGCTGCAGCGTCAGGAACTCGAATGATCTACTGTTCCAAATTTTGGGTTTATATACCCTTGGTTACGGTTGATCCCCTGTTCCGGTTCGGTGACCCGACCAATCAGGATCGAGCTCGGATGAATTTATGTTTGTCATTGTTATGTTAACTTGCTGTTGAGTGCACGCATCAGGAAATAAATTGTTGAATTTGTTTGCCGTATATCAAACTCTAGGGAAATGTTTCTGTTTGGAATACCTTATGAAAATGTTTCATTTTGGAGTACGCCATGAAATATGTAGATAACATAAATTTACATCTTAAGATGTTTTCGTTCAATGACATAGGGAGTGGTATAGGTATGATGTTTAACCTACCGTCGGGCGCAGCGGTGCTAGGAGATACATCAATCACTATTTTGTGCAGTGTGATACATCCTTAAGCGGCGCAAACGCCTAGCTACTAGTAGCTTAATGTAAATGCTGTAATGTTGATTAGTTTTACATTTCAGAGACCCATTGTCTTAACCCTCATACGCTCCTCAAGAATATTTTCCTCAATCCGCGAATGGTTCGTAAGTCGGTCCGGATTGAGATCAGCTTGAGCCCAACGCTAGATTTCTAAAAACCGCGCGGAAATTGCGTAACAGCAACGGAGGAAATTAAGGGGCCGCCACACCGGTTAGGGAAACTAAATTCCTCAATTTCGAACAAATTTCGGATCTTATGGTTAGGACAGAGACGGAACGAAGCTAGCAGCCACTAGTGCGATAAAGATGGTACATTAGATAGAAGTCCAGACTTTGTAAACTCAAACGTCGAAAAAAACTTCTTTTTTATATTGATGTTCCCTGACACCCCCCCCCCCCGCGGAGTGGGGAAATTAGTTTAGATTGCCCCGAGGCCGACAAAACCCCCCGACCCGCTAGGTCATACCGGGAGTTTTGAGGGAATCAGAGTCAATCACAGTTCTGAACTAAAAAGAGAGGAAATTCTGGTGGAGGACAGGCGCAAAGTTTAGTATTTTGTTCCTACCAGCCCTGAGTAGGGTGTCATTTGAAAGAGCTCGGGAAGAGGTATTGAGCCTCATAGGCTAGGAGCGCCTCCGAGGTCATCCCAAGGGCGTATAGCGTTTCTCGTAAATTAGAAAAGTTCTGTATGTATTTGGAGTCGCGAGGGCATTAGTATCTCTATCCCGAGGTCAGAGTGGAGGTGCCTTTGACTTTGAAAATTCTGACAAAGCCAAAGGTCTTGGAAACCTTTTTCAGATTTTGAAGGTCAAGGTCAAGGTCAAAGGTGCAGGCGGGATCAGGAACCTCCCCCGAAGGCCGCCATATAAATTTGTGGTGTCGAGCGACAAAAAGTAGTGAAAAATGGCATAGAATAGGTTAATTTAGCAATTAAGGATTTAGATTTTAGGCTGCGTGCGGATAGGAATAGTGTTAAACGGTTAGATTTAAGAGTGCGGTTTCAATGTTTCATATAGTTTGGATTGACATCTGTAAGGAAAAAATAAAATCCAGGTTAGGTTAATTTTTATTAAAATTGATTATAAAAAAAATGGACCACAATTACGATTATGAAATTTCGTGCGCGCCAAAGAACTGTGTTTACGGAACCTTTAAATGGACAGAAAATAAATGACCCCCGCCGATTATGAATACGAAATTTCGAAAAAAAATTTTTTCTGTAAATGATACGCGTTACACTTGTGTTATATGATTACGAAATATTGCAAAAAATCGATTGTCACGATAAAATTTTGGTAACAAAGGCGATCTAGATTGGGCGCCGAAAAAAGAAGGTTCGAGAAGAAGTATCAAAAGCTCTCATGATTTATTTAAACATATTTCAACGAATTGCAGCAATGTATTACGTCATTTGTAATGAAAGATTATTTGATGTTATAGGATCGGATTTTTCCAAGATCCCTGTTTCTGATCACAGACACTGTGTTAAACTGAAGCACTTCAATTTAACATGCACTATTTCATATATTGGATGATTGCAAAAGCTCATACTCAATTTACCCCGTGAACTTGTCTGAAACTAAACGTGCAACTTCTACGGAAAAGGAAATCACAGGTTGTAAAATGTTCGGAGACAATTATAGAAAACAGAGTTACAGACTATATAATTGATTAATAAAACTGTTATTTATCCCAAATAGGGTACGAACTTTTGCAAACACATTACTAATACATTACGTTTAGTAATACATTATTGGCTAACGATTGAAGGCTGTTAAAGGATCTGGTAAAGAATCATTGGTCATGGACTTTAGAAAATGACGAAAAGATATTATATCTTAAATATAAACATATTATTAATATATTCAACGAAAAATATCCTGCATCGCTTATGGGAAGCAGTAGTTAGATTTTTTAAAAAATACTGTCCACACTTGGACATCAGTCAATTATACATATAGGGGAAAATTATAACAAGATTTTCTTGTGGTCAAACAATGGATTATATGTACTTACTTAGACTATGTTTATGCACACACTTGTAAGAGGATAACTGGAAGTATCCTGAGAAGGATATACAGTGATCGACGAAGGAGGAAGAACTAAACACTTTTCCGATTCACTTTAGCACAATCAGAGTTCGTTTATTCACTGATACTAGCGATTGAACGCGCCGTAACAAGATTGTTTGAGAAACGTGCGTTAGTACAATACTGAATACTGACTCCGGAAGTTTAGAGTCCGCGTGCGTTGAACAACTGGAATACAGCGTAACGGCGATGGGCGCGTGTGTTTTGCCACGAGTGGTCTCGAAGGAACAGGTCGTAGTCCGCTGTGTCGAAGACAATCATCCGAATGTTATGAAGATGAGCGGTTGACACACAATTTTCGTCATAAAGTCGAGTAGCGCTGTCGCGACGCCGAATTGTGTAACGACTTGTGTGGAACTACAGTTAGCCGGGAGTTCGAATACTGAACATACCGCCCGCCTTGGATGTACGCATCCAATAACAGAGGAAACGATTTCGATGCAATCAGTCGATGCATTAATTTAAATTGTTCAAATGACACCGCCCGCCTTGACGCACATGAACGCATTTAGACCATGTAATAGTGCGAGGAACATTCTCTCGTAACTATCATTTAGCGGATTTAATTTTCGGGTACATTGTCGGTTTCGCGCGAGAGTTCCTCATTGATGTCAACGGGAAGAAAACAGAGTTTTACAATCGGACGTTTGTATTCCGAAGTGGCAGTCTTAACAGTCACGACGCGAGTAATACCGTCCGCTCCTGGATGGCATTGAATGATACGTGCGAGCTCCCATTTACAGGGTGGCGCGAGGGTGTTTCGAAGAAGGACAATTCGACCCACCGTAGCGAGACGATTCGCGGTGTGCCATTTTGGGCGCTGTTGCAATGAGTGGAGGTAATCAGTCGACCATGCCTTCCAGACGCTCTCATACAATTTCCTTAATAATTGCCACCGAGTCAGTCGCGAGTCATGCACATCCAAGAGCGAAGCGGACGGTACTGTCGTAATCGCGGTGCCGATCAGGAAGTGACCGGGCGTGAGAGCGGTATAATCGTCAAGATTATCTGACGACGGGGCGATCGGGCGGGAGTTCATACATGCCTCAATTTGAGACAGTACCGTGGTCAGCTCTTCGAATGTGAGAGTGGTCGCGCCGATCACTCGTTTCAAATGATATTTTAGACTTCGGATACCGGCTTCCCACAAACCGCCGAAATGCGGAGCGGAAGGGGGAATGAAATGCCAAGCAACTTGATCACTCGCGAGCATGTTTCGCACCGTCGGATCGCGTGTTGCAGCTCGGAATGCCGCAGTCACTTCCCTATCGGCGCCCTGAAAAGTAGTTCCGTTATCGCTATACATGGCGACCGGTAGCCCACGGCGCGAGCTGAACCGATCATAACATGCCATGAACGCAGCGGTAGTGTACGACCCTACTAGTTCGATGTGTACAGCGCGTGTTGTCATGCAGACGAATAATGCAATATATGCTTTTGTGGACTTGTGTCCGCGTCCGGAGGTGGTTCGCACCGGGATAGGGCCCGCATAATCCACGCCGCAATGTAAAAATGCTCGTTCGGCGCGAGTAACGCGTACTGACGGAAGGTCTCCCATTAACTCGGAAGGGATCGTGGCACGTTCGCGCGCGCATCGAACACATCGGTGTATCACTTGACGCGTCCGCAAAACCATGTAATTCTATTTTTTGAATTTGCGCGCCGTGTCCTGTCCATCGCGGTAGTGTCATAGAGCGAAGAAGAGGGAGTTGAGTGCGATACGTATTCCATACTTCGCGAAGTTCGGGCGGGATGTCGTCGTCCCAACCGCAATTCTTCAACCATAGGCGTTGCATCATTATTTTTGCTACGATGACTACAGGAGCGGCCCAACCCAGGGGATCATAAAATCGCGCGATAGTCGATAGGACTTCCCGTTTAGTTGTCGGAAGATCATGAGTAATCTGAACTTCGAAGCGAAAAGAATCGGTTTCGGGATTCCATATTATTCCGAGGACTTTCAAGTTATCATCGGGTGATAGCGGTTTGCTCACAGCAAGACCATGATCGGTGGGATCAATGTCTTCAATTAGCGCGGAGTCATTACTAGCCCACTTCCGCAATGTAAACCCTCCTGCTTTGAGCAGGGCGGTGACTTGGTCGCGAGTTTGTCGCGCTCGATTCGGATCATCCGCGCCAAACACGCAGTCATCAACGTAAATCTGATCGCGGAGGACTGACAGCGCGAGAGGATATTTGGACCCTTCGTCCCGCGCAAGTTGTTGTAGCACACGTAACGCGAGATAGGGTGCGGGAGCCGTACCGTACGTGACGGTCAGGAGTCGGAAATGTTGGAACGGAACTGAGGGAGAGTTTCGCCACAAAATCCGTTGATAATCAACATCTCTGGGATCGATGAGGATTTGCCTGTACATTTTTGCGATGTCAGCGATAAAAACATATCGGTAACGGCGCCATCGTAGAATGACAGCGGCTAGATCCGTTTGTAGTTTGGGTCCGATCAGTAAGTGATCGTTTAACGAGGTCCCATTTCCTGTTTTCGCGGACGCATTAAATACGACTCGAAGTCGGGTCGTAGCGCTGTGCTCTCGAATAACCGCGTGATGTGGTATGTATACTGTTTGATTTGACGGGGCTGGTTGGTCTTTAATCTCGACCATGTGTCCGAGCGTCTCGTATTCGGATAAGAATTTCGAATATTCCGCGAAATGTTCTGTAGTTCGTTGCAGACGATTCTCCTGTCTTTTGAACATATTCATGACCGCGGGAAGTGATGGTCCAATATGAATTGGAGGCCCCTCGATAAATGGTAACCGAACGATGTATTGTCCCGTCGAAGTTCGCGCATGCGTGCGTTGGAAATGCTCTTCACATTTTAATTCGGCGGGAGAGAGACGCGTAACAGACGGTAATTCCTCTACTTCCCAAAATCGACGAAGCTCGGTATCTAAGTTCTCCGATACGTTACAATGGAAGTTCCCGAATGTAGCCGGGCCAGTTGCTAATGGAACGGGGCCGGAAAGAATCCAGCCTAACGTCGTATTTTGCGCTGTAGGCTCGTTATCTGTCCCTTTGCGTAACCCATCCAATAGGAGTAATCCGTAGTGATCAGCACCGATAATTAACTCTATTGGATCATTACTGAAGGGGTTTTCGTCCGCCAATGTCAGATCTCGAATATGCGAGAGCGGGTGAGCGGTAATCACACGACTAGGTAGGTAGTTCGACAAAGATCTCAGAACGTAAGCGGTGATAGAGTATACCGCATCGGTGTGGCATGATGCGACGGCACACGTTGTTGTCGAGTGACACGCAATCGCATTATTACCGATTCCGGTGATACTCACCGCGACGCGAGACCGCGGAAGTCGCAACCGTTGAGTTAAATTTTCCGAAATTATTGACACGACCGAACCCTGATCGAGCAAAGCTCGGACCTTTTCGGAACGGCCCGATGGTGATTGCAATTCGATCCATGCCGTCGCGAGCAGTACTTGTTGTGACGCGGTGATTCGAGGAACGGAACAAGACGCGATAAGAGCGGTAACATGGTTATCGACGGGTACTGTTACCGGCGCGGTATCGGTCGCTGACGCGTGCCTGTGCGATGGCGCGGTCGAATTTTCGAAGTGTAACAAGGTATGATGTCGCTTGTTGCAAATGTGACAGTTATATGAACTGGAACAATTTTTAAATGAGTGATGTGGACTCTAGCAATTTATGCATCGGTTAGTTCCCTTTACGAAATCGAATCGTTGCGTGGCGGATTTACTTTTGAATGCAGAACATTTTCCGAGTGTATGATTCTCTTTACAGAGGTCACACACGCTTTTGGAGATCGCGGTGTTGTGTAAACACGTGGCACGAACGCGACTCGATTTCGCTGTCGCAGATTCCGGTGTTCGTGATATAGTTTCCGACGTGGATGGCGCGATGATCCCTAACGCGCGCACTCGTGCTTGTAAGAACGTATCGAGGTCAGAAAACTTCGGGCACTGCGTATCGTTACCCAGATGCAACTCCCAGGCTTTACCGTTAGATTTACCGAATCTAACTTGTTTGTAACAAAGAAAACAAACCAATCATCCCATGCGTCGACCGGACGTTCGAGTTTTGTTAACGCTTTAATTGCTATATTGGCTTTATCACGTAGACGTCGCAGTAGCGCTGCATCTTCCGAACAAACTTGTGGAAGGTCATGTAACGTTTGCAAATGTGTTGCTACTAGTAACCGTTTATTTTCGTATTGCTCGACAAGAAGACCCCACGCGACGGTGAATCCGGCGTCGGTAATAGCAATATTCGTGATGAGATCACTCGCTTCCCCGTTTACGCACGACAATAGATATTGGAATTTAGATACGTTTGACAGACCTCGACGTTGGATGATTATCGCTTGGAAGCGATCTCGGAAAGTCTCCCACTCACTTATGGCTCCGGAAAATGACGGAAGATTCATCGTAGGAAGGCGATTTCCGGCATCGTCGAGATGTGACGCAGGCGTTGCAGGCGTAATTGCAGTTGCAGCTACGGGAGGCTCTTGACTGGTCAGCTCCCATTTAGAGAGCGCGTCCGCCATGAAGTCGGATGTCCTCACGTATATCTCGTTCAACTCCAAGTAGCGATCGTTGATGAAGTAGTCAAGCTTGGACCGATCAGCATCCGTGGCCACAGCAGCGAGTTCTTTATTGATGAGTTTGCATTCAGCAAAGGACTCGCTCAATTTTAGCATTCTATTTCGAATCGTCGCGGCCGTTAGATTAGTTTTGCCAATCTTCTTGAAATTCTCAAGAGCACGTTCAACAACACGAAAGGCGTCGATTTGTTGTCGAAGCAACGTCTTGAGGTCGCCCATGGTCGTAGCTGTTGTTACTTTTTCACCTTCCATTTGAAACGTGGTCCAACCGTTTTAGTCCGTTGCACGAATTTTGCTTGCTTCTTCGCTTGTTTAACTCGTCAATTGCACTGCAATCCGGCTCGAAGGACCATTATGTTTATGCACACACTTGTAAGAGGATAACTGGAAGTATCCTGACAAGGATATACAGTGATCGACGAAGGAGGAAGAACTAAACACTTTTCCGATTCACTTTAGCACAATCAGAGTTCGTTTATTCACTGATACTAGCGATTGAACGCGCCGTAACAAGATTGTTTGAGAAACGTGCGTTAGTACAATACTGAATACTGACTCCGGAAGTTTAGAGTCCGCGTGCGTTGAACAACTGGAATACAGCGTAACGGCGATGGGCGCGTGTGTTTTGCCACGAGTGGTCTCGAAGGAACAGGTCGTAGTCCGCTGTGTCGAAGACAATCATCCGAATGTTATGAAGATGAGCGGTTAACACACAATTTTCGTCATAAAGTCGAGTAGCGCTGTCGCGACGCCGAATTGTGTAACGACTTGTGTGGAACTACAGTTAGCCGGGAGTTCGAATACTGAACAGACTACATTATCCTAACAACTAGTCAATTCACTCATAAGAGCACGTCAAGATAAAATTGACTAACATCTTACATTCTAATACATCTACTACGCCTCGAAGTTATTGAACCCACGCTCGCCACACTCTGCACTGGATTTCGAGGAATTTTTCGAACCACACCAGTTTTGGTTCTGACGAAAGGAACAACTCTTCTCACCTGTGCAGGAATTATTAGATCCCTCTGTACAATCGTTCTCGGCTCATCCACAGCTTCCCCTCGAAAACGTTCATTCATTATCCGCATTGCACGTTGCTTATGATGCCTAGCGGTTTGTCTTAGGATCTTGTCCGCCCTACAGACATTTAACCATTTCCGTGACACTTGAGCAGCGCAAAGCAGAGACTTAGGCTCCAACTTGCGTAGAATCAGCTGGGATATCTCCGGCGGGAGTTCAGAAATGAAATCCAACTTGGCAGGTTCCAGTAGTCCTAGCGCACGGAGGAAAGACCTGAAGAACTCCATGTTGCCGCTGCAGCGTCAGGAACTCGAATGATCTACTGTTCCAAATTTTGGGATTATATACCCTTGGTTACGGTTGATCCCCTGTTCCGGTTCGGTGACCCGACCAATCAGGATCGAGCTCGGATGAATTTATGTTTGTCATTGTTATGTTAACTTGCTGTTGAGTGCACGCATCAGGAAATAAATTGTTGAATTTGTTTGCCGTATATCAAACTCTAGGGAAATGTTTCTGTTTGGAATACCTTATGAAAATGTTTCATTTTGGAATACGCCATGAAATATGTAGATAACATAAATTTACATCTTAAGATGTTTTCTTTCAATGACATAGGGAGTGGTATAGGTATGATGTTTAACCTACCGTCGGGCGCAGCGGTGCTAGGAGATACATCAATCACTATTTTGTGCAGTGTGATACATCCTTAAGCGGCGCAAACCCCTAGCTACTAGTAGCTTAATGTAAATGCTGTAATGTTGATTAGTTTTACATTTCAGAGACTCATTGTCTTAACCCTCATACGCTCCTCAAGAATATTTTCCTCAATCCGCGAATGGTTCGTAAGTCGGTCCGGATTGAGATCAGCTTGAGCCCAACGCTAGATTTCTAAAAACCGCGCGGAAATTGCGTAACAGCAACGGAGGAAATTAAGGGGCCGCCACACCGGTTAGGGAAACTAAATTCCTCAATTTCGAACAAATTTCGGATCTTATGGTTAGGACAGAGGCGGAACGAAGCTAGCAGCCACTAGTGCGATAAAGACGGTACATTAGATAGAAGTCCAGACTTTGTAAACTCAAACGTCGAAAAAAACTTCTTTTTTATATTCATGTTCCCTGACACCCCCCCGCGGAGAGGGGAAATTAGTTTAGATTGCCCCGAGGCTGACAAAACCCCCGACCCGCTAGGTCATACCGGGAGTTTTGAGGGAATCAGAGTCAATCACAGTTCTGAACTAAAAAGAGAGGAAATTCTGGTGGAGGACAGGCGCAAAGTTTAGTATTTTGTTCCTACCACCCCTGAGTAGGGTGTCATTTGAAAGAGCTCGGGAAGAGGTATTGAGCCTCATAGGCTAGGAGCGCCTCCGAGGTCATCCGAAGGGCGTATAGCGTTTCTCGTAAATTAGAAAAGTTCTGTATGTATTTGGAGTCGCGAGGGCATTAGGATCTCGATCCCGAGGTCAGAGTGGAGGTGCCTTTGACTTTGAAAATTCTGACAAAGCCAAAGGTCTTGGAAACCTTTTTCAGATTTTCAAGGTCAAGGTCAAAGTCAAAGGTGCAGGCGGGATCAGGAACCTCCCCCGAAGTTCGCCATATAAATTTGCGGTGTCGAGCGACAACAAGTAGTGAAAAATGGCATAGAATAGGTTAATTTAGCAATTAAGGATTTAGGTTTTAGGCTGCGTGCGGATAGGAATAGTGTTAAACGGTTAGATTTAAGAGTGCGGTTTCAATGTTTCATATTGTTTGGATTGACATCTGTAAGGAAAAAATAAAATCCAGGTTAGGTTCATTTTTATTAAAATTGATATTTGTATTTGACGGATCGGCACGTCGACATCGCGTAGTGTCTCACTTTCTCGAGAGATGTCGCGCGCGGTACTCTCTGTCGGTCGTTCCGCGGTCCGTTCTCGATCCGGTGTCACTAGATGTCGCACTTTTCACTTTTCACTGTTACCGGGCAGCGGCCGGTTAACCTCACTTTGTCCCGTTTGCCACGTGTTCGTTATTCTCACTATGTCCGATTTACACACGCCAGGTCCCTGTTCGGGCGCCATGTAACAACCTGGTTTCCGTCGTCACGTCGGAAATTTCCTGCTTCGTCAATATAGCTCGCCGCTCCAGAGTTCGATGTTCGACGAGAGGAAAAATGTCGATGGGGAACGGGACGTGGTACACGGGTTCAAAATAACGACACTGATGTTTTCACTGACATGCTCGCTGCCGACGAGGACGCGCACGCGGGTTCTTCGGAATCGCGTTTCCGCGGCGGTTCACGCGATAACCGCGACGTTCGGGTACGGATACGCGTTATTCTCTCGGGCGCGTACGTCGCGGTTTTCCAGTACGGGACGCGTTACTTTCTCGGGTACGACGCGCGTGTATTTCGGGACCGGTAATTGGGAAATCAGGATGGTATGGGAATTCCCTGCCCGAGTCTGGTCATTCGGATAGGTGACGTGGCGGTGCGCCGTACGCCATAATCCTCTCGGGCGGTTCAGGGACGACGAGCGACGGTTCGTCGTGCTCGTCGTTCGTTTCCGTCGGCGGTACACCTTAACGGACTCGCCGGTGGTGCACCTTGGCAGGAGAAAGAGTGACGGTACGTCGTGCTCTGGCTATGCTACAGGAAACAGGGCATTTTAAGAAGGAGGAGGGCTCCCGGCCTGAGTCTGGTCGGTTGGATTTCAACGTGGCGGGGCGCCGTGCGTTTACGTCCTCTCAGGCGGTTCTACGGCGACGAGCGATGGTTCATCGTGCTCGTCGTTCGTTCTCGCCGACGGTACGTCGTGACGAGGTAGCCGGTGGTGCACCTCGACTCTTTTCGAGAAGCTGTACGCCTTACTCTACCTTGGTGGAACGTAGTTCGTCACCGTCGGGATGCCTCCCTGGGACAGGGACGTTGGTTCACAAGATGGCGGTACGCCGTACTCTGTCTACATAGTTCGGAACTGCAAGGAATACTTACTGGAGAGAACCGATTCAACTCGAGTCTCGATTGCGAAAAGCTCCCGCGGTCGCGTCGCGGCTTTTCTGACTATTCGTTCGATGAAGTCGGGTGACGGTGCGGCGCTAAACTTCGCGAATCTTCTACTGTTCTCGACCGCGTGCTAGACAACCGTTTCTCGTCCTTTTCCGTCGGTACTGGCTCGTCGCGCGGTCGTCGTGTCGAGCGTGACGCGTATCGGTGGTGCGCGCCGGTTTGGATCGGTTTCATTCGGCTCGGTTCGGTTCGCCTCGGTGCGCCTTGATACCTGGTTCTACTAGTAACAGGCTTGCCCGTTACAGGTCTGTTACAATACATATAGGGGAAAATTCTAACAAGATTTTCTTGTGGTCAAACAATGGATTATATGTACTTACTTAGACTACATTATCCTAACAACTAGTCAATTCACTCATAAGAGCACGTCAAGATAAAATTGACTAACATCTTACATTCTAATACATCTACTACGCCTCGAAGTTATTGAACCCACGCTCGCCACACTCTGCACTGGATTTCGAGGAATTTTTCGAACCACTCCAGTTTTGGTTCTGACGAAAGGAACAACTCTTCTCACCTGTGCAGGAATTATTAGATCCCTCTGTACAATCGTTCTCGGCTCATCCACAGCTTCCCCTAGAAAACGTTCATTCATTATCCGCATTGCACGTTGCTTATGATGCCTAGCGGTTTGACTTAGGATCTTGTCTGCCCTACAGACATTTAACCATTTCCGTGACACTTGAGCAGCGCAAAGCAGAGACTTAGGCTCCAACTTGCGTAGAATCAGCTGGGATATCTCCGGCGGGAGTTCAGAAATGAAATCCAACTTGGCAGGTTCCAGTAGTCCTAGCGCACGGAGGAAAGACCTGAAGAACTCCATGTTGCCGCTGCAGCGTCAGGAACTCGAATGATCTACTGTTCCAAATTTTGGGTTTATATACCCTTGGTTACGGTTGATCCCCTGTTCCGGTTCGGTGACCCGACCAATCAGGATCGAGCTCGGATGAATTTATGTTTGTCATTGTTATGTTAACTTGCTGTTGAGTGCACGCATCAGGAAATAAATTGTTGAATTTGTTTGCCGTATATCAAACTCTAGGGAAATGTTTCTGTTTGGAATACCTTATGAAAATGTTTCATTTTGGAGTACGCCATGAAATATGTAGATAACATAAATTTACATCTTAAGATGTTTTCGTTCAATGACATAGGGAGTGGTATAGGTATGATGTTTAACCTACCGTCGGGCGCAGCGGTGCTAGGAGATACATCAATCACTATTTTGTGCAGTGTGATACATCCTTAAGCGGCGCAAACGCCTAGCTACTAGTAGCTTAATGTAAATGCTGTAATGTTGATTAGTTTTACATTTCAGAGACTCATTGTCTTAACCCTCATACGCTCCTCAAGAATATTTTCCTCAATCCGCGAATGGTTCGTAAGTCGGTCCGGATTGAGATCAGCTTGAGCCCAACGCTAGATTTCTAAAAACCGCGCGGAAATTGCGTAACAGCAACGGAGGAAATTAAGGGGCCGCCACACCGGTTAGGGAAACTAAATTCCTCAATTTCGAACAAATTTCGGATCTTATGGTTAGGACAGAGACGGAACGAAGCTAGCAGCCACTAGTGCGATAAAGATGGTACATTAGATAGAAGTCCAGACTTTGTAAACTCAAACGTCGAAAAAAACTTCTTTTTTATATTGATGTTCCCTGACACCCCCCCCCCCCCCCCGCGGAGTGGGGAAATTAGTTTAGATTGCCCCGAGGCCGACAAAACCCCCCGACCCGCTAGGTCATACCGGGAGTTTTGAGGGAATCAGAGTCAATCACAGTTCTGAACTAAAAAGAGAGGAAATTCTGGTGGAGGACAGGCGCAAAGTTTAGTATTTTGTTCCTACCAGCCCTGAGTAGGGTGTCATTTGAAAGAGCTCGGGAAGAGGTATTGATCCTCATAGGCTAGGAGCGCCTCCGAGGTCATCCCAAGGGCGTATAGCGTTTCTCGTAAATTAGAAAAGTTCTGTATGTATTTGGAGTCGCGAGGGCATTAGTATCTCTATCCCGAGGTCAGAGTGGAGGTGCCTTTGACTTTGAAAATTCTGACAAAGCCAAAGGTCTTGGAAACCTTTTTCAGATTTTGAAGGTCAAGGTCAAGGTCAAAGGTGCAGGCGGGATCAGGAACCTCCCCCGAAGGCCGCCATATAAATTTGTGGTGTCGAGCGACAAAAAGTAGTGAAAAATGGCATAGAATAGGTTAATTTAGCAATTAAGGATTTAGATTTTAGGCTGCGTGCGGATAGGAATAGTGTTAAACGGTTAGATTTAAGAGTGCGGTTTCAATGTTTCATATAGTTTGGATTGACATCTGTAAGGAAAAAATAAAATCCAGGTTAGGTTAATTTTTATTAAAATTGATTATAAAAAAAATGGACCACAATTACGATTATGAAATTTCGTGCGCGCCAAAGAACTGTGTTTACGGAACCTTTAAATGGACAGAAAATAAATGACCCCCGCCGATTATGAATACGAAATTTCGAAAAAAAATTTTTTCTGTAAATGATACGCGTTACACTTGTGTTATATGATTACGAAATATTGCAAAAAATCGATTGTCACGATAAAATTTTGGTAACAAAGGCGATCTAGATTGGGCGCCGAAAAAAGAAGGTTCGAGAAGAAGTATCAAAAGCTCTCATGATTTATTTAAACATATTTCAACGAATTGCAGCAATGTATTACGTCATTTGTAATGAAAGATTATTTGATGTTATAGGATCGGATTTTTCCAAGATCCCTGTTTCTGATCACAGACACTGTGTTAAACTGAAGCACTTCAATTTAACATGCACTATTTCATATATTGGATGATTGCAAAAGCTCATACTCAATTTACCCCGTGAACTTGTCTGAAACTAAACGTGCAACTTCTACGGAAAAGGAAATCACAGGTTGTAAAATGTTCGGAGACAATTATAGAAAACAGAGTTACAGACTATATAATTGATTAATAAAACTGTTATTTATCCCAAATAGGGTACGAACTTTTGCAAACACATTACTAATACATTACGTTTAGTAATACATTATTGGCTAACGATTGAAGGCTGTTAAAGGATCTGGTAAAGAATCATTGGTCATGGACTTTAGAAAATGACGAAAAGATATTATATCTTAAATATAAACATATTATTAATATATTCAACGAAAAATATCCTGCATCGCTTATGGGAAGCAGTAGTTAGATTTTTTAAAAAATACTGTCCACACTTGGACATCAGTCAATTATACATATAGGGGAAAATTATAACAAGATTTTCTTGTGGTCAAACAATGGATTATATGTACTTACTTAGACTATGTTTATGCACACACTTGTAAGAGGATAACTGGAAGTATCCTGACAAGGATATACAGTGATCGACGAAGGAGGAAGAACTAAACACTTTTCCGATTCACTTTAGCACAATCAGAGTTCGTTTATTCACTGATACTAGCGATTGAACGCGCCGTAACAAGATTGTTTGAGAAACGTGCGTTAGTACAATACTGAATACTGACTCCGGAAGTTTAGAGTCCGCGTGCGTTGAACAACTGGAATACAGCGTAACGGCGATGGGCGCGTGTGTTTTGCCACGAGTGGTCTCGAAGGAACAGGTCGTAGTCCGCTGTGTCGAAGACAATCATCCGAATGTTATGAAGATGAGCGGTTGACACACAATTTTCGTCATAAAGTCGAGTAGCGCTGTCGCGACGCCGAATTGTGTAACGACTTGTGTGGAACTACAGTTAGCCGGGAGTTCGAATACTGAACATACCGCCCGCCTTGGATGTACGCATCCAATAACAGAGGAAACGATTTCGATGCAATCAGTCGATGCATTAATTTAAATTGTTCAAATGACACCGCCCGCCTTGACGCACATGAACGCATTTAGACCATGTAATAGTGCGAGGAACATTCTCTCGTAACTATCATTTAGCGGATTTAATTTTCGGGTACATTGTCGGTTTCGCGCGAGAGTTCCTCATTGATGTCAACGGGAAGAAAACAGAGTTTTACAATCGGACGTTTGTATTCCGTGTTGAATTATGGAAGCGTTTTACGTATTACTTTTGTTATAGTTTATTTGATAAATCACTTGTATAAATCGGACTATTGTGACCTTGTCTATATGCGTGCTTAAAGGCTACTGACTAGTTGAACCATGAGGCAAGTGTTTACAGAGGTCTAGCTTTACGGATGTTATCGTTTACATTACACAGATGTCGTTAAATACAATTTTAGCAGTTACCTTCCTTAACACTTCCTCTTAACTGTTAAAATTATTTAACAAGTTACTTCTTAGTTGTTTGAATTTTTCAGCACATAGAGGTTTGGTTAGTATATCTGCTATTTGCTGATCTGACGGACAATATTCTATTTCTAGCAAACCTTCTGTATATTTTTCACTTATAAAATGAAACCTAACGTCTATATGCTTACTTCTACGATGTACTATTCCATTTTTAATTAAACTCATCGCGCTTTGGTTATCTATTAACAGTTTTGCCTTCGTTTTCTTATTTGTTAAACATTCTAGAATATTCTTCAAATACAATAATTCT
The DNA here is from genome assembly GCF_051020765.1 of Lasioglossum baleicum. Lineage (NCBI taxonomy): Eukaryota > Metazoa > Arthropoda > Insecta > Hymenoptera > Halictidae > Lasioglossum > Lasioglossum baleicum. The sequence goes on from NW_027469083.1 coordinate 2,373,457, forward strand.
TTGCAACATTCCGCTGCTGCTATATATTCGGCTTCAGTTGTAGAGAGTGAAACTATGGGTTGTTTACGTGAACACCAGCTGATCGGTCCTCCACCATACATTATTGTATAGCCGGTGGTGCTCTTTCGTGTAGTTATGTCTCCTGCAAAATCTGAGTCGCAGTATCCAATAATTTCATCATCTCGTACAGTATCGTTCCAGGTATAGTTTACTCCTAGATTTTTAGTACCCTGTAAGTATCTTAGAATTCGTTTTGCGTTAGTTATATCTTGATCTGTAGGTTTTTCCATAGATCTACTGACAAAGTTTACTGCAAATGATATATCAGGACGTGTTTTTGTTGTCAAATATTGCAAACTGCCTATTAATTCTCTATAAGGAAATTTCTTATCTAATTGTACGTCTAAGTTATTAGTATTTACTTCCTGACTTATAATTGGTGTAGCAACTGCTTTTGAATTTTCCATGTTATAATTTTCTAATAGTTGCTCAATATAGTTAGTTTGATTTAACTCTACTTTGTTTCGATTCTTCTTTATATTTATTCCTAGAAAACTCTCAAAACAATCATAAATTTTCACTTTAAATTCTTTACATAATTGTTGTAAAATATATTTCATTACTTTTGTGTTATTACTTACTAACATACCGTCGTCTACATATATTGCCAATATTGTGAAGTCTTTCTTTGATTTATAAATGCATTGTTCTGATGGAATTGGTTCAAAGCCATTCTGTGTTAGAAATGTCTTAAATCGCTGATTCCAGTTTGCTGGCGCTTGTTTAAGACCATAAAGTGCTTTTTGCAATTTACATACTTTACCCTTTCTTTCAAATCCTTCCGGTGGCTTTATAAACAATTCCTCATTCAGATGTCCGTAGAGAAATGCCGTTTTTATATCAAATTTTACTATTTGATAGTCCTTTTGTGCGGATAGAGCTACCATTAGTCTAAACGCGCTTGAATTCAATACCGGACTATAGGTTTCTTCGTAATCTACTCCTTTTTCTTGTTCGCATCCTCTGACGACTAGGCGAGCTTTGTATCTTCCGTCATCTTTTATCCTAAAGACCCATCTTGTACTTAGGATTTTTTTGTTTCTTGCTTCAATTTCGTCTTTTAAGATCCATGTTTCATTTTCTTCTAATGAATCCTTTTCTTCTTGTATTGCTTCATTCCATTTTTGTGAATCTTCTCCACTGAGAGCTTCTTTATATGTTAAATGAACATAGTAGTTTCCGTATTTATTTGGAATTTTTATGCTTCGTTTACTTCTTCTTGGAGTTTCTTCAGTACTTATTTGTATGTCTTTCTCTGTTTCATGTAATTCTTTTGCTTCTGTTGTATTTTTCAACTCTTTCGTTTCTTTTGTATTTTCCAACTCTTCCGGTTCTTTTGTATTTTCCAACTCTTCCGTTTGTTTTGTATTTTCCAACTCTTCCGTTTCTTTTGTATTTTGTTCTTTATTTTCTTCAATTGATATGATTGGCAGTTTCACCACATTTATCTCTTCATTTCCATTTTCCTTTGTATTGCCAAATATTACATCTCTGGCATTTATTATTTTCCTTCTTTGTTTGTCCCACAGCCGATAGCCACAGGTTGAATAGCCAACGAATGTGTACTTTTTGCTTCTTTCATCTAATTTCTTCGTTTGTTTTAGTTCCTTTGCATAAGCATCACATCCGAACACTTGCAGATTTGTAAGATCTGGTATTTTTTTCAACCAATTTTCTGCTGGGGTTTTGTTACTTGTTTCAGTAGGGCTTCTGTTTAATAAGTACACTGCAGCGCGTACTGCTTCACCCCACATATTTTTATTTAGACCGGAATCTATTAATAGTGCTCTTGATTTATCTAGAATTGTTCGATTTAGTCTTTCCGCCTTTCCATTTAATTGAGGAGTATAGGGAATTGTGAAATCCAGGACAATTCCTTTTTCCTGACACCAGTTCTGTAGCTCTTTGTTTGCGTACTCTCTTCCATTGTCGCATCTTAATTTAGATACTTTCAAGTTCCACATTGTTTCACACTGCTTTAAGTACATTTTTACTGTTTCTGGTACTTCGTGTTTGGCTTTTATTGGAAAGACTGCTGCAAAATGTGTGTAATCATCGAGAAAGGTTATGAAGTACTTCATTCCGTCCCATGTATTTGGTTCTATTGGACCACACACGTCCGTGTGTATTATTTGTAATGGACGTGTTGCTTTTGTTCGTTCTCCCATTAATGGTTTTCGCGTTTGTTTCGCTTTTACGCAAACTTCGCAGATTTCTGAAATATTAAGATTTTTAGCTGATAAGTTCATACCTTTACTCAGACTGATTAATTTCTTCATATTTGTGAATCCTAGATGTCCTAGCTTTCGATGCCATTCTTTTGCTTCTTGATTGCAGGTTAGTAGCGCTTCCTTCTCGTTTGTTTTGTTTGTTTGTATTACGTACAGTCCTTGATCATTCTGCGTACCTTCCAGAATCTTCTTCTCGTTCTTCAATATTTCAACCTTGTTTTTAGTAAATTTTACTTCGCCATTGTTTTGTGTGATGGCGCTGACTGATAAAAGATTTCTCGTTAATTTTGGAACTAACATAACCTCTTTCAGTGTACAGTTTTCCATTTCAACCTCTCCAAGTGCTTCGCTTTCCATTGTCTCGTTTTTCTTTGCTGTTCCTATTTCAACATTTATTGGTTTTACTTCACTTAGGAAACTAATATCATTTACCATGTGATTTGAGGCGCCCGAATCAATAACCCATTCACCGTTGGAACCAGTAGTTTTTGTAAAGAAACATACCTTGTCTGTCCTATTTCTATCACTTACGGTATTGCGGGTTTTTCTGAAGAAACAGTCTTCTTCTGCGTGATTCGTTTTCTTACAGATGCCACATTTTTGCATGTCTCTTTGTGAGAGATTTTTACAATTTCTTGAGATATGACCCTTACGTCCACAGTTGAAACAGCGTTGCTCCGTCGATCCAGTTCTACAGTTCCTTGTGATATGATTTGTTCCGTTGCATTTGTAGCATTTTTTTACTGCCGATTTGAAAGCGACTTGGTCTTCTTGAACATCCTGGACATTTAACCTAGATTCTTCTGTTAAGAGTCTTGCTGTTAAATTGGTTAATGTCTTTTGTTCATTTGACGTCGATTCCCACGCACTTACAAAATGTTTGTACTGTGCAGGTAACGAGGCTATAATTTTAGTGATTAGCATTGTATCATTTACTGGCTGATCTAGTACATTTAGTTTGTATGCAAGATTTTCTAATTTACTAATATGAGTAGCTACATCAGTTTCCTTTTTGAAAGTATAATTGAAAAATTGTTGTAATAAAGAGCATTTCTGTTGTTCAGTGTCTCTTTCATATATTGCGATTAATTTATCGAACATTTCTTTTGAGGACTTACATATTAGTAGATGTGAAAGCGGCTTCTTGTCCACAGATGTGATTATCAGTTTTTGCGCCTTTGCGTCCTTTAACGTCCATTCTGATTTCTCTTTGTCCGTTGTCTTTTCTGTAATTTTCATTTCTTCTTTCACCACTTCATAGACCCCCATGGATTTTAGAATTATAGTTGCTTGAAACTTCCATATTTGAAAGTTTGTCTCGTCTATGAGTTTTTCAATTTGTATCAGTTCTTCAAGTTGTCTTACGGCCATGTTTGTTCTGTATCAGAAACCACGTTTTTACTTGGTACGGAATCCGTTCAATCTTCCCGTTTCACTTATCGTTTTTGTTTTTACTTTTACTTTATTTATTTTTAATGAACTGGGCCCATAACCTGTTGAGTTATGGAAGCGTTTTACGTATTACTTTTGTTATAGTTTATTTGATAAATCACTTGTATAAATCGGACTATTGTGACCTTGTCTATATGCGTGCTTAAAGGCTACTGACTAGTTGAACCATGAGGCAAGTGTTTACAGAGGTCTAGCTTTACAGATGTTATCGTTTACATTACACAGATGTCGTTAAATACAATTTTAGCAGTTACCTTCCTTAACATTCCGAAGTGGCAGTCTTAACAGTCACGACGCGAGTAATACCGTCCGCTCCTGGATGGCATTGAATGATACGTGCGAGCTCCCATTTACAGGGTGGCGCGAGGGTGTTTCGAAGAAGGACAATTCGACCCACCGTAGCGAGACGATTCGCGGTGTGCCATTTTGGGCGCTGTTGCAATGAGTGGAGGTAATCAGTCGACCATGCCTTCCAGACGCTCTCATACAATTTCCTTAATAATTGCCACCGAGTCAGTCGCGAGTCATGCACATCCAAGAGCGAAGCGGACGGTACTGTCGTAATCGCGGTGCCGATCAGGAAGTGACCGGGCGTGAGAGCGGTATAATCGTCAAGATTATCTGACGACGGGGCGATCGGGCGGGAGTTCATACATGCCTCAATTTGAGACAGTACCGTGGTCAGCTCTTCGAATGTGAGAGTGGTCGCGCCGATCACTCGTTTCAAATGATATTTTAGACTTCGGATACCGGCTTCCCACAAACCGCCGAAATGCGGAGCGGAAGGGGGAATGAAATGCCAAGCAACTTGATCACTCGCGAGCATGTTTCGCACCGTCGGATCGCGTGTTGCAGCTCGGAATGCCGCAGTCACTTCCCTATCGGCGCCCTGAAAAGTAGTTCCGTTATCGCTATACATGGCGACCGGTAGCCCACGGCGCGAGCTGAACCGATCATAACATGCCATGAACGCAGCGGTAGTGTACGACCCTACTAGTTCGATGTGTACAGCGCGTGTTGTCATGCAGACGAATAATGCAATATATGCTTTTGTGGACTTGTGTCCGCGTCCGGAGGTGGTTCGCACCGGGATAGGGCCCGCATAATCCACGCCGCAATGTAAAAATGCTCGTTCGGCGCGAGTAACGCGTACTGACGGAAGGTCTCCCATTAACTCGGAAGGGATCGTGGCACGTTCGCGCGCGCATCGAACACATCGGTGTATCACTTGACGCGTCCGCAAAACCATGTAATTCTATTTTTTGAATTTGCGCGCCGTGTCCTGTCCATCGCGGTAGTGTCATAGAGCGAAGAAGAGGGAGTTGAGTGCGATACGTATTCCATACTTCGCGAAGTTCGGGCGGGATGTCGTCGTCCCAACCGCAATTCTTCAACCATAGGCGTTGCATCATTATTTTTGCTACGATGACTACAGGAGCGGCCCAACCCAGGGGATCATAAAATCGCGCGATAGTCGATAGGACTTCCCGTTTAGTTGTCGGAAGATCATGAGTAATCTGAACTTCGAAGCGAAAAGAATCGGTTTCGGGATTCCATATTATTCCGAGGACTTTCAAGTTATCATCGGGTGATAGCGGTTTGCTCACAGCAAGACCATGATCGGTGGGATCAATGTCTTCAATTAGCGCGGAGTCATTACTAGCCCACTTCCGCAATGTAAACCCTCCTGCTTTGAGCAGGGCGGTGACTTGGTCGCGAGTTTGTCGCGCTCGATTCGGATCATCCGCGCCAAACACGCAGTCATCAACGTAAATCTGATCGCGGAGGACTGACAGCGCGAGAGGATATTTGGACCCTTCGTCCCGCGCAAGTTGTTGTAGCACACGTAACGCGAGATAGGGTGCGGGAGCCGTACCGTACGTGACGGTCAGGAGTCGGAAATGTTGGAACGGAACTGAGGGAGAGTTTCGCCACAAAATCCGTTGATAATCAACATCTCTGGGATCGATGAGGATTTGCCTGTACATTTTTGCGATGTCAGCGATAAAAACATATCGGTAACGGCGCCATCGTAGAATGACAGCGGCTAGATCCGTTTGTAGTTTGGGTCCGATCAGTAAGTGATCGTTTAACGAGGTCCCATTTCCTGTTTTCGCGGACGCATTAAATACGACTCGAAGTCGGGTCGTAGCGCTGTGCTCTCGAATAACCGCGTGATGTGGTATGTATACTGTTTGATTTGACGGGGCTGGTTGGTCTTTAATCTCGACCATGTGTCCGAGCGTCTCGTATTCGGATAAGAATTTCGAATATTCCGCGAAATGTTCTGTAGTTCGTTGCAGACGATTCTCCTGTCTTTTGAACATATTCATGACCGCGGGAAGTGATGGTCCAATATGAATTGGAGGCCCCTCGATAAATGGTAACCGAACGATGTATTGTCCCGTCGAAGTTCGCGCATGCGTGCGTTGGAAATGCTCTTCACATTTTAATTCGGCGGGAGAGAGACGCGTAACAGACGGTAATTCCTCTACTTCCCAAAATCGACGAAGCTCGGTATCTAAGTTCTCCGATACGTTACAATGGAAGTTCCCGAATGTAGCCGGGCCAGTTGCTAATGGAACGGGGCCGGAAAGAATCCAGCCTAACGTCGTATTTTGCGCTGTAGGCTCGTTATCTGTCCCTTTGCGTAACCCATCCAATAGGAGTAATCCGTAGTGATCAGCACCGATAATTAACTCTATTGGATCATTACTGAAGGGGTTTTCGTCCGCCAATGTCAGATCTCGAATATGCGAGAGCGGGTGAGCGGTAATCACACGACTAGGTAGGTAGTTCGACAAAGATCTCAGAACGTAAGCGGTGATAGAGTATACCGCATCGGTGTGGCATGATGCGACGGTACACGTTGTTGTCGAGTGACACGCAATCGCATTATTACCGATTCCGGTGATACTCACCGCGACGCGAGACCGCGGAAGTCGCAACCGTTGAGTTAAATTTTCCGAAATTATTGACACGACCGAACCCTGATCGAGCAAAGCTCGGACCTTTTCGGAACGGCCCGATGGTGATTGCAATTCGATCCATGCCGTCGCGAGCAGTACTTGTTGTGACGCGGTGATTCGAGGAACGGAACAAGACGCGATAAGAGCGGTAACATGGTTATCGACGGGTACTGTTACCGGCGCGGTATCGGTCGCTGACGCGTGCCTGTGCGATGGCGCGGTCGAATTTTCGAAGTGTAACAAGGTATGATGTCGCTTGTTGCAAATGTGACAGTTATATGAACTGGAACAATTTTTAAATGAGTGATGTGGACTCAAGCAATTTATGCATCGGTTAGTTCCCTTTACGAAATCGAATCGTTGCGTGGCGGATTTACTTTTGAATGCAGAACATTTTCCGAGTGTATGATTCTCTTTACAGAGGTCACACACGCTTTTGGAGATCGCGGTGTTGTGTAAACACGTGGCACGAACGCGACTCGATTTCGCTGTCGCAGATTCCGGTGTTCGTGATATAGTTTCCGACGTGGATGGCGCGATGATCCCTAACGCGCGCACTCGTGCTTGTAAGAACGTATCGAGGTCAGAAAACTTCGGGCACTGCGTATCGTTACCCAGATGCAACTCCCAGGCTTTACGCGACTCGGAATCTAACTTGTTTGTAACAAAGAAAACAAACCAATCATCCCATGCGTCGACCGGACGTTCGAGTTTTGTTAACGCTTTAATTGCTATATTGGCTTTATCACGTAGACGTCGCAGTAGCGCTGCATCTTCCGAACAAACTTGTGGAAGGTCATGTAACGTTTGCAAATGTGTTGCTACTAGTAACCGTTTATTTTCGTATTGCTCGACAAGAAGACCCCACGCGACGGTGAATCCGGCGTCGGTAATAGCAATATTCGTGATGAGATCACTCGCTTCCCCGTTTACGCACGACAATAGATATTGGAATTTAGATACGTTTGACAGACCTCGACGTTGGATGATTATCGCTTGGAAGCGATCTCGGAAAGTCTCCCACTCACTTATGGCTCCGGAAAATGACGGAAGATTCATCGTAGGAAGGCGATTTCCGGCATCGTCGAGATGTGACGCAGGCGTTGCAGGCGTAATTGCAGTTGCAGCTACGGGAGGCTCTTGACTGGTCAGCTCCCATTTAGAGAGCGCGTCCGCCATGAAGTCGGATGTCCTCACGTATATCTCGTTCAACTCCAAGTAGCGATCGTTGATGAAGTAGTCAAGCTTGGACCGATCAGCATCCGTGGCCACAGCAGCGAGTTCTTTATTGATGAGTTTGCATTCAGCAAAGGACTCGCTCAATTTTAGCATTCTATTTCGAATCGTCGCGGCCGTTAGATTAGTTTTGCCAATCTTCTTGAAATTCTCAAGAGCACGTTCAACAACACGAAAGGCGTCGATTTGTTGTCGAAGCAACGTCTTGAGGTCGCCCATGGTCGTAGCTGTTGTTACTTTTTCACCTTCCATTTGAAACGTGGTCCAACCGTTTTAGTCCGTTGCACGAATTTTGCTTGCTTCTTCGCTTGTTTAACTCGTCAATTGCACTGCAATCCGGCTCGAAGGACCATTATGTTTATGCACACACTTGTAAGAGGATAACTGGAAGTATCCTGACAAGGATATACAGTGATCGACGAAGGAGGAAGAACTAAACACTTTTCCGATTCACTTTAGCACAATCAGAGTTCGTTTATTCACTGATACTAGCGATTGAACGCGCCGTAACAAGATTGTTTGAGAAACGTGCGTTAGTACAATACTGAATACTGACTCCGGAAGTTTAGAGTCCGCGTGCGTTGAACAACTGGAATACAGCGTAACGGCGATGGGCGCGTGTGTTTTGCCACGAGTGGTCTCGAAGGAACAGGTCGTAGTCCGCTGTGTCGAAGACAATCATCCGAATGTTATGAAGATGAGCGGTTGACACACAATTTTCGTCATAAAGTCGAGTAGCGCTGTCGCGACGCCGAATTGTGTAACGACTTGTGTGGAACTACAGTTAGCCGGGAGTTCGAATACTGAACAGACTACATTATCCTAACAACTAGTCAATTCACTCATAAGAGCACGTCAAGATAAAATTGACTAACATCTTACATTCTAATACATCTACTACGCCTCGAAGTTATTGAACCCACGCTCGCCACACTCTGCACTGGATTTCGAGGAATTTTTCGAACCACACCAGTTTTGGTTCTGACGAAAGGAACAACTCTTCTCACCTGTGCAGGAATTATTAGATCCCTCTGTACAATCGTTCTCGGCTCATCCACAGCTTCCCCTCGAAAACGTTCATTCATTATCCGCATTGCACGTTGCTTATGATGCCTAGCGGTTTGTCTTAGGATCTTGTCCGCCCTACAGACATTTAACCATTTCCGTGACACTTGAGCAGCGCAAAGCAGAGACTTAGGCTCCAACTTGCGTAGAATCAGCTGGGATATCTCCGGCGGGAGTTCAGAAATGAAATCCAACTTGGCAGGTTCCAGTAGTCCTAGCGCACGGAGGAAAGACCTGAAGAACTCCATGTTGCCGCTGCAGCGTCAGGATCTCGAATGATCTACTGTTCCAAATTTTGGGTTTATATACCCTTGGTTACGGTTGATCGCCTGTTCCGGTTCGGTGACCCGACCAATCAGGATCGAGCTCGGATGAATTTATGTTTGTCATTGTTATGTTAACTTGCTGTTGAGTGCACGCATCTGGAAATAAATCGTTGAACTTGTTCGCCGTATATCAAACTCTAGGGAAATGTTTCTGTTTGGAATACCTTATGAAAATGTTTCATTTTGGAATACGCCATGAAATATGTAGATAACATAAATTTACATCTTAAGATGTTTTCTTTCAATGACATAGGGAGTGGTATAGGTATGATGTTTAACCTACCGTCGGGCGCAGCGGTGCTAGGAGATACATCAATCACTATTTTGTGCAGTGTGATACATGCTTAAGCGGCGCAAACCCCTAGCTACTAGTAGCTTAATGTAAATGCTGTAATGTTGATTAGTTTTACATTTCAGAGACTCATTGTCTTAACCCTCATACGCTCCTCAAGAATATTTTCCTCAATCCGCGAATGGTTCGTAAGTCGGTCCGGATTGAGATCAGCTTGAGCCCAACGCTAGATTTCTAAAAACCGCGCGGAAATTGCGTAACAGCAACGGAGGAAATTACAGGGGCCGCCACACCGCTTAGGGAAACTAAATTCCTCAATTTCGAACAAATTTCGGATCTTATGGTTAGGACAGAGACGGAACGAAGCTAGCAGCCACTAGTGCGATAAAGATGGTACATTAGATAGAAGTCCAGACTTTGTAAACTCAAACGTCGAAAAAAACTTCTTTTTTATATTCATGTTCCCTGACACCCCCCCGCGGAGAGGGGAAATTAGTTTAGATTGCCCCGAGGCTGACAAAACCCCCGACCCGCTAGGTCATACCGGGAGTTTTGAGGGAATCAGAGTCAATCACAGTTCTGAACTAAAAAGAGAGGAAATTCTGGTGGAGGACAGGCGCAAAGTTTAGTATTTTGTTCCTACCACCCCTGAGTAGGGTGTCATTTGAAAGAGCTCGGGAAGAGGTATTGAGCCTCATAGGCTAGGAGCGCCTCCGAGGTCATCCGAAGGGCGTATAGCGTTTCTCGTAAATTAGAAAAGTTCTGTATGTATTTGGAGTCGCGAGGGCATTAGGATCTCTATCCCGAGGTCAGAGTGGAGGTGCCTTTGACTTTGAAAATTCTGACAAAGCCAAAGGTCTTGGAAACCTTTTTCAGATTTTCAAGGTCAAGGTCAAAGTCAAAGGTGCAGGCGGGATCAGGAACCTCCCCCGAAGGTCGCCATATAAATTTGCGGTGTCGAGCGACAACAAGTAGTGAAAAATGGCATAGAATAGGTTAATTTAGCAATTAAGGATTTAGGTTTTAGGCTGCGTGCGGATAGGAATAGTGTTAAACGGTTAGATTTAAGAGTGCGGTTTCAATGTTTCATATTGTTTGGATTGACATCTGTAAGGAAAAAATAAAATCCAGGTTAGGTTCATTTTTATTAAAATTGATATTTGTATTTGACGGATCGGCACGTCGACATCGCGTAGTGTCTCACTTTCTCGAGAGATGTCGCGCGCGGTACTCTCTGTCGGTCGTTCCGCGGTCCGTTCTCGATCCGGTGTCACTAGATGTCGCACTTTTCACTTTTCACTGTTACCGGGCAGCGGCCGGTTAACCTCACTTTGTCCCGTTTGCCACGTGTTCGTTATTCTCACTATGTCCGATTTACACACGCCAGGTCCCTGTTCGGGCGCCATGTAACAACCTGGTTTCCGTCGTCACGTCGGAAATTTCCTGCTTCGTCAATATAGCTCGCCGCTCCAGAGTTCGATGTTCGACGAGAGGAAAAATGTCGATGGGGAACGGGACGTGGTACACGGGTTCAAAATAACGACACTGATGTTTTCACTGACATGCTCGCTGCCGACGAGGACGCGCACGCGGGTTCTTCGGAATCGCGTTTCCGCGGCGGTTCACGCGATAACCGCGACGTTCGGGTACGGATACGCGTTATTCTCTCGGGCGCGTACGTCGCGGTTTTCCAGTACGGGACGCGTTACTTTCTCGGGTACGACGCGCGTGTATTTCGGGACCGGTAATTGGGAAATCAGGATGGTATGGGAATTCCCTGCCCGAGTCTGGTCATTCGGATAGGTGACGTGGCGGTGCGCCGTACGCCATAATCCTCTCGGGCGGTTCAGGGACGACGAGCGACGGTTCGTCGTGCTCGTCGTTCGTTTCCGTCGGCGGTACACCTTAACGGACTCGCCGGTGGTGCACCTTGGCAGGAGAAAGAGTGACGGTACGTCGTGCTCTGGCTATGCTACAGGAAACAGGGCATTTTAGGAAGGAGGAGGGCTCCCGGCCTGAGTCTGGTCGGTTGGATTTCAACGTGGCGGGGCGCCGTGCGTTTACGTCCTCTCAGGCGGTTCTACGGCGACGAGCGATGGTTCATCGTGCTCGTCGTTCGTTCTCGCCGACGGTACGTCGTGACGAGGTAGCCGGTGGTGCACCTCGACTCTTTTCGAGAAGCTGTACGCCTTACTCTACCTTGGTGGAACGTAGTTCGTCACCGTCGGGATGCCTCCCTGGGACAGGGACGTTGGTTCACAAGATGGCGGTACGCCGTACTCTGTCTACATAGTTCGGAACTGCAAGGAATACTTACTGGAGAGAACCGATTCAACTCGAGTCTCGATTGCGAAAAGCTCCCGCGGTCGCGTCGCGGCTTTTCTGACTATTCGTTCGATGAAGTCGGGTGACGGTGCGGCGCTAAACTTCGCGAATCTTCTACTGTTCTCGACCGCGTGCTAGACAACCGTTTCTCGTCCTTTTCCGTCGGTACTGGCTCGTCGCGCGGTCGTCGTGTCGAGCGTGACGCGTATCGGTGGTGCGCGCCGGTTTGGATCGGTTTCATTCGGCTCGGTTCGGTTCGCCTCGGTGCGCCTTGATACCTGGTTCTACTAGTAACAGGCCTGCCCGTTACAGGTCTGTTACAATACATATAGGGGAAAATTCTAACAAGATTTTCTTGTGGTCAAACAATGGATTATATGTACTTACTTAGACTACATTATCCTAACAACTAGTCAATTCACTCATAAGAGCACGTCAAGATAAAATTGACTAACATCTTACATTCTAATACATCTACTACGCCTCGAAGTTATTGAACCCACGCTCGCCACACTCTGCACTGGATTTCGAGGAATTTTTCGAACCACTCCAGTTTTGGTTCTGACGAAAGGAACAACTCTTCTCACCTGTGCAGGAATTATTAGATCCCTCTGTACAATCGTTCTCGGCTCATCCACAGCTTCCCCTAGAAAACGTTCATTCATTATCCGCATTGCACGTTGCTTATGATGCCTAGCGGTTTGACTTAGGATTTTGTCTGCCCTACAGACATTTAACCATTTCCGTGACACTTGAGCAGCGCAAAGCAGAGACTTAGGCTCCAACTTGCGTAGAATCAGCTGGGATATCTCCGGCGGGAGTTCAGAAATGAAATCCAACTTGGCAGGTTCCAGTAGTCCTAGCGCACGGAGGAAAGACCTGAAGAACTCCATGTTGCCGCTGCAGCGTCAGGAACTCGAATGATCTACTGTTCCAAATTTTGGGTTTATATACCCTTGGTTACGGTTGATCCCCTGTTCCGGTTCGGTGACCCGACCAATCAGGATCGAGCTCGGATGAATTTATGTTTGTCATTGTTATGTTAACTTGCTGTTGAGTGCACGCATCAGGAAATAAATTGTTGAATTTGTTTGCCGTATATCAAACTCTAGGGAAATGTTTCTGTTTGGAATACCTTATGAAAATGTTTCATTTTGGAGTACGCCATGAAATATGTAGATAACATAAATTTACATCTTAAGATGTTTTCGTTCAATGACATAGGGAGTGGTATAGGTATGATGTTTAACCTACCGTCGGGCGCAGCGGTGCTAGGAGATACATCAATCACTATTTTGTGCAGTGTGATACATCCTTAAGCGGCGCAAACGCCTAGCTACTAGTAGCTTAATGTAAATGCTGTAATGTTGATTAGTTTTACATTTCAGAGACTCATTGTCTTAACCCTCATACGCTCCTCAAGAATATTTTCCTCAATCCGCGAATGGTTCGTAAGTCGGTCCGGATTGAGATCAGCTTGAGCCCAACGCTAGATTTCTAAAAACCGCGCGGAAATTGCGTAACAGCAACGGAGGAAATTAAGGGGCCGCCACACCGGTTAGGGAAACTAAATTCCTCAATTTCGAACAAATTTCGGATCTTATGGTTAGGACAGAGACGGAACGAAGCTAGCAGCCACTAGTGCGATAAAGATGGTACATTAGATAGAAGTCCAGACTTTGTAAACTCAAACGTCGAAAAAAACTTCTTTTTTATATTGATGTTCCCTGACACCCCCCCCCCCCGCGGAGTGGGGAAATTAGTTTAGATTGCCCCGAGGCCGACAAAACCCCCCGACCCGCTAGGTCATACCGGGAGTTTTGAGGGAATCAGAGTCAATCACAGTTCTGAACTAAAAAGAGAGGAAATTCTGGTGGAGGACAGGCGCAAAGTTTAGTATTTTGTTCCTACCACCCCCGAGTAGGGTGTCATTTGAAAGAGCTCGGGAAGAGGTATTGAGCCTCATAGGCTAGGAGCGCCTCCGAGGTCATCCGAAGGGCGTATAGCGTTTCTCGTAAATTAGAAAAGTTCTGTATGTATTTGGAGTCGCGAGGGCATTAGGATCTCTATCCCGAGGTCAGAGTGGAGGTGCCTTTGACTTTGAAAATTCTGACAAAGCCAAAGGTCTTGGAAACCTTTTTCAGATTTTCAAGGTCAAGGTCAAAGTCAAAGGTGCAGGCGGGATCAGGAACCTCCCCCGAAGGTCGCCATATAAATTTGCGGTGTCGAGCGACAACAAGTAGTGAAAAATGGCATAGAATAGGTTAATTTAGCAATTAAGGATTTAGGTTTTAGGCTGCGTGCGGATAGGAATAGTGTTAAACGGTTAGATTTAAGAGTGCGGTTTCAATGTTTCATATTGTTTGGATTGACATCTGTAAGGAAAAAATAAAATCCAGGTTAGGTTCATTTTTATTAAAATTGATATTTGTATTTGACGGATCGGCACGTCGACATCGCGTAGTGTCTCACTTTCTCGAGAGATGTCGCGCGCGGTACTCTCTGTCGGTCGTTCCGCGGTCCGTTCTCGATCCGGTGTCACTAGATGTCGCACTTTTCACTTTTCACTGTTACCGGGCAGCGGCCGGTTAACCTCACTTTGTCCCGTTTGCCACGTGTTCGTTATTCTCACTATGTCCGATTTACACACGCCAGGTCCCTGTTCGGGCGCCATGTAACAACCTGGTTTCCGTCGTCACGTCGGAAATTTCCTGCTTCGTCAATATAGCTCGCCGCTCCAGAGTTCGATGTTCGACGAGAGGAAAAATGTCGATGGGGAACGGGACGTGGTACACGGGTTCAAAATAACGACACTGATGTTTTCACTGACATGCTCGCTGCCGACGAGGACGCGCACGCGGGTTCTTCGGAATCGCGTTTCCGCGGCGGTTCACGCGATAACCGCGACGTTCGGGTACGGATACGCGTTATTCTCTCGGGCGCGTACGTCGCGGTTTTCCAGTACGGGACGCGTTACTTTCTCGGGTACGACGCGCGTGTATTTCGGGACCGGTAATTGGGAAATCAGGATGGTATGGGAATTCCCTGCCCGAGTCTGGTCATTCGGATAGGTGACGTGGCGGTGCGCCGTACGCCATAATCCTCTCGGGCGGTTCAGGGACGACGAGCGACGGTTCGTCGTGCTCGTCGTTCGTTTCCGTCGGCGGTACACCTTAACGGACTCGCCGGTGGTGCACCTTGGCAGGAGAAAGAGTGACGGTACGTCGTGCTCTGGCTATGCTACAGGAAACAGGGCATTTTAGGAAGGAGGAGGGCTCCCGGCCTGAGTCTGGTCGGTTGGATTTCAACGTGGCGGGGCGCCGTGCGTTTACGTCCTCTCAGGCGGTTCTACGGCGACGAGCGATGGTTCATCGTGCTCGTCGTTCGTTCTCGCCGACGGTACGTCGTGACGAGGTAGCCGGTGGTGCACCTCGACTCTTTTCGAGAAGCTGTACGCCTTACTCTACCTTGGTGGAACGTAGTTCGTCACCGTCGGGATGCCTCCCTGGGACAGGGACGTTGGTTCACAAGATGGCGGTACGCCGTACTCTGTCTACATAGTTCGGAACTGCAAGGAATACTTACTGGAGAGAACCGATTCAACTCGAGTCTCGATTGCGAAAAGCTCCCGCGGTCGCGTCGCGGCTTTTCTGACTATTCGTTCGATGAAGTCGGGTGACGGTGCGGCGCTAAACTTCGCGAATCTTCTACTGTTCTCGACCGCGTGCTAGACAACCGTTTCTCGTCCTTTTCCGTCGGTACTGGCTCGTCGCGCGGTCGTCGTGTCGAGCGTGACGCGTATCGGTGGTGCGCGCCGGTTTGGATCGGTTTCATTCGGCTCGGTTCGGTTCGCCTCGGTGCGCCTTGATACCTGGTTCTACTAGTAACAGGCCTGCCCGTTACAGGTCTGTTACAATACATATAGGGGAAAATTCTAACAAGATTTTCTTGTGGTCAAACAATGGATTATATGTACTTACTTAGACTACATTATCCTAACAACTAGTCAATTCACTCATAAGAGCACGTCAAGATAAAATTGACTAACATCTTACATTCTAATACATCTACTACGCCTCGAAGTTATTGAACCCACGCTCGCCACACTCTGCACTGGATTTCGAGGAATTTTTCGAACCACTCCAGTTTTGGTTCTGACGAAAGGAACAACTCTTCTCACCTGTGCAGGAATTATTAGATCCCTCTGTACAATCGTTCTCGGCTCATCCACAGCTTCCCCTAGAAAACGTTCATTCATTATCCGCATTGCACGTTGCTTATCATGCCTAGCGGTTTGACTTAGGATTTTGTCTGCCCTACAGACATTTAACCATTTCCGTGACACTTGAGCAGCGCAAAGCAGAGACTTAGGCTCCAACTTGCGTAGAATCAGCTGGGATATCTCCGGCGGGAGTTCAGAAATGAAATCCAACTTGGCAGGTTCCAGTAGTCCTAGCGCACGGAGGAAAGACCTGAAGAACTCCATGTTGCCGCTGCAGCGTCAGGAACTCGAATGATCTACTGTTCCAAATTTTGGGTTTATATACCCTTGGTTACGGTTGATCCCCTGTTCCGGTTCGGTGACCCGACCAATCAGGATCGAGCTCGGATGAATTTATGTTTGTCATTGTTATGTTAACTTGCTGTTGAGTGCACGCATCAGGAAATAAATTGTTGAATTTGTTTGCCGTATATCAAACTCTAGGGAAATGTTTCTGTTTGGAATACCTTATGAAAATGTTTCATTTTGGAGTACGCCATGAAATATGTAGATAACATAAATTTACATCTTAAGATGTTTTCGTTCAATGACATAGGGAGTGGTATAGGTATGATGTTTAACCTACCGTCGGGCGCAGCGGTGCTAGGAGATACATCAATCACTATTTTGTGCAGTGTGATACATCCTTAAGCGGCGCAAACGCCTAGCTACTAGTAGCTTAATGTAAATGCTGTAATGTTGATTAGTTTTACATTTCAGAGACTCATTGTCTTAACCCTCATACGCTCCTCAAGAATATTTTCCTCAATCCGCGAATGGTTCGTAAGTCGGTCCGGATTGAGATCAGCTTGAGCCCAACGCTAGATTTCTAAAAACCGCGCGGAAATTGCGTAACAGCAACGGAGGAAATTAAGGGGCCGCCACACCGGTTAGGGAAACTAAATTCCTCAATTTCGAACAAATTTCGGATCTTATGGTTAGGACAGAGACGGAACGAAGCTAGCAGCCACTAGTGCGATAAAGATGGTACATTAGATAGAAGTCCAGACTTTGTAAACTCAAACGTCGAAAAAAACTTCTTTTTTATATTGATGTTCCCTGACACCCCCCCCCCCCCGCGGAGTGGGGAAATTAGTTTAGATTGCCCCGAGGCCGACAAAACCCCCCGACCCGCTAGGTCATACCGGGAGTTTTGAGGGAATCAGAGTCAATCACAGTTCTAAACTAAAAAGAGAGGAAATTCTGGTGGAGGACAGGCGCAAAGTTTAGTATTTTGTTCCTACCACCCCCGAGTAGGGTGTCATTTGAAAGAGCTCGGGAAGAGGTATTGAGCCTCATAGGCTAGGAGCGCCTCCGAGGTCATCCGAAGGGCGTATAGCGTTTCTCGTAAATTAGAAAAGTTCTGTATGTATTTGGAGTCGCGAGGGCATTAGGATCTCGATCCCGAGGTCAGAGTGGAGGTGCCTTTGACTTTGAAAATTCTGACAAAGCCAAAGGTCTTGGAAACCTTTTTCAGATTTTGAAGGTCAAGGTCAAGGTCAAAGGTGCAGGCGGGATCAGGAACCTCCCCCGAAGGCCGCCATATAAATTTGTGGTGTCGAGCGACAAAAAGTAGTGAAAAATGGCATAGAATAGGTTAATTTAGCAATTAAGGATTTAGATTTTAGGCTGCGTGCGGATAGGAATAGTGTTAAACGGTTAGATTTAAGAGTGCGGTTTCAATGTTTCATATAGTTTGGATTGACATCTGTAAGGAAAAAATAAAATCCAGGTTAGGTTAATTTTTATTAAAATTGATTATAAAAAAAATGGACCACAATTACGATTATGAAATTTCGTGCGCGCCAAAGAACTGTGTTTACGGAACCTTTAAATGGACAGAAAATAAATGACCCCCGCCGATTATGAATACGAAATTTCGAAAAAAAATTTTTTCTGTAAATGATACGCGTTACACTTGTGTTATATGATTACGAAATATTGCAAAAAATCGATTGTCACGATAAAATTTTGGTAACAAAGGCGATCTAGATTGGGCGCCGAAAAAAGAAGGTTCGAGAAGAAGTATCAAAAGCTCTCATGATTTATTTAAACATATTTCAACGAATTGCAGCAATGTATTACGTCATTTGTAATGAAAGATTATTTGATGTTATAGGATCGGATTTTTCCAAGATCCCTGTTTCTGATCACAGACACTGTGTTAAACTGAAGCACTTCAATTTAACATGCACTATTTCATATATTGGATGATTGCAAAAGCTCATACTCAATTTACCCCGTGAACTTGTCTGAAACTAAACGTGCAACTTCTACGGAAAAGGAAATCACAGGTTGTAAAATGTTCGGAGACAATTATAGAAAACAGAGTTACAGACTATATAATTGATTAATAAAACTGTTATTTATCCCAAATAGGGTACGAACTTTTGCAAACACATTACTAATACATTACGTTTAGTAATACATTATTGGCTAACGATTGAAGGCTGTTAAAGGATCTGGTAAAGAATCATTGGTCATGGACTTTAGAAAATGACGAAAAGATATTATATCTTAAATATAAACATATTATTAATATATTCAACGAAAAATATCCTGCATCGCTTATGGGAAGCAGTAGTCAGATTTTTTAAAAAATACTGTCCACACTTGGACATCAGTCAATTATACATATAGGGGAAAATTATAACAAGATTTTCTTGTGGTCAAACAATGGATTATATGTACTTACTTAGACTATGTTTATGCACACACTTGTAAGAGGATAACTGGAAGTATCCTGACAAGGATATACAGTGATCGACGAAGGAGGAAGAACTAAACACTTTTCCGATTCACTTTAGCACAATCAGAGTTCGTTTATTCACTGATACTAGCGATTGAACGCGCCGTAACAAGATTGTTTGAGAAACGTGCGTTAGTACAATACTGAATACTGACTCCGGAAGTTTAGAGTCCGCGTGCGTTGAACAACTGGAATACAGCGTAACGGCGATGGGCGCGTGTGTTTTGCCACGAGTGGTCTCGAAGGAACAGGTCGTAGTCCGCTGTGTCGAAGACAATCATCCGAATGTTATGAAGATGAGCGGTTGACACACAATTTTCGTCATAAAGTCGAGTAGCGCTGTCGCGACGCCGAATTGTGTAACGACTTGTGTGGAACTACAGTTAGCCGGGAGTTCGAATACTGAACATACCGCCCGCCTTGGATGTACGCATCCAATAACAGAGGAAACGATTTCGATGCAATCAGTCGATGCATTAATTTAAATTGTTCAAATGACACCGCCCGCCTTGACGCACATGAACGCATTTAGACCATGTAATAGTGCGAGGAACATTCTCTCGTAACTATCATTTAGCGGATTTAATTTTCGGGTACATTGTCGGTTTCGCGCGAGAGTTCCTCATTGATGTCAACGGGAAGAAAACAGAGTTTTACAATCGGACGTTTGTATTCCGAAGTGGCAGTCTTAACAGTCACGACGCGAGTAATACCGTCCGCTCCTGGATGGCATTGAATGATACGTGCGAGCTCCCATTTACAGGGTGGCGCGAGGGTGTTTCGAAGAAGGACAATTCGACCCACCGTAGCGAGACGATTCGCGGTGTGCCATTTTGGGCGCTGTTGCAATGAGTGGAGGTAATCAGTCGACCATGCCTTCCAGACGCTCTCATACAATTTCCTTAATAATTGCCACCGAGTCAGTCGCGAGTCATGCACATCCAAGAGCGAAGCGGACGGTACTGTCGTAATCGCGGTGCCGATCAGGAAGTGACCGGGCGTGAGAGCGGTATAATCGTCAAGATTATCTGACGACGGGGCGATCGGGCGGGAGTTCATACATGCCTCAATTTGAGACAGTACCGTGGTCAGCTCTTCGAATGTGAGAGTGGTCGCGCCGATCACTCGTTTCAAATGATATTTTAGACTTCGGATACCGGCTTCCCACAAACCGCCGAAATGCGGAGCGGAAGGGGGAATGAAATGCCAAGCAACTTGATCACTCGCGAGCATGTTTCGCACCGTCGGATCGCGTGTTGCAGCTCGGAATGCCGCAGTCACTTCCCTATCGGCGCCCTGAAAAGTAGTTCCGTTATCGCTATACATGGCGACCGGTAGCCCACGGCGCGAGCTGAACCGATCATAACATGCCATGAACGCAGCGGTAGTGTACGACCCTACTAGTTCGATGTGTACAGCGCGTGTTGTCATGCAGACGAATAATGCAATATATGCTTTTGTGGACTTGTGTCCGCGTCCGGAGGTGGTTCGCACCGGGATAGGGCCCGCATAATCCACGCCGCAATGTAAAAATGCTCGTTCGGCGCGAGTAACGCGTACTGACGGAAGGTCTCCCATTAACTCGGAAGGGATCGTGGCACGTTCGCGCGCGCATCGAACACATCGGTGTATCACTTGACGCGTCCGCAAAACCATGTAATTCTATTTTTTGAATTTGCGCGCCGTGTCCTGTCCATCGCGGTAGTGTCATAGAGCGAAGAAGAGGGAGTTGAGTGCGATACGTATTCCATACTTCGCGAAGTTCGGGCGGGATGTCGTCGTCCCAACCGCAATTCTTCAACCATAGGCGTTGCATCATTATTTTTGCTACGATGACTACAGGAGCGGCCCAACCCAGGGGATCATAAAATCGCGCGATAGTCGATAGGACTTCCCGTTTAGTTGTCGGAAGATCATGAGTAATCTGAACTTCGAAGCGAAAAGAATCGGTTTCGGGATTCCATATTATTCCGAGGACTTTCAAGTTATCATCGGGTGATAGCGGTTTGCTCACAGCAAGACCATGATCGGTGGGATCAATGTCTTCAATTAGCGCGGAGTCATTACTAGCCCACTTCCGCAATGTAAACCCTCCTGCTTTGAGCAGGGCGGTGACTTGGTCGCGAGTTTGTCGCGCTCGATTCGGATCATCCGCGCCAAACACGCAGTCATCAACGTAAATCTGATCGCGGAGGACTGACAGCGCGAGAGGATATTTGGACCCTTCGTCCCGCGCAAGTTGTTGTAGCACATGTAACGCGAGATAGGGTGCGGGAGCCGTACCGTACGTGACGGTCAGGAGTCGGAAATGTTGGAACGGAACTGAGGGAGAGTTTCGCCACAAAATCCGTTGATAATCAACATCTCTGGGATCGATGAGGATTTGCCTGTACATTTTTGCGATGTCAGCGATAAAAACATATCGGTAACGGCGCCATCGTAGAATGACAGCGGCTAGATCCGTTTGTAGTTTGGGTCCGATCAGTAAGTGATCGTTTAACGAGGTCCCATTTCCTGTTTTCGCGGACGCATTAAATACGACTCGAAGTCGGGTCGTAGCGCTGTGCTCTCGAATAACCGCGTGATGTGGTATGTATACTGTTTGATTTGACGGGGCTGGTTGGTCTTTAATCTCGACCATGTGTCCGAGCGTCTCGTATTCGGATAAGAATTTCGAATATTCCGCGAAATGTTCTGTAGTTCGTTGCAGACGATTCTCCTGTCTTTTGAACATATTCATGACCGCGGGAAGTGATGGTCCAATATGAATTGGAGGCCCCTCGATAAATGGTAACCGAACGATGTATTGTCCCGTCGAAGTTCGCGCATGCGTGCGTTGGAAATGCTCTTCACATTTTAATTCGGCGGGAGAGAGACGCGTAACAGACGGTAATTCCTCTACTTCCCAAAATCGACGAAGCTCGGTATCTAAGTTCTCCGATACGTTACAATGGAAGTTCCCGAATGTAGCCGGGCCAGTTGCTAATGGAACGGGGCCGGAAAGAATCCAGCCTAACGTCGTATTTTGCGCTGTAGGCTCGTTATCTGTCCCTTTGCGTAACCCATCCAATAGGAGTAATCCGTAGTGATCAGCACCGATAATTAACTCTATTGGATCATTACTGAAGGGGTTTTCGTCCGCCAATGTCAGATCTCGAATATGCGAGAGCGGGTGAGCGGTAATCACACGACTAGGTAGGTAGTTCGACAAAGATCTCAGAACGTAAGCGGTGATAGAGTATACCGCATCGGTGTGGCATGATGCGACGGTACACGTTGTTGTCGAGTGACACGCAATCGCATTATTACCGATTCCGGTGATACTCACCGCGACGCGAGACCGCGGAAGTCGCAACCGTTGAGTTAAATTTTCCGAAATTATTGACACGACCGAACCCTGATCGAGCAAAGCTCGGACCTTTTCGGAACGGCCCGATGGTGATTGCAATTCGATCCATGCCGTCGCGAGCAGTACTTGTTGTGACGCGGTGATTCGAGGAACGGAACAAGACGCGATAAGAGCGGTAACATGGTTATCGACGGGTACTGTTACCGGCGCGGTATCGGTCGCTGACGCGTGCCTGTGCGATGGCGCGGTCGAATTTTCGAAGTGTAACAAGGTATGATGTCGCTTGTTGCAAATGTGACAGTTATATGAACTGGAACAATTTTTAAATGAGTGATGTGGACTCAAGCAATTTATGCATCGGTTAGTTCCCTTTACGAAATCGAATCGTTGCGTGGCGGATTTACTTTTGAATGCAGAACATTTTCCGAGTGTATGATTCTCTTTACAGAGGTCACACACGCTTTTGGAGATCGCGGTGTTGTGTAAACACGTGGCACGAACGCGACTCGATTTCGCTGTCGCAGATTCCGGTGTTCGTGATATAGTTTCCGACGTGGATGGCGCGATGATCCCTAACGCGCGCACTCGTGCTTGTAAGAACGTATCGAGGTCAGAAAACTTCGGGCACTGCGTATCGTTACCCAGATGCAACTCCCAGGCTTTACGCGACTCGGAATCTAACTTGTTTGTAACAAAGAAAACAAACCAATCATCCCATGCGTCGACCGGACGTTCGAGTTTTGTTAACGCTTTAATTGCTATATTGGCTTTATCACGTAGACGTCGCAGTAGCGCTGCATCTTCCGAACAAACTTGTGGAAGGTCATGTAACGTTTGCAAATGTGTTGCTACTAGTAACCGTTTATTTTCGTATTGCTCGACAAGAAGACCCCACGCGACGGTGAATCCGGCGTCGGTAATAGCAATATTCGTGATGAGATCACTCGCTTCCCCGTTTACGCACGACAATAGATATTGGAATTTAGATACGTTTGACAGACCTCGACGTTGGATGATTATCGCTTGGAAGCGATCTCGGAAAGTCTCCCACTCACTTATGGCTCCGGAAAATGACGGAAGATTCATCGTAGGAAGGCGATTTCCGGCATCGTCGAGATGTGACGCAGGCGTTGCAGGCGTAATTGCAGTTGCAGCTACGGGAGGCTCTTGACTGGTCAGCTCCCATTTAGAGAGCGCGTCCGCCATGAAGTCGGATGTCCTCACGTATATCTCGTTCAACTCCAAGTAGCGATCGTTGATGAAGTAGTCAAGCTTGGACCGATCAGCATCCGTGGCCACAGCAGCGAGTTCTTTATTGATGAGTTTGCATTCAGCAAAGGACTCGCTCAATTTTAGCATTCTATTTCGAATCGTCGCGGCCGTTAGATTAGTTTTGCCAATCTTCTTGAAATTCTCAAGAGCACGTTCAACAACACGAAAGGCGTCGATTTGTTGTCGAAGCAACGTCTTGAGGTCGCCCATGGTCGTAGCTGTTGTTACTTTTTCACCTTCCATTTGAAACGTGGTCCAACCGTTTTAGTCCGTTGCACGAATTTTGCTTGCTTCTTCGCTTGTTTAACTCGTCAATTGCACTGCAATCCGGCTCGAAGGACCATTATGTTTATGCACACACTTGTAAGAGGATAACTGGAAGTATCCTGACAAGGATATACAGTGATCGACGAAGGAGGAAGAACTAAACACTTTTCCGATTCACTTTAGCACAATCAGAGTTCGTTTATTCACTGATACTAGCGATTGAACGCGCCGTAACAAGATTGTTTGAGAAACGTGCGTTAGTACAATACTGAATACTGACTCCGGAAGTTTAGAGTCCGCGTGCGTTGAACAACTGGAATACAGCGTAACGGCGATGGGCGCGTGTGTTTTGCCACGAGTGGTCTCGAAGGAACAGGTCGTAGTCCGCTGTGTCGAAGACAATCATCCGAATGTTATGAAGATGAGCGGTTGACACACAATTTTCGTCATAAAGTCGAGTAGCGCTGTCGCGACGCCGAATTGTGTAACGACTTGTGTGGAACTACAGTTAGCCGGGAGTTCGAATACTGAACAGACTACATTATCCTAACAACTAGTCAATTCACTCATAAGAGCACGTCAAGATAAAATTGACTAACATCTTACATTCTAATACATCTACTACGCCTCGAAGTTATTGAACCCACGCTCGCCACACTCTGCACTGGATTTCGAGGAATTTTTCGAACCACACCAGTTTTGGTTCTGACGAAAGGAACAACTCTTCTCACCTGTGCAGGAATTATTAGATCCCTCTGTACAATCGTTCTCGGCTCATCCACAGCTTCCCCTCGAAAACGTTCATTCATTATCCGCATTGCACGTTGCTTATGATGCCTAGCGGTTTGTCTTAGGATCTTGTCCGCCCTACAGACATTTAACCATTTCCGTGACACTTGAGCAGCGCAAAGCAGAGACTTAGGCTCCAACTTGCGTAGAATCAGCTGGGATATCTCCGGCGGGAGTTCAGAAATGAAATCCAACTTGGCAGGTTCCAGTAGTCCTAGCGCACGGAGGAAAGACCTGAAGAACTCCATGTTGCCGCTGCAGCGTCAGGATCTCGAATGATCTACTGTTCCAAATTTTGGGTTTATATACCCTTGGTTACGGTTGATCGCCTGTTCCGGTTCGGTGACCCGACCAATCAGGATCGAGCTCGGATGAATTTATGTTTGTCATTGTTATGTTAACTTGCTGTTGAGTGCACGCATCTGGAAATAAATCGTTGAACTTGTTCGCCGTATATCAAACTCTAGGGAAATGTTTCTGTTTGGAATACCTTATGAAAATGTTTCATTTTGGAATACGCCATGAAATATGTAGATAACATAAATTTACATCTTAAGATGTTTTCTTTCAATGACATAGGGAGTGGTATAGGTATGATGTTTAACCCACCGTCGGACGGAGCGGTTCTAGGAGATACATCAATCACTATTTTGTGCAGTGTGATACATCCTTAAGCGGCGCGAACCCCTGGCCACTAGTAGCTTAATGTAAATGCTGTAATGTTGATTAGTTTTACATATCAGAGACACATTGTATTAACCCTCATACGCTCCTCACGAATATTTTCCTCAATCCGCGAGTGGTTCGTAAGTCGGTCCGGATTGAGATCAGCTTGAGCCCAACGCTAGATTTCTAAAAACCGCGCGGAAATTGCGGAACAGCAACGGAGGAAATTAAGGGGCCGCCACACCGCTTAGGGAAACTAAATTCCTCAATTTCGAACAAATTTCGGATCTTATGGTTAGGACAGAGACGGAACGAAGCTAGCAGCCACTAGTGCGATAAAGATGGTACATTAGATAGAAGTCCAGACTTTGTAAACTCAAACGTCGAAAAGAACTTCTTTTTTATATTGATGTTCCCTGACACCCCCCCCCCCCCCGCGGAGAGGGGAAATTAGTTTAGATTGCCCTGAGGCCGACAAAACCCCCCGACCCGCTAGGTCATACCGGGAGTTTTGAGGGAATCAGAGTCAATCTCAGTCCTGAACTAAAAAGAGAGGAAATTCTGGTGGAGGACAGGCGCAAAGTTTAGTATTTTGCTCCTACCACCCCCGAGTAGGGTGTCATTTGAAAGAGCTCGGGATGAGGTATTGAGCCTCATAGGCTAGGAGCGCCTCCGAGGTCATCCGAAGGGCGTATAGCGTTTCTCGTAAATTAGAAAAGTTCTGTATGTATTTGGAGTCGCGAGGGCATTAGGATCTCGATCCCGAGGTCAGAGTGGAGGTGCCTTTGACTTTGAAACTTCTGACAAAGCCAAAGGTCTTGGAAATCTTTTTCAGATTTTCAAGGTCAAGGTCAAGGTCAAAGGTGCTGGCGGGATCAGGAACCTCCCCCGAAAGTCGCCATATAAATTTGAGGTGTCGAGCGACAAAAAGTAGTGAAAAATGGCATAGAATAGGTTAATTTAGCAATCAAGGATTTAGGTTTTAGGACGCGTGCGGATAGGAATAGTGTTAAACGGTTAGATTTAAGAGTGCGGTTTCAATGTTTCATATAGTTTGGATTGACATCTGTAAGGAAAAAATAAAATCCAGGTCAGGTTAATTTTTATTAAAATTGATTATAAAAAAAGGGACCACAATTACGATTATGAAATTTCGCGCGCGCCAAAGAACTGTGTTTACGGAACCTTTAAATGGACACAAAATAAATGACCCCCGCCGATTATGAATACGAAATTTCGAAAAAAAAATTTTTCTGTAAATGTTACGCGTTACACTTGTGTTATATGATTACGAAATATTGCAAAAAATCGATTGTCACGATAAAATTTTGGTAACAAAGGCGATCTAGATTGGGCGCCGAAAAAAGAAGGTTCGAGAAGAAGTATCAAAAGCTCTCATGATTTATTTAAACATATTTCAACGAATTGCAGCAATGTAGTACGTCATTTGTAATGAAAGATTATTTGATGTTATAGGATCGGATTTTTCCAAGATCCCTGTTTCTGATCACAGACACTCTGTTAAACTGAAGCACTTCAATTTAACATGCACTATTTCATATATTGGATGATTGCAAAAGATCATACTCAATTTACCTCGTGAACTTGTCAGAAACTAAACGTGCAACTTCTACGGGAAAGGAAATCACAGGTTTTAAAATGTTCGGAGACAATTATAGAAAACAGAGTTACAGACTATATAATTGATTAATAAAACTGTTATTTATCCCAAATAGGGTACGAACTTTTGCAAACACATTACTAATACATTACGTTTAGTAATACATTATTGGCTAACGATTGAAGGCTGTTAAAGGATCTGGTAAAGAATCATTGGTCATGGACTTTAGAAAATGACGAAAAGATATTATATCTTAAATATAAACATATTATTAATATATTCAACGAAAAATATCCTGCATCGCTTATGGGAAGCAGTAGTTAGATTTTTAAAAAAATACTGTCCACACTTGGACATCAGTCAATTATACATATAGGGGAAAATTATAACAAGATTTTCTTGTGGTCAAACAATGGATTATATGTACTTACTTAGACTACATTATCCTAACAACTAGTCAATTCACTCATAAGAGCACGTCAAGATAAAATTGACTAACATCTTACATTCTAATACATCTACTACGCCTCGAAGTTATTGAACCCACGCTCGCCACAATCTGCACTGGATTTCGAGGAATTTTTCGAACCACTCCAGTTTTGGTTCTGTCGAAAGGAACAACTCTTCTCACCTGTGCAGGAATTATTAGATCCCTCTGTACAATCGTTCTCGGCTCATCCACAGCTTCCCCTAGAAAACGTTCATTCATTATCCGCATTGCACGTTGCTTATGATGCCTAGCGGTTTGTCTTAGGATCTTGTCCGCCCTACAGACATTTAACCATTTCCGTGACACTTGAGCAGCGCAAAGCAGAGACTTAGGCTCCAACTTGCGTAGAATCAGCTGGGATATCTCCGGCGGGAGTTCAGAAATGAAATCCAACTTGGCAGGTTCCAGTAGTCCTAGCGCACGGAGGAAAGACCTGAACAACTCCATGTTGCCGCTGCAGCGTCAGGATCTCGAATGATCTACTGTTCCAAATTTTGGGTTTATATACCCTTGGTTACGGTTGATCGCCTGTTCCGGTTCGGTGACCCGACCAATCAGGATCGAGCTCGGATGAATTTATGTTTGTCATTGTTATGTTAACTTGCTGTTGAGTGCACGCATCTGGAAATAAATAGTTGAATTTGTTTGCCGTATATCAAACTCTAGGGAAATGTTTCTGTTTGGAATACCTTATGAAAATGTTTCATTTTGGAATACGCTATGAAATATGTAGATAACATAAATTTACATCTTAAGATGTTTTCTTTCAATGACATAGGGAATGGTATAGGTATGATGTTTAACCCACCGTCGGACGGAGCGGTTCTAGGAGATACATCAATCACTATTTTGTGCAGTGTGATACATCCTTAAGCGGCGCGAACCCCTGGCCACTAGTAGCTTAATGTAAATGCTGTAATGCTGATTAGTTTTACATATCAGAGACACATTTTATTAACCCTCATACGCTCCTCAAGAATATTTTCCTCAATCCGCGAGTGGTTCGTAAGTCGGTCCGGATTGAGATCAGCTTGAGCCCAACGCTAGATTTCTAAAAACCGCGCGGAAATTGCGTAACAGCAACGGAGGAAATTAAGGGGCCGCCACACCGCTTAGGGAAACTAAATTCCTCAATTTCGAACAAATTTCGGATCTTATGGTTAGGACAGAGACGGAACGAAGCTAGCAGCCACTACTGCGATAAAGATGGTACATTAGATAGAAGTCCAGACTTTGTAAACTCAAACGTCGAAAAAAACTTCTTTTTTATATTGATGTTCCCTGACACCCCCCCCCCCCGCGGAGAGGGGAAATTAGTTTAGATTGCCCTGAGGCCGACAAAACCCCCCGACCCGCTAGGTCATACCGGGAGTTTTGAGGGAATCAGAGTCAATCTCAGTCCTGAACTAAAAAGAGAGGAAATTCTGGTGGAGGACAGGCGCAAAGTTTAGTATTTTGCTCCTACCACCCCCGAGTAGGGTGTCATTTGAAAGAGCTCGGGATGAGGTATTGAGCCTCATAGGCTAGGAGCGCCTCCGAGGTCATCCGAAGGGCGTATAGCGTTTCTCGTAAATTAGAAAAGTTCTGTATGTATTTGGAGTCGCGAGGGCATTAGGATCTCGATCCCGAGGTCAGAGTGGAGGTGCCTTTGACTTTGAAACTTCTGACAAAACCAAAGGTCTTGGAAATCTTTTTCAGATTTTCAAGGTCAAGGTCAAGGTCAAAGGTGCTGGCGGGATCAGGAACCTCCCCCGAAAGTCGCCATATAAATTTGAGGTGTCGAGCGACAAAAAGTAGTGAAAAATGGCATAGAATAGGTTAATTTAGCAATCAAGGATTTAGGTTTTAGGACGCGTGCGGATAGGAATAGTGTTAAACGGTTAGATTTAAGAGTGCGGTTTCAATGTTTCATATAGTTTGGATTGACATCTGTAAGGAAAAAATAAAATCCAGGTCAGGTTAATTTTTATTAAAATTGATTATAAAAAAAGGGACCACAATTACGATTATGAAATTTCGCGCGCGCCAAAGAACTGTGTTTACGGAACCTTTAAATGGACACAAAATAAATGACCCCCGCCGATTATGAATACGAAATTTCGAAAAAAAAATTTTTCTGTAAATGTTACGCGTTACACTTGTGTTATATGATTACGAAATATTGCAAAAAATCGATTGTCACGATAAAATTTTGGTAACAAAGGCGATCTAGATTGGGCGCCGAAAAAAGAAGGTTCGAGAAGAAGTATCAAAAGCTCTCATGATTTATTTAAACATATTTCAACGAATTGCAGCAATGTAGTACGTCATTTGTAATGAAAGATTATTTGATGTTATAGGATCGGATTTTTCCAAGATCCCTGTTTCTGATCACAGACACTCTGTTAAACTGAAGCACTTCAATTTAACATGCACTATTTCATATATTGGATGATTGCAAAAGATCATACTCAATTTACCTCGTGAACTTGTCAGAAACTAAACGTGCAACTTCTACGGGAAAGGAAATCACAGGTTTTAAAATGTTCGGAGACAATTATAGAAAACAGAGTTACAGACTATATAATTGATTAATAAAACTGTTATTTATCCCAAATAGGGTACGAACTTTTGCAAACACATTACTAATACATTACGTTTAGTAATACATTATTGGCTAACGATTGAAGGCTGTTAAAGGATCTGGTAAAGAATCATTGGTCATGGACTTTAGAAAATGACGAAAAGATATTATATCTTAAATATAAACATATTATTAATATATTCAACGAAAAATATCCTGCATCGCTTATGGGAAGCAGTAGTTAGATTTTTAAAAAAATACTGTCCACACTTGGACATCAGTCAATTATACATATAGGGGAAAATTATAACAAGATTTTCTTGTGGTCAAACAATGGATTATATGTACTTACTTAGACTACATTATCCTAACAACTAGTCAATTCACTCATAAGAGCACGTCAAGATAAAATTGACTAACATCTTACATTCTAATACATCTACTACGCCTCGAAGTTATTGAACCCACGCTCGCCACAATCTGCACTGGATTTCGAGGAATTTTTCGAACCACTCCAGTTTTGGTTCTGTCGAAAGGAACAACTCTTCTCACCTGTGCAGGAATTATTAGATCCCTCTGTACAATCGTTCTTGGCTCATCCACAGCTTCCCCTAGAAAACGTTCATTCATTATCCGCATTGCACGTTGCTTATGATGCCTAGCGGTTTGTCTTAGGATCTTGTCCGCCCTACAGACATTTAACCATTTCCGTGACACTTGAGCAGCGCAAAGCAGAGACTTAGGCTCCAACTTGCGTAGAATCAGCTGGGATATCTCCGGCGGGAGTTCAGAAATGAAATCCAACTTGGCAGGTTCCAGTAGTCCTAGCGCACGGAGGAAAGACCTGAACAACTCCATGTTGCCGCTGCAGCGTCAGGATCTCGAATGATCTACTGTTCCAAATTTTGGGTTTATATACCCTTGGTTACGGTTGATCGCCTGTTCCGGTTCGGTGACCCGACCAATCAGGATCGAGCTCGGATGAATTTATGTTTGTCATTGTTATGTTAACTTGCTGTTGAGTGCACGCATCTGGAAATAAATAGTTGAATTTGTTTGCCGTATATCAAACTCTAGGGAAATGTTTCTGTTTGGAATACCTTATGAAAATGTTTCATTTTGGAATACGCTATGAAATATGTAGATAACATAAATTTACATCTTAAGATGTTTTCTTTCAATGACATAGGGAATGGTATAGGTATGATGTTTAACCCACCGTCGGACGGAGCGGTTCTAGGAGATACATCAATCACTATTTTGTGCAGTGTGATACATCCTTAAGCGGCGCGAACCCCTGGCCACTAGTAGCTTAATGTAAATGCTGTAATGCTGATTAGTTTTACATATCAGAGACACATTTTATTAACCCTCATACGCTCCTCAAGAATATTTTCCTCAATCCGCGAGTGGTTCGTAAGTCGGTCCGGATTGAGATCAGCTTGAGCCCAACGCTAGATTTCTAAAAACCGCGCGGAAATTGCGTAACAGCAACGGAGGAAATTAAGGGGCCGCCACACCGCTTAGGGAAACTAAATTCCTCAATTTCGAACAAATTTCGGATCTTATGGTTAGGACAGAGACGGAACGAAGCTAGCAGCCACTACTGCGATAAAGATGGTACATTAGATAGAAGTCCAGACTTTGTAAACTCAAACGTCGAAAAAAACTTCTTTTTTATATTGATGTTCCCTGACACCCCCCCCCCCCGCGGAGAGGGGAAATTAGTTTAGATTGCCCTGAGGCCGACAAAACCCCCCGACCCGCTAGGTCATACCGGGAGTTTTGAGGGAATCAGAGTCAATCTCAGTCCTGAACTAAAAAGAGAGGAAATTCTGGTGGAGGACAGGCGCAAAGTTTAGTATTTTGCTCCTACCACCCCCGAGTAGGGTGTCATTTGAAAGAGCTCGGGATGAGGTATTGAGCCTCATAGGCTAGGAGCGCCTCCGAGGTCATCCGAAGGGCGTATAGCGTTTCTCGTAAATTAGAAAAGTTCTGTATGTATTTGGAGTCGCGAGGGCATTAGGATCTCGATCCCGAGGTCAGAGTGGAGGTGCCTTTGACTTTGAAACTTCTGACAAAGCCAAAGGTCTTGGAAATCTTTTTCAGATTTTCAAGGTCAAGGTCAAGGTCAAAGGTGCTGGCGGGATCAGGAACCTCCCCCGAAAGTCGCCATATAAATTTGAGGTGTCGAGCGACAAAAAGTAGTGAAAAATGGCATAGAATAGGTTAATTTAGCAATCAAGGATTTAGGTTTTAGGACGCGTGCGGATAGGAATAGTGTTAAACGGTTAGATTTAAGAGTGCGGTTTCAATGTTTCATATAGTTTGGATTGACATCTGTAAGGAAAAAATAAAATCCAGGTCAGGTTAATTTTTATTAAAATTGATTATAAAAAAAGGGACCACAATTACGATTATGAAATTTCGCGCGCGCCAAAGAACTGTGTTTACGGAACCTTTAAATGGACACAAAATAAATGACCCCCGCCGATTATGAATACGAAATTTCGAAAAAAAAATTTTTCTGTAAATGTTACGCGTTACACTTGTGTTATATGATTACGAAATATTGCAAAAAATCGATTGTCACGATAAAATTGTGGTAACAAAGGCGATCTAGATTGGGCGCCGAAAAAAGAAGGTTCGAGAAGAAGTATCAAAAGCTCTCATGATTTATTTAAACATATTTCAACGAATTGCAGCAATGTAGTACGTCATTTGTAATGAAAGATTATTTGATGTTATAGGATCGGATTTTTCCAAGATCCCTGTTTCTGATCACAGACACTCTGTTAAACTGAAGCACTTCAATTTAACATGCACTATTTCATATATTGGATGATTGCAAAAGATCATACTCAATTTACCTCGTGAACTTGTCAGAAACTAAACGTGCAACTTCTACGGAAAAGGAAATCACAGGTTTTAAAATGTTCGGAGACAATTATAGAAAACAGAGTTACAGACTATATAATTGATTAATAAAACTGTTATTTATCCCAAATAGGGTACGAACTTTTGCAAACACATTACTAATACATTACGTTTAGTAATACATTATTGGCTAACGATTGAAGGCTGTTAAAGGATCTGGTAAAGAATCATTGGTCATGGACTTTAGAAAATGACGAAAAGATATTATATCTTAAATATAAACATATTATTAATATATTCAACGAAAAATATCCTGCATCGCTTATGGGAAGCAGTAGTTAGATTTTTAAAAAAATACTGTCCACACTTGGACATCAGTCAATTATACATATAGGGGAAAATTATAACAAGATTTTCTTGTGGTCAAACAATGGATTATATGTACTTACTTAGACTATGTTTATGCACACACTTGTAAGAGGATAACTGGAAGTATCCTGACAAGGATATACAGTGATCGACGAAGGAGGAAGAACTAAACACTTTTCCGATTCACTTTAGCACAATCAGAGTTCGTTTATTCACTGATACTAGCGATTGAACGCGCCGTAACAAGATTGTTTGAGAAACGTGCGTTAGTACAATACTGAATACTGACTCCGGAAGTTTAGAGTCCGCGTGCGTTGAACAACTGGAATACAGCGTAACGGCGATGGGCGCGTGTGTTTTGCCACGAGTGGTCTCGAAGGAACAGGTCGTAGTCCGCTGTGTCGAAGACAATCATCCGAATGTTATGAAGATGAGCGGTTGACACACAATTTTCGTCATAAAGTCGAGTAGCGCTGTCGCGACGCCGAATTGTGTAACGACTTGTGTGGAACTACAGTTAGCCGGGAGTTCGAATACTGAACATACCGCCCGCCTTGGATGTACGCATCCAATAACAGAGGAAACGATTTCGATGCAATCAGTCGATGCATTAATTTAAATTGTTCAAATGACACCGCCCGCCTTGACGCACATGAACGCATTTAGACCATGTAATAGTGCGAGGAACATTCTCTCGTAACTATCATTTAGCGGATTTAATTTTCGGGTACATTGTCGGTTTCGCGCGAGAGTTCCTCATTGATGTCAACGGGAAGAAAACAGAGTTTTACAATCGGACGTTTGTATTCCGAAGTGGCAGTCTTAACAGTCACGACGCGAGTAATACCGTCCGCTCCTGGATGGCATTGAATGATACGTGCGAGCTCCCATTTACAGGGTGGCGCGAGGGTGTTTCGAAGAAGGACAATTCGACCCACCGTAGCGAGACGATTCGCGGTGTGCCATTTTGGGCGCTGTTGCAATGAGTGGAGGTAATCAGTCGACCATGCCTTCCAGACGCTCTCATACAATTTCCTTAATAATTGCCACCGAGTCAGTCGCGAGTCATGCACATCCAAGAGCGAAGCGGACGGTACTGTCGTAATCGCGGTGCCGATCAGGAAGTGACCGGGCGTGAGAGCGGTATAATC
This sequence comes from Lasioglossum baleicum, assembly GCF_051020765.1. Classification (NCBI taxonomy): domain Eukaryota; kingdom Metazoa; phylum Arthropoda; class Insecta; order Hymenoptera; family Halictidae; genus Lasioglossum; species Lasioglossum baleicum. The sequence continues at coordinate 2,407,837 of NW_027469083.1, forward strand.
GTCAAGATTATCTGACGACGGGGCGATCGGGCGGGAGTTCATACATGCCTCAATTTGAGACAGTACCGTGGTCAGCTCTTCGAATGTGAGAGTGGTCGCGCCGATCACTCGTTTCAAATGATATTTTAGACTTCGGATACCGGCTTCCCACAAACCGCCGAAATGCGGAGCGGAAGGGGGAATGAAATGCCAAGCAACTTGATCACTCGCGAGCATGTTTCGCACCGTCGGATCGCGTGTTGCAGCTCGGAATGCCGCAGTCACTTCCCTATCGGCGCCCTGAAAAGTAGTTCCGTTATCGCTATACATGGCGACCGGTAGCCCACGGCGCGAGCTGAACCGATCATAACATGCCATGAACGCAGCGGTAGTGTACGACCCTACTAGTTCGATGTGTACAGCGCGTGTTGTCATGCAGACGAATAATGCAATATATGCTTTTGTGGACTTGTGTCCGCGTCCGGAGGTGGTTCGCACCGGGATAGGGCCCGCATAATCCACGCCGCAATGTAAAAATGCTCGTTCGGCGCGAGTAACGCGTACTGACGGAAGGTCTCCCATTAACTCGGAAGGGATCGTGGCACGTTCGCGCGCGCATCGAACACATCGGTGTATCACTTGACGCGTCCGCAAAACCATGTAATTCTATTTTTTGAATTTGCGCGCCGTGTCCTGTCCATCGCGGTAGTGTCATAGAGCGAAGAAGAGGGAGTTGAGTGCGATACGTATTCCATACTTCGCGAAGTTCGGGCGGGATGTCGTCGTCCCAACCGCAATTCTTCAACCATAGGCGTTGCATCATTATTTTTGCTACGATGACTACAGGAGCGGCCCAACCCAGGGGATCATAAAATCGCGCGATAGTCGATAGGACTTCCCGTTTAGTTGTCGGAAGATCATGAGTAATCTGAACTTCGAAGCGAAAAGAATCGGTTTCGGGATTCCATATTATTCCGAGGACTTTCAAGTTATCATCGGGTGATAGCGGTTTGCTCACAGCAAGACCATGATCGGTGGGATCAATGTCTTCAATTAGCGCGGAGTCATTACTAGCCCACTTCCGCAATGTAAACCCTCCTGCTTTGAGCAGGGCGGTGACTTGGTCGCGAGTTTGTCGCGCTCGATTCGGATCATCCGCGCCAAACACGCAGTCATCAACGTAAATCTGATCGCGGAGGACTGACAGCGCGAGAGGATATTTGGACCCTTCGTCCCGCGCAAGTTGTTGTAGCACACGTAACGCGAGATAGGGTGCGGGAGCCGTACCGTACGTGACGGTCAGGAGTCGGAAATGTTGGAACGGAACTGAGGGAGAGTTTCGCCACAAAATCCGTTGATAATCAACATCTCTGGGATCGATGAGGATTTGCCTGTACATTTTTGCGATGTCAGCGATAAAAACATATCGGTAACGGCGCCATCGTAGAATGACAGCGGCTAGATCCGTTTGTAGTTTGGGTCCGATCAGTAAGTGATCGTTTAACGAGGTCCCATTTCCTGTTTTCGCGGACGCATTAAATACGACTCGAAGTCGGGTCGTAGCGCTGTGCTCTCGAATAACCGCGTGATGTGGTATGTATACTGTTTGATTTGACGGGGCTGGTTGGTCTTTAATCTCGACCATGTGTCCGAGCGTCTCGTATTCGGATAAGAATTTCGAATATTCCGCGAAATGTTCTGTAGTTCGTTGCAGACGATTCTCCTGTCTTTTGAACATATTCATGACCGCGGGAAGTGATGGTCCAATATGAATTGGAGGCCCCTCGATAAATGGTAACCGAACGATGTATTGTCCCGTCGAAGTTCGCGCATGCGTGCGTTGGAAATGCTCTTCACATTTTAATTCGGCGGGAGAGAGACGCGTAACAGACGGTAATTCCTCTACTTCCCAAAATCGACGAAGCTCGGTATCTAAGTTCTCCGATACGTTACAATGGAAGTTCCCGAATGTAGCCGGGCCAGTTGCTAATGGAACGGGGCCGGAAAGAATCCAGCCTAACGTCGTATTTTGCGCTGTAGGCTCGTTATCTGTCCCTTTGCGTAACCCATCCAATAGGAGTAATCCGTAGTGATCAGCACCGATAATTAACTCTATTGGATCATTACTGAAGGGGTTTTCGTCCGCCAATGTCAGATCTCGAATATGCGAGAGCGGGTGAGCGGTAATCACACGACTAGGTAGGTAGTTCGACAAAGATCTCAGAACGTAAGCGGTGATAGAGTATACCGCATCGGTGTGGCATGATGCGACGGTACACGTTGTTGTCGAGTGACACGCAATCGCATTATTACCGATTCCGGTGATACTCACCGCGACGCGAGACCGCGGAAGTCGCAACCGTTGAGTTAAATTTTCCGAAATTATTGACACGACCGAACCCTGATCGAGCAAAGCTCGGACCTTTTCGGAACGGCCCGATGGTGATTGCAATTCGATCCATGCCGTCGCGAGCAGTACTTGTTGTGACGCGGTGATTCGAGGAACGGAACAAGACGCGATAAGAGCGGTAACATGGTTATCGACGGGTACTGTTACCGGCGCGGTATCGGTCGCTGACGCGTGCCTGTGCGATGGCGCGGTCGAATTTTCGAAGTGTAACAAGGTATGATGTCGCTTGTTGCAAATGTGACAGTTATATGAACTGGAACAATTTTTAAATGAGTGATGTGGACTCAAGCAATTTATGCATCGGTTAGTTCCCTTTACGAAATCGAATCGTTGCGTGGCGGATTTACTTTTGAATGCAGAACATTTTCCGAGTGTATGATTCTCTTTACAGAGGTCACACACGCTTTTGGAGATCGCGGTGTTGTGTAAACACGTGGCACGAACGCGACTCGATTTCGCTGTCGCAGATTCCGGTGTTCGTGATATAGTTTCCGACGTGGATGGCGCGATGATCCCTAACGCGCGCACTCGTGCTTGTAAGAACGTATCGAGGTCAGAAAACTTCGGGCACTGCGTATCGTTACCCAGATGCAACTCCCAGGCTTTACGCGACTCGGAATCTAACTTGTTTGTAACAAAGAAAACAAACCAATCATCCCATGCGTCGACCGGACGTTCGAGTTTTGTTAACGCTTTAATTGCTATATTGGCTTTATCACGTAGACGTCGCAGTAGCGCTGCATCTTCCGAACAAACTTGTGGAAGGTCATGTAACGTTTGCAAATGTGTTGCTACTAGTAACCGTTTATTTTCGTATTGCTCGACAAGAAGACCCCACGCGACGGTGAATCCGGCGTCGGTAATAGCAATATTCGTGATGAGATCACTCGCTTCCCCGTTTACGCACGACAATAGATATTGGAATTTAGATACGTTTGACAGACCTCGACGTTGGATGATTATCGCTTGGAAGCGATCTCGGAAAGTCTCCCACTCACTTATGGCTCCGGAAAATGACGGAAGATTCATCGTAGGAAGGCGATTTCCGGCATCGTCGAGATGTGACGCAGGCGTTGCAGGCGTAATTGCAGTTGCAGCTACGGGAGGCTCTTGACTGGTCAGCTCCCATTTAGAGAGCGCGTCCGCCATGAAGTCGGATGTCCTCACGTATATCTCGTTCAACTCCAAGTAGCGATCGTTGATGAAGTAGTCAAGCTTGGACCGATCAGCATCCGTGGCCACAGCAGCGAGTTCTTTATTGATGAGTTTGCATTCAGCAAAGGACTCGCTCAATTTTAGCATTCTATTTCGAATCGTCGCGGCCGTTAGATTAGTTTTGCCAATCTTCTTGAAATTCTCAAGAGCACGTTCAACAACACGAAAGGCGTCGATTTGTTGTCGAAGCAACGTCTTGAGGTCGCCCATGGTCGTAGCTGTTGTTACTTTTTCACCTTCCATTTGAAACGTGGTCCAACCGTTTTAGTCCGTTGCACGAATTTTGCTTGCTTCTTCGCTTGTTTAACTCGTCAATTGCACTGCAATCCGGCTCGAAGGACCATTATGTTTATGCACACACTTGTAAGAGGATAACTGGAAGTATCCTGACAAGGATATACAGTGATCGACGAAGGAGGAAGAACTAAACACTTTTCCGATTCACTTTAGCACAATCAGAGTTCGTTTATTCACTGATACTAGCGATTGAACGCGCCGTAACAAGATTGTTTGAGAAACGTGCGTTAGTACAATACTGAATACTGACTCCGGAAGTTTAGAGTCCGCGTGCGTTGAACAACTGGAATACAGCGTAACGGCGATGGGCGCGTGTGTTTTGCCACGAGTGGTCTCGAAGGAACAGGTCGTAGTCCGCTGTGTCGAAGACAATCATCCGAATGTTATGAAGATGAGCGGTTGACACACAATTTTCGTCATAAAGTCGAGTAGCGCTGTCGCGACGCCGAATTGTGTAACGACTTGTGTGGAACTACAGTTAGCCGGGAGTTCGAATACTGAACAGACTACATTATCCTAACAACTAGTCAATTCACTCATAAGAGCACGTCAAGATAAAATTGACTAACATCTTACATTCTAATACATCTACTACGCCTTGAAGTTATTGAACCCACGCTCGCCACACTCTGCACTGGATTTCGAGGAATTTTTCGAACCACTCCAGTTTTGGTTCTGACGAAAGGAACAACTCTTCTCACCTGTGCAGGAATTATTAGATCCCTCTGTACAATCGTTCTCGGCTCATCCACAGCTTCCCCTAGAAAACGTTCATTCATTATCCGCATTGCACGTTGCTTATGATACCTAGCGGTTTGTCTTAGGATCTTGTCTGCCCTACAGACATTTAACCATTTCCGTGACACTTGAGCAGCGCAAAGCAGAGACTTAGGCTCCAACTTGCGTAGAATCAGCTGGGATATCTCCGGCGGGAGTTCAGAAATGAAATCCAACTTGGCAGGTTCCAGTAGTCCTAGCGCACGGAGGAAAGACCTGAAGAACTCCATGTTGCCGCTGCAGCGTCAGGAACTCGAATGATCTACTGTTCCAAATTTTGGGTTTATATACCCTTGGTTACGGTTGATCCCCTGTTCCGGTTCGGTGACCCGACCAATCAGGATCGAGCTCGGATGAATTTATGTTTGTCATTGTTATGTTAACTTGCTGTTGAGTGCACGCATCAGGAAATAAATTGTTGAATTTGTTTGCCGTATATCAAACTCTAGGGAAATGTTTCTGTTTGGAATACCTTATGAAAATGTTTCATTTTAGAATACGCCATGAAATATGTAGATAACATAAATTTACATCTTAAGATGTTTTCTTTCAATGACATAGGGAGTGGTATAGGTATGATGTTTAACCTACCGTCGGGCGCAGCGGTGCTAGGAGATACATCAATCACTATTTTGTGCAGTGTGATACATGCTTAAGCGGCGCAAACCCCTAGCTACTAGTAGCTTAATGTAAATGCTGTAATGTTGATTAGTTTTACATTTCAGAGACTCATTGTCTTAACCCTCATACGCTCCTCAAGAATATTTTCCTCAATCCGCGAATGGTTCGTAAGTCGGTCCGGATTGAGATCAGCTTGAGCCCAACGCTAGATTTCTAAAAACCGCGCGGAAATTGCGTAACAGCAACGGAGGAAATTACAGGGGCCGCCACACCGCTTAGGGAAACTAAATTCCTCAATTTCGAACAAATTTCGGATCTTATGGTTAGGACAGAGACGGAACGAAGCTAGCAGCCACTAGTGCGATAAAGATGGTACATTAGATAGAAGTCCAGACTTTGTAAACTCAAACGTCGAAAAGAACTTCTTTTTTATATTGATGTTCCCTGACACCCCCCCCCCCCCCGCGGAGAGGGGAAATTAGTTCAGATTGCCCTGAGGCCGACAAAACCCCCCGATCCGCTAGGTCATACCGGGAGTTTTGAGGGAATCAGAGTCAATCTCAGTCCTGAACTTAAAAGAGAGGAAATTCTGGTGGAGGACAGGCGCAAAGTTTAGTATTTTGCTCCTACCACCCCCGAGTAGGGTGTCATTTGAAAGAGCTCGGGATGAGGTATTGAGCCTCATAGGCTAGGAGCGTCTCCGAGGTCATCCGAAGGGCGTATAGCGTTTCTCGTAAATTAGAAAAGTTCTGTATGTATTTGGAGTCGCGAGGGCATTAGGATCTCGATCCCGAGGTCAGAGTGGAGGTGCCTTTGACTTTGAAACTTCTGACAAAGCCAAAGGTCTTGGAAATCTTTTTCAGATTTTCAAGGTCAAGGTCAAGGTCAAAGGTGCTGGCGGGATCAGGAACCTCCCCCGAAAGTCGCCATATAAATTTGAGGTGTCGAGCGACAAAAAGTAGTGAAAAATGGCATAGAATAGGTTAATTTAGCAATCAAGGATTTAGGTTTTAGGCTGCGTGCGGATAGGAATAGTGTTAAACGGTTAGATTTAAGAGTGCGGTTTCAATGTTTCATATAGTTTGGATTGACATCTGTAAGGAAAAAATAAAATCCAGGTCAGGTTAATTTTTATTAAAATTGATTATAAAAAAAGGGACCACAATTACGATTATGAAATTTCGCGCGCGCCAAAGAACTGTGTTTACGGAACCTTTAAATGGACACAAAATAAATGACCCCCGCCGATTATGAATACGAAATTTCGAAAAAAAAATTTTTCTGTAAATGTTACGCGTTACACTTGTGTTATATGATTACGAAATATTGCAAAAAATCGATTGTCACGATAAAATTTTGGTAACAAAGGCGATCTAGATTGGGCGCCGAAAAAAGAAGGTTCGAGAAGAAGTATCAAAAGCTCTCATGATTTATTTAAACATATTTCAACGAATTGCAGCAATGTATTACGTCATTTGTAATGAAAGATTATTTGATGTTATAGGATCGGATTTTTCCAAGATCCCTGTTTCTGATCACAGACACTCTGTTAAACTGAAGCACTTCAATTTAACATGCACTATTTCATATATTGGATGATTGCAAAAGCTCATACTCAATTTACCTCGTGAACTTGTCTGAAACTAAACGTGCAACTTCTACGGAAAAGGAAATCACAGGTTGTAAAATGTTCGGAGACAATTATAGAAAACAGAGTTACAGACTATATAATTGATTAATAAAACTGTTATTTATCCCAAATAGGGTACGAACTTTTGCAAACACATTACTAATACATTACGTTTAGTAATACATTATTGGCTAACGATTGAAGGCTGTTAAAGGATCTGGTAAAGAATCATTGGTCATGGACTGTAGAAAATGACGAAAAGATATTATATCTTAAATATAAACATATTATTAATATATTCAACGAAAAATATCCTGCATCGCTTATGGGAAGCAGTAGTTAGATTTTTAAAAAAATACTGTCCACACTTGGACATCAGTCAATTATACATATAGGGGAAAATTATAAAAAGATTTTCTTGTGGTCAAACAATGGATTATATGTACTTACTTAGACTACATTATCCTAACAACTAGTCAATTCACTCATAAGAGCACGTCAAGATAAAATTGACTAACATCTTACATTCTAATACATCTACTACGCCTCGAAGTTATTGAACCCACGCTCGCCACACTCTGCACTGGATTTCGAGGAATTTTTCGAACCACACCAGTTTTGGTTCTGACGAAAGGAACAACTCTTCTCACCTGTGCAGGAATTATTAGATCCCTCTGTACAATCGTTCTCGGCTCATCCACAGCTTCCCCTCGAAAACGTTCATTCATTATCCGCATTGCACGTTGCTTATGATGCCTAGCGGTTTGTCTTAGGATCTTGTCCGCCCTACAGACATTTAACCATTTCCGTGACACTTGAGCAGCGCAAAGCAGAGACTTAGGCTCCAACTTGCGTAGAATCAGCTGGGATATCTCCGGCGGGAGTTCAGAAATGAAATCCAACTTGGCAGGTTCCAGTAGTCCTAGCGCACGGAGGAAAGACCTGAACAACTCCATGTTGCCGCTGCAGCGTCAGGATCTCGAATGATCTACTGTTCCAAATTTTGGGTTTATATACCCTTGGTTACGGTTGATCGCCTGTTCCGGTTCGGTGACCCGACCAATCAGGATCGAGCTCGGATGAATTTATGTTTGTCATTGTTATGTTAACTTGCTGTTGAGTGCACGCATCTGGAAATAAATAGTTGAATTTGTTTGCCGTATATCAAACTCTAGGGAAATGTTTCTGTTTGGAATACCTTATGAAAATGTTTCATTTTGGAATACGCTATGAAATATGTAGATAACATAAATTTACATCTTAAGATGTTTTCTTTCAATGACATAGGGAATGGTATAGGTATGATGTTTAACCCACCGTCGGACGGAGCGGTTCTAGGAGATACATCAATCACTATTTTGTGCAGTGTGATACATCCTTAAGCGGCGCGAACCCCTGGCCACTAGTAGCTTAATGTAAATGCTGTAATGCTGATTAGTTTTACATATCAGAGACACATTGTATTAACCCTCATACGCTCCTCAAGAATATTTTCCTCAATCCGCGAGTGGTTCGTAAGTCGGTCCGGATTGAGATCAGCTTGAGCCCAACGCTAGATTTCTAAAAACCGCGCGGAAATTGCGTAACAGCAACGGAGGAAATTAAGGGGCCGCCACACCGCTTAGGGAAACTAAATTCCTCAATTTCGAACAAATTTCGGATCTTATGGTTAGGACAGAGACGGAACGAAGCTAGCAGCCACTACTGCGATAAAGATGGTACATTAGATAGAAGTCCAGACTTTGTAAACTCAAACGTCGAAAAAAACTTCTTTTTTATATTGATGTTCCCTGACACCCCCCCCCCCCCCGCGGAGAGGGGAAATTAGTTTAGATTGCCCCGAGGCCGACAAAATCCCCCGACCCGCTAGGTCATACCGGGAGTTTTGAGGGATTCAGAGTCAATCTCAGTCCTGAACTAAAAAGAGAGGAAATTCTGGTGGAGGACAGGCGCAAAGTTTAGTATTTTGTTCCTACCACCCCCGAGTAGGGTGTCATTTGAAAGAGCTCGGGAAGAGGTATTGAGCCTCATAGGCTAGGAGCGCCTCCGAGGTCATCCGAAGGGCGTATAGCGTTTCTCGTAAATTAGAAAAGTTCTGTATGTATTTGGAGTCGCGAGGGCATTAGGATCTCGATCCCGAGGTCAGAGTGGAGGTGCCTTTGACTTTGAAAATTCTGACAAAGCCAAAGGTCTTGGAAATCTTTTTCAGATTTTCAAGGTCAAGGTCAAGGTCAAAGGTGCAGGCGGGATCAGGAACCTCCCCCGAAGGTCGCCATATAAATTTGCGGTGTAGAGCGACAAAAAGTAGTGAAAAATGGCATAGAATATGTTAATTTAGCAATTAAGGATTTAGGTTTTAGGCTGCGTGCGGATAGGAATAGTGTTAAACGGTTAGATTTAAGAGTGCGGTTTCAATGTTTCATATAGTTTGGATTGACATCTGTAAGGAAAAAATAAAATCCAGGTCAGGTTAATTTTTATTAAAATTGATTATAAAAAAAGGGACCACAATTACGATTATGAAATTTCGCGAGCGCCAAAGAACTGTGTTTACGGAACCTTTAAATGGACACAAAATAAATGACCCCCGCCGATTATGAATACGAAATTTCGAAAAAAAAATTTTTCTGTAAATGTTACGCGTTACACTTGTGTTATATGATTACGAAATATTGCAAAAAATCGATTGTCACGATAAAATTTTGGTAACAAAGGCGATCTAGATTGGGCGCCGAAAAAAGAAGGTTCGAGAAGAAGTATCAAAAGCTCTCATGATTTATTTAAACATATTTCAACGAATTGCAGCAATGTAGTACGTCATTTGTAATGAAAGATTATTTGATGTTATAGGATCGGATTTTTCCAAGATCCCTGTTTCTGATCACAGACACTCTGTTAAACTGAAGCACTTCAATTTAACATGCACTATTTCATATATTGGATGATTGCAAAAGCTCATACTCAATTTACCTCGTGAACTTGTCTGAAACTAAACGTGCAACTTCTACGGAGAAGGAAATCACAGGTTGTAAAATGTTCGGAGACAATTATAGAAAACAGAGTTACAGACTATATAATTGATTAATAAAACTGTTATTTATCCCAAATAGGGTACGAACTTTTGCAAACACATTACTAATACATTACGTTTAGTAATACATTATTGGCTAACGATTGAAGGCTGTTAAAGGATCTGGTAAAGAATCATTGGTCATGGACTTTAGAAAATGACGAAAAGATATTATATCTTAAATATAAACATATTATTAATATATTCAACGAAAAATATCCTGCATCGCTTATGGGAAGCAGTAGTTAGATTTTAAAAAAAATACTGTCCACACTTGGACATCAGTCAATTATACATATAGGGGAAAATTATAAAAAGATTTTCTTGTGGTCAAACAATGGATTATATGTACTTACTTAGACTACATTATCCTAACAACTAGTCAATTCACTCATAAGAGCACGTCAAGATAAAATTGACTAACATCTTACATTCTAATACATCTACTACGCCTCGAAGTTATTGAACCCACGCTCGCCACACTCTGCACTGGATTTCGAGGAATTTTTCGAACCACACCAGTTTTGGTTCTGACGAAAGGAACAACTCTTCTCACCTGTGCAGGAATTATTAGGTCCCTCTGTACAATCGTTCTCGGCTCATCCACAGCTTCCCCTCGAAAACGTTCATTTATTATCCGCATTGCACGTTGCTTATGATGCCTAGCGGTTTGTCTTAGGATCTTGTCCGCCCTACAGACATTTAACCATTTCCGTGACACTTGAGCAGCGCAAAGCAGAGACTTAGGCTCCAACTTGCGTAGAATCAGCTGGGATATCTCCGGCGGGAGTTCAGAAATGAAATCCAACTTGGCAGGTTCCGGTAGTCCTAGCGCACGGAGGAAAGACCTGAAGAACTCCATGTTGCCGCTGCAGCGTCAGGAACTCGAATGATCTACTGTTCCAAATTTTGGGTTTATATACCCTTGGTTACGGTTGATCCCCTGTTCCGGTTCGGTGACCCGACCAATCAGGATCGAGCTCGGATGAATTTATGTTTGTCATTGTTATGTTAACTTGCTGTTGAGTGCACGCATCAGGAAATAAATTGTTGAATTTGTTTGCCGTATATCAAACTCTAGGGAAATGTTTCTGTTTGGAATACCTTATGAAAATGTTTCATTTTGGAATACGCCATGAAATATGTAGATAACATAAATTTACATCTTAAGATGTTTTCTTTCAATGACATAGGGAGTGGTATAGGTATGCTGTTTAACCTACCGTCGGGCGCAGCGGTGCTAGGAGATACATCAATCACTATTTTGTGCAGTGTGATACATCCTTAAGCGGCGCAAACCCCTAGCTACTAGTAGCTTAATGTAAATGCTGTAATGTTGATTAGTTTTACATTTCAGAGACTCATTGTCTTAACCCTCATACGCTCCTCAAGAATATTTTCCTCAATCCGCGAATGGTTCGTAAGTCGGTCCGGATTGAGATCAGCTTGAGCCCAACGCTAGATTTCTAAAAACCGCGCGGAAATTGCGTAACAGCAACGGAGGAAATTAAGGGGCCGCCACACCGGTTAGGGAAACTAAATTCCTCAATTTCGAACAAATTTCGGATCTTATGGTTAGGACAGAGGCGGAACGAAGCTAGCAGCCACTAGTGCGATAAAGACGGTACATTAGATAGAAGTCCAGACTTTGTGAACTCAAACGTCGAAAAAAACTTCTTTTTTATATTCATGTTCCCTGACACCCCCCCGCGGAGAGGGGAAATTAGTTTAGATTGCCCCGAGGCTGACAAAACCCCCGACACGCTAGGTCATACCGGGAGTTTTGAGGGAATCAGAGTCAATCACAGTTCTGAACTAAAAAGAGAGGAAATTCTGGTGGAGGACAGGCGCAAAGTTTAGTATTTTGTTCCTACCACCCCTGAGTAGGGTGTCATTTGAAAGAGCTCGGGAAGAGGTATTGAGCCTCATAGGCTAGGAGCGCCTCCGAGGTCATCCGAAGGGCGTATAGCGTTTCTCGTAAATTAGAAAAGTTCTGTATGTATTTGGAGTCGCGAGGGCATTAGGATCTCTATCCCGAGGTCAGAGTGGAGGTGCCTTTGACTTTGAAAATTCTGACAAAGCCAAAGGTCTTGGAAACCTTTTTCAGATTTTCAAGGTCAAGGTCAAAGTCAAAGGTGCAGGCGGGATCAGGAACCTCCCCCGAAGGTCGCCATATAAATTTGCGGTGTCGAGCGACAACAAGTAGTGAAAAATGGCATAGAATAGGTTAATTTAGCAATTAAGGATTTAGGTTTTAGGCTGCGTGCGGATAGGAATAGTGTTAAACGGTTAGATTTAAGAGTGCGGTTTCAATGTTTCATATTGTTTGGATTGACATCTGTAAGGAAAAAATAAAATCCAGGTTAGGTTCATTTTTATTAAAATTGATATTTGTATTTGACGGATCGGCACGTCGACATCGCGTAGTGTCTCACTTTCTGAGAGATGTCGCGCGCGGTACTCTCTGTCGGTCGTTCCGCGGTCCGTTCTCGATCCGGTGTCACTAGATGTCGCACTTTTCACTTTTCACTGTTACCGGGCAGCGGCCGGTTAACCTCACTTTGTCCCGTTTGCCACGTGTTCGTTATTCTCACTATGTCCGATTTACACACGCCAGGTCCCTGTTCGGGCGCCATGTAACAACCTGGTTTCCGTCGTCACGTCGGAAATTTCCTGCTTCGTCAATATAGCTCGCCGCTCCAGAGTTCGATGTTCGACGAGAGGAAAAATGTCGATGGGGAACGGGACGTGGTACACGGGTTCAAAATAACGACACTGATGTTTTCACTGACATGCTCGCTGCCGACGAGGACGCGCACGCGGGTTCTTCGGAATCGCGTTTCCGCGGCGGTTCACGCGATAACCGCGACGTTCGGGTACGGATACGCGTTATTCTCTCGGGCGCGTACGTCGCGGTTTTCCAGTACGGGACGCGTTACTTTCTCGGGTACGACGCGCGTGTATTTCGGGACCGGTAATTGGGAAATCAGGATGGTATGGGAATTCCCTGCCCGAGTCTGGTCATTCGGATAGGTGACGTGGCGGTGCGCCGTACGCCATAATCCTCTCGGGCGGTTCAGGGACGACGAGCGACGGTTCGTCGTGCTCGTCGTTCGTTTCCGTCGGCGGTACACCTTAACGGACTCGCCGGTGGTGCACCTTGGCAGGAGAAAGAGTGACGGTACGTCGTGCTCTGGCTATGCTACAGGAAACAGGGCATTTTAGGAAGGAGGAGGGCTCCCGGCCTGAGTCTGGTCGGTTGGATTTCAACGTGGCGGGGCGCCGTGCGTTTACGTCCTCTCAGGCGGTTCTACGGCGACGAGCGATGGTTCATCGTGCTCGTCGTTCGTTCTCGCCGACGGTACGTCGTGACGAGGTAGCCGGTGGTGCACCTCGACTCTTTTCGAGAAGCTGTACGCCTTACTCTACCTTGGTGGAACGTAGTTCGTCACCGTCGGGATGCCTCCCTGGGACAGGGACGTTGGTTCACAAGATGGCGGTACGCCGTACTCTGTCTACATAGTTCGGAACTGCAAGGAATACTTACTGGAGAGAACCGATTCAACTCGAGTCTCGATTGCGAAAAGCTCCCGCGGTCGCGTCGCGGCTTTTCTGACTATTCGTTCGATGAAGTCGGGTGACGGTGCGGCGCTAAACTTCGCGAATCTTCTACTGTTCTCGACCGCGTGCTAGACAACCGTTTCTCGTCCTTTTCCGTCGGTACTGGCTCGTCGCGCGGTCGTCGTGTCGAGCGTGACGCGTATCGGTGGTGCGCGCCGGTTCGGATCGGTTTCTTTCGGCTCGGTTCGGTTCGCCTCGGTGCGCCTTGATACCTGGTTCTACTAGTAACAGGCCTGCCCGTTACAGGTCTGTTACAATACATATAGGGGAAAATTCTAACAAGATTTTCTTGTGGTCAAACAATGGATTATATGTACTTACTTAGACTACATTATCCTAACAACTAGTCAATTCACTCATAAGAGCACGTCAAGATAAAATTGACTAACATCTTACATTCTAATACATCTACTACGCCTCGAAGTTATTGAACCCACGCTCGCCACACTCTGCACTGGATTTCGAGGAATTTTTCGAACCACTCCAGTTTTGGTTCTGACGAAAGGAACAACTCTTCTCACCTGTGCAGGAATTATTAGATCCCTCTGTACAATCGTTCTCGGCTCATCCACAGCTTCCCCTAGAAAACGTTCATTCATTATCCGCATTGCACGTTGCTTATGATGCCTAGCGGTTTGACTTAGGATTTTGTCTGCCCTACAGACATTTAACCATTTCCGTGACACTTGAGCAGCGCAAAGCAGAGACTTAGGCTCCAACTTGCGTAGAATCAGCTGGGATATCTCCGGCGGGAGTTCAGAAATGAAATCCAACTTGGCAGGTTCCAGTAGTCCTAGCGCACGGAGGAAAGACCTGAAGAACTCCATGTTGCCGCTGCAGCGTCAGGAACTCGAATGATCTACTGTTCCAAATTTTGGGTTTATATACCCTTGGTTACGGTTGATCCCCTGTTCCGGTTCGGTGACCCGACCAATCAGGATCGAGCTCGGATGAATTTATGTTTGTCATTGTTATGTTAACTTGCTGTTGAGTGCACGCATCAGGAAATAAATTGTTGAATTTGTTTGCCGTATATCAAACTCTAGGGAAATGTTTCTGTTTGGAATACCTTATGAAAATGTTTCATTTTGGAGTACGCCATGAAATATGTAGATAACATAAATTTACATCTTAAGATGTTTTCGTTCAATGACATAGGGAGTGGTATAGGTATGATGTTTAACCTACCGTCGGGCGCAGCGGTGCTAGGAGATACATCAATCACTATTTTGTGCAGTGTGATACATCCTTAAGCGGCGCAAACGCCTAGCTACTAGTAGCTTAATGTAAATGCTGTAATGTTGATTAGTTTTACATTTCAGAGACTCATTGTCTTAACCCTCATACGCTCCTCAAGAATATTTTCCTCAATCCGCGAATGGTTCGTAAGTCGGTCCGGATTGAGATCAGCTTGAGCCCAACGCTAGATTTCTAAAAACCGCGCGGAAATTGCGTAACAGCAACGGAGGAAATTAAGGGGCCGCCACACCGGTTAGGGAAACTAAATTCCTCAATTTCGAACAAATTTCGGATCTTATGGTTAGGACAGAGACGGAACGAAGCTAGCAGCCACTAGTGCGATAAAGATGGTACATTAGATAGAAGTCCAGACTTTGTAAACTCAAACGTCGAAAAAAACTTCTTTTTTATATTGATGTTCCCTGACACCCCCCCCCCCCCCCGCGGAGTGGGGAAATTAGTTTAGATTGCCCCGAGGCCGACAAAACCCCCCGACCCGCTAGGTCATACCGGGAGTTTTGAGGGAATCAGAGTCAATCACAGTTCTGAACTAAAAAGAGAGGAAATTCTGGTGGAGGACAGGCGCAAAGTTTAGTATTTTGTTCCTACCACCCCCGAGTAGGGTGTCATTTGAAAGAGCTCGGGAAGAGGTATTGAGCCTCATAGGCTAGGAGCGCCTCCGAGGTCATCCGAAGGGCGTATAGCGTTTCTCGTAAATTAGAAAAGTTCTGTATGTATTTGGAGTCGCGAGGGCATTAGGATCTCGATCCCGAGGTCAGAGTGGAGGTGCCTTTGACTTTGAAAATTCTGACAAAGCCAAAGGTCTTGGAAACCTTTTTCAGATTTTGAAGGTCAAGGTCAAGGTCAAAGGTGCAGGCGGGATCAGGAACCTCCCCCGAAGGCCGCCATATAAATTTGTGGTGTCGAGCGACAAAAAGTAGTGAAAAATGGCATAGAATAGGTTAATTTAGCAATTAAGGATTTAGATTTTAGGCTGCGTGCGGATAGGAATAGTGTTAAACGGTTAGATTTAAGAGTGCGGTTTCAATGTTTCATATAGTTTGGATTGACATCTGTAAGGAAAAAATAAAATCCAGGTTAGGTTAATTTTTATTAAAATTGATTATAAAAAAAATGGACCACAATTACGATTATGAAATTTCGTGCGCGCCAAAGAACTGTGTTTACGGAACCTTTAAATGGACAGAAAATAAATGACCCCCGCCGATTATGAATACGAAATTTCGAAAAAAAATTTTTTCTGTAAATGATACGCGTTACACTTGTGTTATATGATTACGAAATATTGCAAAAAATCGATTGTCACGATAAAATTTTGGTAACAAAGGCGATCTAGATTGGGCGCCGAAAAAAGAAGGTTCGAGAAGAAGTATCAAAAGCTCTCATGATTTATTTAAACATATTTCAACGAATTGCAGCAATGTATTACGTCATTTGTAATGAAAGATTATTTGATGTTATAGGATCGGATTTTTCCAAGATCCCTGTTTCTGATCACAGACACTGTGTTAAACTGAAGCACTTCAATTTAACATGCACTATTTCATATATTGGATGATTGCAAAAGCTCATACTCAATTTACCCCGTGAACTTGTCTGAAACTAAACGTCCAACTTCTACGGAAAAGGAAATCACAGGTTGTAAAATGTTCGGAGACAATTATAGAAAACAGAGTTACAGACTATATAATTGATTAATAAAACTGTTATTTATCCCAAATAGGGTACGAACTTTTGCAAACACATTACTAATACATTACGTTTAGTAATACATTATTGGCTAACGATTGAAGGCTGTTAAAGGATCTGGTAAAGAATCATTGGTCATGGACTTTAGAAAATGACGAAAAGATATTATATCTTAAATATAAACATATTATTAATATATTCAACGAAAAATATCCTGCATCGCTTATGGGAAGCAGTAGTTAGATTTTTTAAAAAATACTGTCCACACTTGGACATCAGTCAATTATACATATAGGGGAAAATTATAACAAGATTTTCTTGTGGTCAAACAATGGATTATATGTACTTACTTAGACTATGTTTATGCACACACTTGTAAGAGGATAACTGGAAGTATCCTGACAAGGATATACAGTGATCGACGAAGGAGGAAGAACTAAACACTTTTCCGATTCACTTTAGCACAATCAGAGTTCGTTTATTCACTGATACTAGCGATTGAACGCGCCGTAACAAGATTGTTTGAGAAACGTGCGTTAGTACAATACTGAATACTGACTCCGGAAGTTTAGAGTCCGCGTGCGTTGAACAACTGGAATACAGCGTAACGGCGATGGGCGCGTGTGTTTTGCCACGAGTGGTCTCGAAGGAACAGGTCGTAGTCCGCTGTGTCGAAGACAATCATCCGAATGTTATGAAGATGAGCGGTTGACACACAATTTTCGTCATAAAGTCGAGTAGCGCTGTCGCGACGCCGAATTGTGTAACGACTTGTGTGGAACTACAGTTAGCCGGGAGTTCGAATACTGAACAGACTACATTATCCTAACAACTAGTCAATTCACTCATAAGAGCACGTCAAGATAAAATTGACTAACATCTTACATTCTAATACATCTACTACGCCTTGAAGTTATTGAACCCACGCTCGCCACACTCTGCACTGGATTTCGAGGAATTTTTCGAACCACTCCAGTTTTGGTTCTGACGAAAGGAACAACTCTTCTCACCTGTGCAGGAATTATTAGATCCCTCTGTACAATCGTTCTCGGCTCATCCACAGCTTCCCCTAGAAAACGTTCATTCATTATCCGCATTGCACGTTGCTTATGATACCTAGCGGTTTGTCTTAGGATCTTGTCTGCCCTACAGACATTTAACCATTTCCGTGACACTTGAGCAGCGCAAAGCAGAGACTTAGGCTCCAACTTGCGTAGAATCAGCTGGGATATCTCCGGCGGGAGTTCAGAAATGAAATCCAACTTGGCAGGTTCCAGTAGTCCTAGCGCACGGAGGAAAGACCTGAAGAACTCCATGTTGCCGCTGCAGCGTCAGGAACTCGAATGATCTACTGTTCCAAATTTTGGGTTTATATACCCTTGGTTACGGTTGATCCCCTGTTCCGGTTCGGTGACCCGACCAATCAGGATCGAGCTCGGATGAATTTATGTTTGTCATTGTTATGTTAACTTGCTGTTGAGTGCACGCATCAGGAAATAAATTGTTGAATTTGTTTGCCGTATATCAAACTCTAGGGAAATGTTTCTGTTTGGAATACCTTATGAAAATGTTTCATTTTGGAGTACGCCATGAAATATGTAGATAACATAAATTTACATCTTAAGATGTTTTCGTTCAATGACATAGGGAGTGGTATAGGTATGATGTTTAACCTACCGTCGGGCGCAGCGGTGCTAGGAGATACATCAATCACTATTTTGTGCAGTGTGATACATCCTTAAGCGGCGCAAACGCCTAGCTACTAGTAGCTTAATGTAAATGCTGTAATGTTGATTAGTTTTACATTTCAGAGACTCATTGTCTTAACCCTCATACGCTCCTCAAGAATATTTTCCTCAATCCGCGAATGGTTCGTAAGTCGGTCCGGATTGAGATCAGCTTGAGCCCAACGCTAGATTTCTAAAAACCGCGCGGAAATTGCGTAACAGCAACGGAGGAAATTAAGGGGCCGCCACACCGGTTAGGGAAACTAAATTCCTCAATTTCGAACAAATTTCGGATCTTATGGTTAGGACAGAGACGGAACGAAGCTAGCAGCCACTAGTGCGATAAAGATGGTACATTAGATAGAAGTCCAGACTTTGTAAACTCAAACGTCGAAAAAAACTTCTTTTTTATATTGATGTTCCCTGACACCCCCCCCCCCCCCCGCGGAGTGGGGAAATTAGTTTAGATTGCCCCGAGGCCGACAAAACCCCCCGACCCGCTAGGTCATACCGGGAGTTTTGAGGGAATCAGAGTCAATCACAGTTCTGAACTAAAAAGAGAGGAAATTCTGGTGGAGGACAGGCGCAAAGTTTAGTATTTTGTTCCTACCACCCCCGAGTAGGGTGTCATTTGAAAGAGCTCGGGAAGAGGTATTGAGCCTCATAGGCTAGGAGCGCCTCCGAGGTCATCCGAAGGGCGTATAGCGTTTCTCGTAAATTAGAAAAGTTCTGTATGTATTTGGAGTCGCGAGGGCATTAGGATCTCGATCCCGAGGTCAGAGTGGAGGTGCCTTTGACTTTGAAAATTCTGACAAAGCCAAAGGTCTTGGAAACCTTTTTCAGATTTTGAAGGTCAAGGTCAAGGTCAAAGGTGCAGGCGGGATCAGGAACCTCCCCCGAAGGCCGCCATATAAATTTGTGGTGTCGAGCGACAAAAAGTAGTGAAAAATGGCATAGAATAGGTTAATTTAGCAATTAAGGATTTAGATTTTAGGCTGCGTGCGGATAGGAATAGTGTTAAACGGTTAGATTTAAGAGTGCGGTTTCAATGTTTCATATAGTTTGGATTGACATCTGTAAGGAAAAAATAAAATCCAGGTTAGGTTAATTTTTATTAAAATTGATTATAAAAAAAATGGACCACAATTACGATTATGAAATTTCGTGCGCGCCAAAGAACTGTGTTTACGGAACCTTTAAATGGACAGAAAATAAATGACCCCCGCCGATTATGAATACGAAATTTCGAAAAAAAATTTTTTCTGTAAATGATACGCGTTACACTTGTGTTATATGATTACGAAATATTGCAAAAAATCGATTGTCACGATAAAATTTTGGTAACAAAGGCGATCTAGATTGGGCGCCGAAAAAAGAAGGTTCGAGAAGAAGTATCAAAAGCTCTCATGATTTATTTAAACATATTTCAACGAATTGCAGCAATGTATTACGTCATTTGTAATGAAAGATTATTTGATGTTATAGGATCGGATTTTTCCAAGATCCCTGTTTCTGATCACAGACACTGTGTTAAACTGAAGCACTTCAATTTAACATGCACTATTTCATATATTGGATGATTGCAAAAGCTCATACTCAATTTACCCCGTGAACTTGTCTGAAACTAAACGTCCAACTTCTACGGAAAAGGAAATCACAGGTTGTAAAATGTTCGGAGACAATTATAGAAAACAGAGTTACAGACTATATAATTGATTAATAAAACTGTTATTTATCCCAAATAGGGTACGAACTTTTGCAAACACATTACTAATACATTACGTTTAGTAATACATTATTGGCTAACGATTGAAGGCTGTTAAAGGATCTGGTAAAGAATCATTGGTCATGGACTTTAGAAAATGACGAAAAGATATTATATCTTAAATATAAACATATTATTAATATATTCAACGAAAAATATCCTGCATCGCTTATGGGAAGCAGTAGTTAGATTTTTTAAAAAATACTGTCCACACTTGGACATCAGTCAATTATACATATAGGGGAAAATTATAACAAGATTTTCTTGTGGTCAAACAATGGATTATATGTACTTACTTAGACTATGTTTATGCACACACTTGTAAGAGGATAACTGGAAGTATCCTGACAAGGATATACAGTGATCGACGAAGGAGGAAGAACTAAACACTTTTCCGATTCACTTTAGCACAATCAGAGTTCGTTTATTCACTGATACTAGCGATTGAACGCGCCGTAACAAGATTGTTTGAGAAACGTGCGTTAGTACAATACTGAATACTGACTCCGGAAGTTTAGAGTCCGCGTGCGTTGAACAACTGGAATACAGCGTAACGGCGATGGGCGCGTGTGTTTTGCCACGAGTGGTCTCGAAGGAACAGGTCGTAGTCCGCTGTGTCGAAGACAATCATCCGAATGTTATGAAGATGAGCGGTTGACACACAATTTTCGTCATAAAGTCGAGTAGCGCTGTCGCGACGCCGAATTGTGTAACGACTTGTGTGGAACTACAGTTAGCCGGGAGTTCGAATACTGAACATACCGCCCGCCTTGGATGTACGCATCCAATAACAGAGGAAACGATTTCGATGCAATCAGTCGATGCATTAATTTAAATTGTTCAAATGACACCGCCCGCCTTGACGCACATGAACGCATTTAGACCATGTAATAGTGCGAGGAACATTCTCTCGTAACTATCATTTAGCGGATTTAATTTTCGGGTACATTGTCGGTTTCGCGCGAGAGTTCCTCATTGATGTCAACGGGAAGAAAACAGAGTTTTACAATCGGACGTTTGTATTCCGTGTTGAATTATGGAAGCGTTTTACGTATTACTTTTGTTATAGTTTATTTGATAAATCACTTGTATAAATCGGACTATTGTGACCTTGTCTATATGCGTGCTTAAAGGCTACTGACTAGTTGAACCATGAGGCAAGTGTTTACAGAGGTCTAGCTTTACGGATGTTATCGTTTACATTACACAGATGTCGTTAAATACAATTTTAGCAGTTACCTTCCTTAACACTTCCTCTTAACTGTTAAAATTATTTAACAAGTTACTTCTTAGTTGTTTGAATTTTTCAGCACATAGAGGTTTGGTTAGTATATCTGCTATTTGCTGATCTGACGGACAATATTCTATTTCTAGCAAACCTTCTGTATATTTTTCACTTATAAAATGAAACCTAACGTCTATATGCTTACTTCTACGATGTACTATTCCATTTTTAATTAAACTCATCGCGCTTTGGTTATCTATTAACAGTTTTGCCTTCGTTTTCTTATTTGTTAAACATTCTAGAATATTCTTCAAATACAATAATTCTTTGCAACATTCCGCTGCTGCTATATATTCGGCTTCAGTTGTAGAGAGTGAAACTATGGGTTGTTTACGTGAACACCAGCTGATCGGTCCTCCACCATACATTATTGTATAGCCGGTGGTGCTCTTTCGTGTAGTTATGTCTCCTGCAAAATCTGAGTCGCAGTATCCAATAATTTCATCATCTCGTACAGTATCGTTCCAGGTATAGTTTACTCCTAGATTTTTAGTACCCTGTAAGTATCTTAGAATTCGTTTTGCGTTAGTTATATCTTGATCTGTAGGTTTTTCCATAGATCTACTGACAAAGTTTACTGCAAATGATATATCAGGACGTGTTTTTGTTGTCAAATATTGCAAACTGCCTATTAATTCTCTATAAGGAAATTTCTTATCTAATTGTACGTCTAAGTTATTAGTATTTACTTCCTGACTTATAATTGGTGTAGCAACTGCTTTTGAATTTTCCATGTTATAATTTTCTAATAGTTGCTCAATATAGTTAGTTTGATTTAACTCTACTTTGTTTCGATTCTTCTTTATATTTATTCCTAGAAAACTCTCAAAACAATCATAAATTTTCACTTTAAATTCTTTACATAATTGTTGTAAAATATATTTCATTACTTTTGTGTTATTACTTACTAACATACCGTCGTCTACATATATTGCCAATATTGTGAAGTCTTTCTTTGATTTATAAATGCATTGTTCTGATGGAATTGGTTCAAAGCCATTCTGTGTTAGAAATGTCTTAAATCGCTGATTCCAGTTTGCTGGCGCTTGTTTAAGACCATAAAGTGCTTTTTGCAATTTACATACTTTACCCTTTCTTTCAAATCCTTCCGGTGGCTTTATAAACAATTCCTCATTCAGATGTCCGTAGAGAAATGCCGTTTTTATATCAAATTTTACTATTTGATAGTCCTTTTGTGCGGATAGAGCTACCATTAGTCTAAACGCGCTTGAATTCAATACCGGACTATAGGTTTCTTCGTAATCTACTCCTTTTTCTTGTTCGCATCCTCTGACGACTAGGCGAGCTTTGTATCTTCCGTCATCTTTTATCCTAAAGACCCATCTTGTACTTAGGATTTTTTTGTTTCTTGCTTCAATTTCGTCTTTTAAGATCCATGTTTCATTTTCTTCTAATGAATCCTTTTCTTCTTGTATTGCTTCATTCCATTTTTGTGAATCTTCTCCACTGAGAGCTTCTTTATATGTTAAATGAACATAGTAGTTTCCGTATTTATTTGGAATTTTTATGCTTCGTTTACTTCTTCTTGGAGTTTCTTCAGTACTTATTTGTATGTCTTTCTCTGTTTCATGTAATTCTTTTGCTTCTGTTGTATTTTTCAACTCTTTCGTTTCTTTTGTATTTTCCAACTCTTCCGGTTCTTTTGTATTTTCCAACTCTTCCGTTTGTTTTGTATTTTCCAACTCTTCCGTTTCTTTTGTATTTTGTTCTTTATTTTCTTCAATTGATATGATTGGCAGTTTCACCACATTTATCTCTTCATTTCCATTTTCCTTTGTATTGCCAAATATTACATCTCTGGCATTTATTATTTTCCTTCTTTGTTTGTCCCACAGCCGATAGCCACAGGTTGAATAGCCAACGAATGTGTACTTTTTGCTTCTTTCATCTAATTTCTTCGTTTGTTTTAGTTCCTTTGCATAAGCATCACATCCGAACACTTGCAGATTTGTAAGATCTGGTATTTTTTTCAACCAATTTTCTGCTGGGGTTTTGTTACTTGTTTCAGTAGGGCTTCTGTTTAATAAGTACACTGCAGCGCGTACTGCTTCACCCCACATATTTTTATTTAGACCGGAATCTATTAATAGTGCTCTTGATTTATCTAGAATTGTTCGATTTAGTCTTTCCGCCTTTCCATTTAATTGAGGAGTATAGGGAATTGTGAAATCCAGGACAATTCCTTTTTCCTGACACCAGTTCTGTAGCTCTTTGTTTGCGTACTCTCTTCCATTGTCGCATCTTAATTTAGATACTTTCAAGTTCCACATTGTTTCACACTGCTTTAAGTACATTTTTACTGTTTCTGGTACTTCGTGTTTGGCTTTTATTGGAAAGACTGCTGCAAAATGTGTGTAATCATCGAGAAAGGTTATGAAGTACTTCATTCCGTCCCATGTATTTGGTTCTATTGGACCACACACGTCCGTGTGTATTATTTGTAATGGACGTGTTGCTTTTGTTCGTTCTCCCATTAATGGTTTTCGCGTTTGTTTCGCTTTTACGCAAACTTCGCAGATTTCTGAAATATTAAGATTTTTAGCTGATAAGTTCATACCTTTACTCAGACTGATTAATTTCTTCATATTTGTGAATCCTAGATGTCCTAGCTTTCGATGCCATTCTTTTGCTTCTTGATTGCAGGTTAGTAGCGCTTCCTTCTCGTTTGTTTTGTTTGTTTGTATTACGTACAGTCCTTGATCATTCTGCGTACCTTCCAGAATCTTCTTCTCGTTCTTCAATATTTCAACCTTGTTTTTAGTAAATTTTACTTCGCCATTGTTTTGTGTGATGGCGCTGACTGATAAAAGATTTCTCGTTAATTTTGGAACTAACATAACCTCTTTCAGTGTACAGTTTTCCATTTCAACCTCTCCAAGTGCTTCGCTTTCCATTGTCTCGTTTTTCTTTGCTGTTCCTATTTCAACATTTATTGGTTTTACTTCACTTAGGAAACTAATATCATTTACCATGTGATTTGAGGCGCCCGAATCAATAACCCATTCACCGTTGGAACCAGTAGTTTTTGTAAAGAAACATACCTTGTCTGTCCTATTTCTATCACTTACGGTATTGCGGGTTTTTCTGAAGAAACAGTCTTCTTCTGCGTGATTCGTTTTCTTACAGATGCCACATTTTTGCATGTCTCTTTGTGAGAGATTTTTACAATTTCTTGAGATATGACCCTTACGTCCACAGTTGAAACAGCGTTGCTCCGTCGATCCAGTTCTACAGTTCCTTGTGATATGATTTGTTCCGTTGCATTTGTAGCATTTTTTTACTGCCGATTTGAAAGCGACTTGGTCTTCTTGAACATCCTGGACATTTAACCTAGATTCTTCTGTTAAGAGTCTTGCTGTTAAATTGGTTAATGTCTTTTGTTCATTTGACGTCGATTCCCACGCACTTACAAAATGTTTGTACTGTGCAGGTAACGAGGCTATAATTTTAGTGATTAGCATTGTATCATTTACTGGCTGATCTAGTACATTTAGTTTGTATGCAAGATTTTCTAATTTACTAATATGAGTAGCTACATCAGTTTCCTTTTTGAAAGTATAATTGAAAAATTGTTGTAATAAAGAGCATTTCTGTTGTTCAGTGTCTCTTTCATATATTGCGATTAATTTATCGAACATTTCTTTTGAGGACTTACATATTAGTAGATGTGAAAGCGGCTTCTTGTCCACAGATGTGATTATCAGTTTTTGCGCCTTTGCGTCCTTTAACGTCCATTCTGATTTCTCTTTGTCCGTTGTCTTTTCTGTAATTTTCATTTCTTCTTTCACCACTTCATAGACCCCCATGGATTTTAGAATTATAGTTGCTTGAAACTTCCATATTTGAAAGTTTGTCTCGTCTATGAGTTTTTCAATTTGTATCAGTTCTTCAAGTTGTCTTACGGCCATGTTTGTTCTGTATCAGAAACCACGTTTTTACTTGGTACGGAATCCGTTCAATCTTCCCGTTTCACTTATCGTTTTTGTTTTTACTTTTACTTTATTTATTTTTAATGAACTGGGCCCATAACCTGTTGAGTTATGGAAGCGTTTTACGTATTACTTTTGTTATAGTTTATTTGATAAATCACTTGTATAAATCGGACTATTGTGACCTTGTCTATATGCGTGCTTAAAGGCTACTGACTAGTTGAACCATGAGGCAAGTGTTTACAGAGGTCTAGCTTTACAGATGTTATCGTTTACATTACACAGATGTCGTTAAATACAATTTTAGCAGTTACCTTCCTTAACATTCCGAAGTGGCAGTCTTAACAGTCACGACGCGAGTAATACCGTCCGCTCCTGGATGGCATTGAATGATACGTGCGAGCTCCCATTTACAGGGTGGCGCGAGGGTGTTTCGAAGAAGGACAATTCGACCCACCGTAGCGAGACGATTCGCGGTGTGCCATTTTGGGCGCTGTTGCAATGAGTGGAGGTAATCAGTCGACCATGCCTTCCAGACGCTCTCATACAATTTCCTTAATAATTGCCACCGAGTCAGTCGCGAGTCATGCACATCCAAGAGCGAAGCGGACGGTACTGTCGTAATCGCGGTGCCGATCAGGAAGTGACCGGGCGTGAGAGCGGTATAATCGTCAAGATTATCTGACGACGGGGCGATCGGGCGGGAGTTCATACATGCCTCAATTTGAGACAGTACCGTGGTCAGCTCTTCGAATGTGAGAGTGGTCGCGCCGATCACTCGTTTCAAATGATATTTTAGACTTCGGATACCGGCTTCCCACAAACCGCCGAAATGCGGAGCGGAAGGGGGAATGAAATGCCAAGCAACTTGATCACTCGCGAGCATGTTTCGCACCGTCGGATCGCGTGTTGCAGCTCGGAATGCCGCAGTCACTTCCCTATCGGCGCCCTGAAAAGTAGTTCCGTTATCGCTATACATGGCGACCGGTAGCCCACGGCGCGAGCTGAACCGATCATAACATGCCATGAACGCAGCGGTAGTGTACGACCCTACTAGTTCGATGTGTACAGCGCGTGTTGTCATGCAGACGAATAATGCAATATATGCTTTTGTGGACTTGTGTCCGCGTCCGGAGGTGGTTCGCACCGGGATAGGGCCCGCATAATCCACGCCGCAATGTAAAAATGCTCGTTCGGCGCGAGTAACGCGTACTGACGGAAGGTCTCCCATTAACTCGGAAGGGATCGTGGCACGTTCGCGCGCGCATCGAACACATCGGTGTATCACTTGACGCGTCCGCAAAACCATGTAATTCTATTTTTTGAATTTGCGCGCCGTGTCCTGTCCATCGCGGTAGTGTCATAGAGCGAAGAAGAGGGAGTTGAGTGCGATACGTATTCCATACTTCGCGAAGTTCGGGCGGGATGTCGTCGTCCCAACCGCAATTCTTCAACCATAGGCGTTGCATCATTATTTTTGCTACGATGACTACAGGAGCGGCCCAACCCAGGGGATCATAAAATCGCGCGATAGTCGATAGGACTTCCCGTTTAGTTGTCGGAAGATCATGAGTAATCTGAACTTCGAAGCGAAAAGAATCGGTTTCGGGATTCCATATTATTCCGAGGACTTTCAAGTTATCATCGGGTGATAGCGGTTTGCTCACAGCAAGACCATGATCGGTGGGATCAATGTCTTCAATTAGCGCGGAGTCATTACTAGCCCACTTCCGCAATGTAAACCCTCCTGCTTTGAGCAGGGCGGTGACTTGGTCGCGAGTTTGTCGCGCTCGATTCGGATCATCCGCGCCAAACACGCAGTCATCAACGTAAATCTGATCGCGGAGGACTGACAGCGCGAGAGGATATTTGGACCCTTCGTCCCGCGCAAGTTGTTGTAGCACACGTAACGCGAGATAGGGTGCGGGAGCCGTACCGTACGTGACGGTCAGGAGTCGGAAATGTTGGAACGGAACTGAGGGAGAGTTTCGCCACAAAATCCGTTGATAATCAACATCTCTGGGATCGATGAGGATTTGCCTGTACATTTTTGCGATGTCAGCGATAAAAACATATCGGTAACGGCGCCATCGTAGAATGACAGCGGCTAGATCCGTTTGTAGTTTGGGTCCGATCAGTAAGTGATCGTTTAACGAGGTCCCATTTCCTGTTTTCGCGGACGCATTAAATACGACTCGAAGTCGGGTCGTAGCGCTGTGCTCTCGAATAACCGCGTGATGTGGTATGTATACTGTTTGATTTGACGGGGCTGGTTGGTCTTTAATCTC
This sequence comes from Lasioglossum baleicum, assembly GCF_051020765.1. NCBI lineage: Eukaryota > Metazoa > Arthropoda > Insecta > Hymenoptera > Halictidae > Lasioglossum > Lasioglossum baleicum. The sequence continues at coordinate 2,435,421 of NW_027469083.1, forward strand.
GACCATGTGTCCGAGCGTCTCGTATTCGGATAAGAATTTCGAATATTCCGCGAAATGTTCTGTAGTTCGTTGCAGACGATTCTCCTGTCTTTTGAACATATTCATGACCGCGGGAAGTGATGGTCCAATATGAATTGGAGGCCCCTCGATAAATGGTAACCGAACGATGTATTGTCCCGTCGAAGTTCGCGCATGCGTGCGTTGGAAATGCTCTTCACATTTTAATTCGGCGGGAGAGAGACGCGTAACAGACGGTAATTCCTCTACTTCCCAAAATCGACGAAGCTCGGTATCTAAGTTCTCCGATACGTTACAATGGAAGTTCCCGAATGTAGCCGGGCCAGTTGCTAATGGAACGGGGCCGGAAAGAATCCAGCCTAACGTCGTATTTTGCGCTGTAGGCTCGTTATCTGTCCCTTTGCGTAACCCATCCAATAGGAGTAATCCGTAGTGATCAGCACCGATAATTAACTCTATTGGATCATTACTGAAGGGGTTTTCGTCCGCCAATGTCAGATCTCGAATATGCGAGAGCGGGTGAGCGGTAATCACACGACTAGGTAGGTAGTTCGACAAAGATCTCAGAACGTAAGCGGTGATAGAGTATACCGCATCGGTGTGGCATGATGCGACGGTACACGTTGTTGTCGAGTGACACGCAATCGCATTATTACCGATTCCGGTGATACTCACCGCGACGCGAGACCGCGGAAGTCGCAACCGTTGAGTTAAATTTTCCGAAATTATTGACACGACCGAACCCTGATCGAGCAAAGCTCGGACCTTTTCGGAACGGCCCGATGGTGATTGCAATTCGATCCATGCCGTCGCGAGCAGTACTTGTTGTGACGCGGTGATTCGAGGAACGGAACAAGACGCGATAAGAGCGGTAACATGGTTATCGACGGGTACTGTTACCGGCGCGGTATCGGTCGCTGACGCGTGCCTGTGCGATGGCGCGGTCGAATTTTCGAAGTGTAACAAGGTATGATGTCGCTTGTTGCAAATGTGACAGTTATATGAACTGGAACAATTTTTAAATGAGTGATGTGGACTCAAGCAATTTATGCATCGGTTAGTTCCCTTTACGAAATCGAATCGTTGCGTGGCGGATTTACTTTTGAATGCAGAACATTTTCCGAGTGTATGATTCTCTTTACAGAGGTCACACACGCTTTTGGAGATCGCGGTGTTGTGTAAACACGTGGCACGAACGCGACTCGATTTCGCTGTCGCAGATTCCGGTGTTCGTGATATAGTTTCCGACGTGGATGGCGCGATGATCCCTAACGCGCGCACTCGTGCTTGTAAGAACGTATCGAGGTCAGAAAACTTCGGGCACTGCGTATCGTTACCCAGATGCAACTCCCAGGCTTTACGCGACTCGGAATCTAACTTGTTTGTAACAAAGAAAACAAACCAATCATCCCATGCGTCGACCGGACGTTCGAGTTTTGTTAACGCTTTAATTGCTATATTGGCTTTATCACGTAGACGTCGCAGTAGCGCTGCATCTTCCGAACAAACTTGTGGAAGGTCATGTAACGTTTGCAAATGTGTTGCTACTAGTAACCGTTTATTTTCGTATTGCTCGACAAGAAGACCCCACGCGACGGTGAATCCGGCGTCGGTAATAGCAATATTCGTGATGAGATCACTCGCTTCCCCGTTTACGCACGACAATAGATATTGGAATTTAGATACGTTTGACAGACCTCGACGTTGGATGATTATCGCTTGGAAGCGATCTCGGAAAGTCTCCCACTCACTTATGGCTCCGGAAAATGACGGAAGATTCATCGTAGGAAGGCGATTTCCGGCATCGTCGAGATGTGACGCAGGCGTTGCAGGCGTAATTGCAGTTGCAGCTACGGGAGGCTCTTGACTGGTCAGCTCCCATTTAGAGAGCGCGTCCGCCATGAAGTCGGATGTCCTCACGTATATCTCGTTCAACTCCAAGTAGCGATCGTTGATGAAGTAGTCAAGCTTGGACCGATCAGCATCCGTGGCCACAGCAGCGAGTTCTTTATTGATGAGTTTGCATTCAGCAAAGGACTCGCTCAATTTTAGCATTCTATTTCGAATCGTCGCGGCCGTTAGATTAGTTTTGCCAATCTTCTTGAAATTCTCAAGAGCACGTTCAACAACACGAAAGGCGTCGATTTGTTGTCGAAGCAACGTCTTGAGGTCGCCCATGGTCGTAGCTGTTGTTACTTTTTCACCTTCCATTTGAAACGTGGTCCAACCGTTTTAGTCCGTTGCACGAATTTTGCTTGCTTCTTCGCTTGTTTAACTCGTCAATTGCACTGCAATCCGGCTCGAAGGACCATTATGTTTATGCACACACTTGTAAGAGGATAACTGGAAGTATCCTGACAAGGATATACAGTGATCGACGAAGGAGGAAGAACTAAACACTTTTCCGATTCACTTTAGCACAATCAGAGTTCGTTTATTCACTGATACTAGCGATTGAACGCGCCGTAACAAGATTGTTTGAGAAACGTGCGTTAGTACAATACTGAATACTGACTCCGGAAGTTTAGAGTCCGCGTGCGTTGAACAACTGGAATACAGCGTAACGGCGATGGGCGCGTGTGTTTTGCCACGAGTGGTCTCGAAGGAACAGGTCGTAGTCCGCTGTGTCGAAGACAATCATCCGAATGTTATGAAGATGAGCGGTTGACACACAATTTTCGTCATAAAGTCGAGTAGCGCTGTCGCGACGCCGAATTGTGTAACGACTTGTGTGGAACTACAGTTAGCCGGGAGTTCGAATACTGAACAGACTACATTATCCTAACAACTAGTCAATTCACTCATAAGAGCACGTCAAGATAAAATTGACTAACATCTTACATTCTAATACATCTACTACGCCTCGAAGTTATTGAACCCACGCTCGCCACACTCTGCACTGGATTTCGAGGAATTTTTCGAACCACACCAGTTTTGGTTCTGACGAAAGGAACAACTCTTCTCACCTGTGCAGGAATTATTAGATCCCTCTGTACAATCGTTCTCGGCTCATCCACAGCTTCCCCTCGAAAACGTTCATTCATTATCCGCATTGCACGTTGCTTATGATGCCTAGCGGTTTATCTTAGGATCTTGTCCGCCCTACAGACATTTAACCATTTCCGTGACACTTGAGCAGCGCAAAGCAGAGACTTAGGCTCCAACTTGCGTAGAATCAGCTGGGATATCTCCGGCGGGAGTTCAGAAATGAAATCCAACTTGGCAGGTTCCAGTAGTCCTAGCGCACGGAGGAAAGACCTGAAGAACTCCATGTTGCCGCTGCAGCGTCAGGATCTCGAATGATCTACTGTTCCAAATTTTGGGTTTATATACCCTTGGTTACGGTTGATCGCCTGTTCCGGTTCGGTGACCCGACCAATCAGGATCGAGCTCGGATGAATTTATGTTTGTCATTGTTATGTTAACTTGCTGTTGAGTGCACGCATCTGGAAATAAATCGTTGAACTTGTTCGCCGTATATCAAACTCTAGGGAAATGTTTCTGTTTGGAATACCTTATGAAAATGTTTCATTTTGGAATACGCCATGAAATATGTAGATAACATAAATTTACATCTTAAGATGTTTTCTTTCAATGACATAGGGAGTGGTATAGGTATGATGTTTAACCTACCGTCGGGCGCAGCGGTGCTAGGAGATACATCAATCACTATTTTGTGCAGTGTGATACATGCTTAAGCGGCGCAAACCCCTAGCTACTAGTAGCTTAATGTAAATGCTGTAATGTTGATTAGTTTTACATTTCAGAGACTCATTGTCTTAACCCTCATACGCTCCTCAAGAATATTTTCCTCAATCCGCGAATGGTTCGTAAGTCGGTCCGGATTGAGATCAGCTTGAGCCCAACGCTAGATTTCTAAAAACCGCGCGGAAATTGCGTAACAGCAACGGAGGAAATTACAGGGGCCGCCACACCGCTTAGGGAAACTAAATTCCTCAATTTCGAACAAATTTCGGATCTTATGGTTAGGACAGAGACGGAACGAAGCTAGCAGCCACTAGTGCGATAAAGATGGTACATTAGATAGAAGTCCAGACTTTGTAAACTCAAACGTCGAAAAAAACTTCTTTTTTATATTCATGTTCCCTGACACCCCCCCGCGGAGAGGGGAAATTAGTTTAGATTGCCCCGAGGCTGACAAAACCCCCGACCCGCTAGGTCATACCGGGAGTTTTGAGGGAATCAGAGTCAATCACAGTTCTGAACTAAAAAGAGAGGAAATTCTGGTGGAGGACAGGCGCAAAGTTTAGTATTTTGTTCCTACCACCCCTGAGTAGGGTGTCATTTGAAAGAGCTCGGGAAGAGGTATTGAGCCTCATAGGCTAGGAGCGCCTCCGAGGTCATCCGAAGGGCGTATAGCGTTTCTCGTAAATTAGAAAAGTTCTGTATGTATTTGGAGTCGCGAGGGCATTAGGATCTCTATCCCGAGGTCAGAGTGGAGGTGCCTTTGACTTTGAAAATTCTGACAAAGCCAAAGGTCTTGGAAACCTTTTTCAGATTTTCAAGGTCAAGGTCAAAGTCAAAGGTGCAGGCGGGATCAGGAACCTCCCCCGAAGGTCGCCATATAAATTTGCGGTGTCGAGCGACAACAAGTAGTGAAAAATGGCATAGAATAGGTTAATTTAGCAATTAAGGATTTAGGTTTTAGGCTGCGTGCGGATAGGAATAGTGTTAAACGGTTAGATTTAAGAGTGCGGTTTCAATGTTTCATATTGTTTGGATTGACATCTGTAAGGAAAAAATAAAATCCAGGTTAGGTTCATTTTTATTAAAATTGATATTTGTATTTGACGGATCGGCACGTCGACATCGCGTAGTGTCTCACTTTCTCGAGAGATGTCGCGCGCGGTACTCTCTGTCGGTCGTTCCGCGGTCCGTTCTCGATCCGGTGTCACTAGATGTCGCACTTTTCACTTTTCACTGTTACCGGGCAGCGGCCGGTTAACCTCACTTTGTCCCGTTTGCCACGTGTTCGTTATTCTCACTATGTCCGATTTACACACGCCAGGTCCCTGTTCGGGCGCCATGTAACAACCTGGTTTCCGTCGTCACGTCGGAAATTTCCTGCTTCGTCAATATAGCTCGCCGCTCCAGAGTTCGATGTTCGACGAGAGGAAAAATGTCGATGGGGAACGGGACGTGGTACACGGGTTCAAAATAACGACACTGATGTTTTCACTGACATGCTCGCTGCCGACGAGGACGCGCACGCGGGTTCTTCGGAATCGCGTTTCCGCGGCGGTTCACGCGATAACCGCGACGTTCGGGTACGGATACGCGTTATTCTCTCGGGCGCGTACGTCGCGGTTTTCCAGTACGGGACGCGTTACTTTCTCGGGTACGACGCGCGTGTATTTCGGGACCGGTAATTGGGAAATCAGGATGGTATGGGAATTCCCTGCCCGAGTCTGGTCATTCGGATAGGTGACGTGGCGGTGCGCCGTACGCCATAATCCTCTCGGGCGGTTCAGGGACGACGAGCGACGGTTCGTCGTGCTCGTCGTTCGTTTCCGTCGGCGGTACACCTTAACGGACTCGCCGGTGGTGCACCTTGGCAGGAGAAAGAGTGACGGTACGTCGTGCTCTGGCTATGCTACAGGAAACAGGGCATTTTAGGAAGGAGGAGGGCTCCCGGCCTGAGTCTGGTCGGTTGGATTTCAACGTGGCGGGGCGCCGTGCGTTTACGTCCTCTCAGGCGGTTCTACGGCGACGAGCGATGGTTCATCGTGCTCGTCGTTCGTTCTCGCCGACGGTACGTCGTGACGAGGTAGCCGGTGGTGCACCTCGACTCTTTTCGAGAAGCTGTACGCCTTACTCTACCTTGGTGGAACGTAGTTCGTCACCGTCGGGATGCCTCCCTGGGACAGGGACGTTGGTTCACAAGATGGCGGTACGCCGTACTCTGTCTACATAGTTCGGAACTGCAAGGAATACTTACTGGAGAGAACCGATTCAACTCGAGTCTCGATTGCGAAAAGCTCCCGCGGTCGCGTCGCGGCTTTTCTGACTATTCGTTCGATGAAGTCGGGTGACGGTGCGGCGCTAAACTTCGCGAATCTTCTACTGTTCTCGACCGCGTGCTAGACAACCGTTTCTCGTCCTTTTCCGTCGGTACTGGCTCGTCGCGCGGTCGTCGTGTCGAGCGTGACGCGTATCGGTGGTGCGCGCCGGTTTGGATCGGTTTCATTCGGCTCGGTTCGGTTCGCCTCGGTGCGCCTTGATACCTGGTTCTACTAGTAACAGGCCTGCCCGTTACAGGTCTGTTACAATACATATAGGGGAAAATTCTAACAAGATTTTCTTGTGGTCAAACAATGGATTATATGTACTTACTTAGACTACATTATCCTAACAACTAGTCAATTCACTCATAAGAGCACGTCAAGATAAAATTGACTAACATCTTACATTCTAATACATCTACTACGCCTCGAAGTTATTGAACCCACGCTCGCCACACTCTGCACTGGATTTCGAGGAATTTTTCGAACCACTCCAGTTTTGGTTCTGACGAAAGGAACAACTCTTCTCACCTGTGCAGGAATTATTAGATCCCTCTGTACAATCGTTCTCGGCTCATCCACAGCTTCCCCTAGAAAACGTTCATTCATTATCCGCATTGCACGTTGCTTATGATGCCTAGCGGTTTGACTTAGGATTTTGTCTGCCCTACAGACATTTAACCATTTCCGTGACACTTGAGCAGCGCAAAGCAGAGACTTAGGCTCCAACTTGCGTAGAATCAGCTGGGATATCTCCGGCGGGAGTTCAGAAATGAAATCCAACTTGGCAGGTTCCAGTAGTCCTAGCGCACGGAGGAAAGACCTGAAGAACTCCATGTTGCCGCTGCAGCGTCAGGAACTCGAATGATCTACTGTTCCAAATTTTGGGTTTATATACCCTTGGTTACGGTTGATCCCCTGTTCCGGTTCGGTGACCCGACCAATCAGGATCGAGCTCGGATGAATTTATGTTTGTCATTGTTATGTTAACTTGCTGTTGAGTGCACGCATCAGGAAATAAATTGTTGAATTTGTTTGCCGTATATCAAACTCTAGGGAAATGTTTCTGTTTGGAATACCTTATGAAAATGTTTCATTTTGGAGTACGCCATGAAATATGTAGATAACATAAATTTACATCTTAAGATGTTTTCGTTCAATGACATAGGGAGTGGTATAGGTATGATGTTTAACCTACCGTCGGGCGCAGCGGTGCTAGGAGATACATCAATCACTATTTTGTGCAGTGTGATACATCCTTAAGCGGCGCAAACGCCTAGCTACTAGTAGCTTAATGTAAATGCTGTAATGTTGATTAGTTTTACATTTCAGAGACTCATTGTCTTAACCCTCATACGCTCCTCAAGAATATTTTCCTCAATCCGCGAATGGTTCGTAAGTCGGTCCGGATTGAGATCAGCTTGAGCCCAACGCTAGATTTCTAAAAACCGCGCGGAAATTGCGTAACAGCAACGGAGGAAATTAAGGGGCCGCCACACCGGTTAGGGAAACTAAATTCCTCAATTTCGAACAAATTTCGGATCTTATGGTTAGGACAGAGACGGAACGAAGCTAGCAGCCACTAGTGCGATAAAGATGGTACATTAGATAGAAGTCCAGACTTTGTAAACTCAAACGTCGAAAAAAACTTCTTTTTTATATTGATGTTCCCTGACACCCCCCCCCCCCCCCCGCGGAGTGGGGAAATTAGTTTAGATTGCCCCGAGGCCGACAAAACCCCCCGACCCGCTAGGTCATACCGGGAGTTTTGAGGGAATCAGAGTCAATCACAGTTCTGAACTAAAAAGAGAGGAAATTCTGGTGGAGGACAGGCGCAAAGTTTAGTATTTTGTTCCTACCACCCCCGAGTAGGGTGTCATTTGAAAGAGCTCGGGAAGAGGTATTGAGCCTCATAGGCTAGGAGCGCCTCCGAGGTCATCCGAAGGGCGTATAGCGTTTCTCGTAAATTAGAAAAGTTCTGTATGTATTTGGAGTCGCGAGGGCATTAGGATCTCTATCCCGAGGTCAGAGTGGAGGTGCCTTTGACTTTGAAAATTCTGACAAAGCCAAAGGTCTTGGAAACCTTTTTCAGATTTTCAAGGTCAAGGTCAAAGTCAAAGGTGCAGGCGGGATCAGGAACCTCCCCCGAAGGTCGCCATATAAATTTGCGGTGTCGAGCGACAACAAGTAGTGAAAAATGGCATAGAATAGGTTAATTTAGCAATTAAGGATTTAGGTTTTAGGCTGCGTGCGGATAGGAATAGTGTTAAACGGTTAGATTTAAGAGTGCGGTTTCAATGTTTCATATTGTTTGGATTGACATCTGTAAGGAAAAAATAAAATCCAGGTTAGGTTCATTTTTATTAAAATTGATATTTGTATTTGACGGATCGGCACGTCGACATCGCGTAGTGTCTCACTTTCTCGAGAGATGTCGCGCGCGGTACTCTCTGTCGGTCGTTCCGCGGTCCGTTCTCGATCCGGTGTCACTAGATGTCGCACTTTTCACTTTTCACTGTTACCGGGCAGCGGCCGGTTAACCTCACTTTGTCCCGTTTGCCACGTGTTCGTTATTCTCACTATGTCCGATTTACACACGCCAGGTCCCTGTTCGGGCGCCATGTAACAACCTGGTTTCCGTCGTCACGTCGGAAATTTCCTGCTTCGTCAATATAGCTCGCCGCTCCAGAGTTCGATGTTCGACGAGAGGAAAAATGTCGATGGGGAACGGGACGTGGTACACGGGTTCAAAATAACGACACTGATGTTTTCACTGACATGCTCGCTGCCGACGAGGACGCGCACGCGGGTTCTTCGGAATCGCGTTTCCGCGGCGGTTCACGCGATAACCGCGACGTTCGGGTACGGATACGCGTTATTCTCTCGGGCGCGTACGTCGCGGTTTTCCAGTACGGGACGCGTTACTTTCTCGGGTACGACGCGCGTGTATTTCGGGACCGGTAATTGGGAAATCAGGATGGTATGGGAATTCCCTGCCCGAGTCTGGTCATTCGGATAGGTGACGTGGCGGTGCGCCGTACGCCATAATCCTCTCGGGCGGTTCAGGGACGACGAGCGACGGTTCGTCGTGCTCGTCGTTCGTTTCCGTCGGCGGTACACCTTAACGGACTCGCCGGTGGTGCACCTTGGCAGGAGAAAGAGTGACGGTACGTCGTGCTCTGGCTATGCTACAGGAAACAGGGCATTTTAGGAAGGAGGAGGGCTCCCGGCCTGAGTCTGGTCGGTTGGATTTCAACGTGGCGGGGCGCCGTGCGTTTACGTCCTCTCAGGCGGTTCTACGGCGACGAGCGATGGTTCATCGTGCTCGTCGTTCGTTCTCGCCGACGGTACGTCGTGACGAGGTAGCCGGTGGTGCACCTCGACTCTTTTCGAGAAGCTGTACGCCTTACTCTACCTTGGTGGAACGTAGTTCGTCACCGTCGGGATGCCTCCCTGGGACAGGGACGTTGGTTCACAAGATGGCGGTACGCCGTACTCTGTCTACATAGTTCGGAACTGCAAGGAATACTTACTGGAGAGAACCGATTCAACTCGAGTCTCGATTGCGAAAAGCTCCCGCGGTCGCGTCGCGGCTTTTCTGACTATTCGTTCGATGAAGTCGGGTGACGGTGCGGCGCTAAACTTCGCGAATCTTCTACTGTTCTCGACCGCGTGCTAGACAACCGTTTCTCGTCCTTTTCCGTCGGTACTGGCTCGTCGCGCGGTCGTCGTGTCGAGCGTGACGCGTATCGGTGGTGCGCGCCGGTTTGGATCGGTTTCATTCGGCTCGGTTCGGTTCGCCTCGGTGCGCCTTGATACCTGGTTCTACTAGTAACAGGCCTGCCCGTTACAGGTCTGTTACAATACATATAGGGGAAAATTCTAACAAGATTTTCTTGTGGTCAAACAATGGATTATATGTACTTACTTAGACTACATTATCCTAACAACTAGTCAATTCACTCATAAGAGCACGTCAAGATAAAATTGACTAACATCTTACATTCTAATACATCTACTACGCCTCGAAGTTATTGAACCCACGCTCGCCACACTCTGCACTGGATTTCGAGGAATTTTTCGAACCACTCCAGTTTTGGTTCTGACGAAAGGAACAACTCTTCTCACCTGTGCAGGAATTATTAGATCCCTCTGTACAATCGTTCTCGGCTCATCCACAGCTTCCCCTAGAAAACGTTCATTCATTATCCGCATTGCACGTTGCTTATCATGCCTAGCGGTTTGACTTAGGATTTTGTCTGCCCTACAGACATTTAACCATTTCCGTGACACTTGAGCAGCGCAAAGCAGAGACTTAGGCTCCAACTTGCGTAGAATCAGCTGGGATATCTCCGGCGGGAGTTCAGAAATGAAATCCAACTTGGCAGGTTCCAGTAGTCCTAGCGCACGGAGGAAAGACCTGAAGAACTCCATGTTGCCGCTGCAGCGTCAGGAACTCGAATGATCTACTGTCCCAAATTTTGGGTTTATATACCCTTGGTTACGGTTGATCCCCTGTTCCGGTTCGGTGACCCGACCAATCAGGATCGAGCTCGGATGAATTTATGTTTGTCATTGTTATGTTAACTTGCTGTTGAGTGCACGCATCAGGAAATAAATTGTTGAATTTGTTTGCCGTATATCAAACTCTAGGGAAATGTTTCTGTTTGGAATACCTTATGAAAATGTTTCATTTTGGAGTACGCCATGAAATATGTAGATAACATAAATTTACATCTTAAGATGTTTTCGTTCAATGACATAGGGAGTGGTATAGGTATGATGTTTAACCTACCGTCGGGCGCAGCGGTGCTAGGAGATACATCAATCACTATTTTGTGCAGTGTGATACATCCTTAAGCGGCGCAAACGCCTAGCTACTAGTAGCTTAATGTAAATGCTGTAATGTTGATTAGTTTTACATTTCAGAGACTCATTGTCTTAACCCTCATACGCTCCTCAAGAATATTTTCCTCAATCCGCGAATGGTTCGTAAGTCGGTCCGGATTGAGATCAGCTTGAGCCCAACGCTAGATTTCTAAAAACCGCGCGGAAATTGCGTAACAGCAACGGAGGAAATTAAGGGGCCGCCACACCGGTTAGGGAAACTAAATTCCTCAATTTCGAACAAATTTCGGATCTTATGGTTAGGACAGAGACGGAACGAAGCTAGCAGCCACTAGTGCGATAAAGATGGTACATTAGATAGAAGTCCAGACTTTGTAAACTCAAACGTCGAAAAAAACTTCTTTTTTATATTGATGTTCCCTGACACCCCCCCCCCCCGCGGAGTGGGGAAATTAGTTTAGATTGCCCCGAGGCCGACAAAACCCCCCGACCCGCTAGGTCATACCGGGAGTTTTGAGGGAATCAGAGTCAATCACAGTTCTAAACTAAAAAGAGAGGAAATTCTGGTGGAGGACAGGCGCAAAGTTTAGTATTTTGTTCCTACCACCCCCGAGTAGGGTGTCATTTGAAAGAGCTCGGGAAGAGGTATTGAGCCTCATAGGCTAGGAGCGCCTCCGAGGTCATCCGAAGGGCGTATAGCGTTTCTCGTAAATTAGAAAAGTTCTGTATGTATTTGGAGTCGCGAGGGCATTAGGATCTCGATCCCGAGGTCAGAGTGGAGGTGCCTTTGACTTTGAAAATTCTGACAAAGCCAAAGGTCTTGGAAACCTTTTTCAGATTTTGAAGGTCAAGGTCAAGGTCAAAGGTGCAGGCGGGATCAGGAACCTCCCCCGAAGGCCGCCATATAAATTTGTGGTGTCGAGCGACAAAAAGTAGTGAAAAATGGCATAGAATAGGTTAATTTAGCAATTAAGGATTTAGATTTTAGGCTGCGTGCGGATAGGAATAGTGTTAAACGGTTAGATTTAAGAGTGCGGTTTCAATGTTTCATATAGTTTGGATTGACATCTGTAAGGAAAAAATAAAATCCAGGTTAGGTTAATTTTTATTAAAATTGATTATAAAAAAAATGGACCACAATTACGATTATGAAATTTCGTGCGCGCCAAAGAACTGTGTTTACGGAACCTTTAAATGGACAGAAAATAAATGACCCCCGCCGATTATGAATACGAAATTTCGAAAAAAAATTTTTTCTGTAAATGATACGCGTTACACTTGTGTTATATGATTACGAAATATTGCAAAAAATCGATTGTCACGATAAAATTTTGGTAACAAAGGCGATCTAGATTGGGCGCCGAAAAAAGAAGGTTCGAGAAGAAGTATCAAAAGCTCTCATGATTTATTTAAACATATTTCAACGAATTGCAGCAATGTATTACGTCATTTGTAATGAAAGATTATTTGATGTTATAGGATCGGATTTTTCCAAGATCCCTGTTTCTGATCACAGACACTGTGTTAAACTGAAGCACTTCAATTTAACATGCACTATTTCATATATTGGATGATTGCAAAAGCTCATACTCAATTTACCCCGTGAACTTGTCTGAAACTAAACGTGCAACTTCTACGGAAAAGGAAATCACAGGTTGTAAAATGTTCGGAGACAATTATAGAAAACAGAGTTACAGACTATATAATTGATTAATAAAACTGTTATTTATCCCAAATAGGGTACGAACTTTTGCAAACACATTACTAATACATTACGTTTAGTAATACATTATTGGCTAACGATTGAAGGCTGTTAAAGGATCTGGTAAAGAATCATTGGTCATGGACTTTAGAAAATGACGAAAAGATATTATATCTTAAATATAAACATATTATTAATATATTCAACGAAAAATATCCTGCATCGCTTATGGGAAGCAGTAGTCAGATTTTTTAAAAAATACTGTCCACACTTGGACATCAGTCAATTATACATATAGGGGAAAATTATAACAAGATTTTCTTGTGGTCAAACAATGGATTATATGTACTTACTTAGACTATGTTTATGCACACACTTGTAAGAGGATAACTGGAAGTATCCTGACAAGGATATACAGTGATCGACGAAGGAGGAAGAACTAAACACTTTTCCGATTCACTTTAGCACAATCAGAGTTCGTTTATTCACTGATACTAGCGATTGAACGCGCCGTAACAAGATTGTTTGAGAAACGTGCGTTAGTACAATACTGAATACTGACTCCGGAAGTTTAGAGTCCGCGTGCGTTGAACAACTGGAATACAGCGTAACGGCGATGGGCGCGTGTGTTTTGCCACGAGTGGTCTCGAAGGAACAGGTCGTAGTCCGCTGTGTCGAAGACAATCATCCGAATGTTATGAAGATGAGCGGTTGACACACAATTTTCGTCATAAAGTCGAGTAGCGCTGTCGCGACGCCGAATTGTGTAACGACTTGTGTGGAACTACAGTTAGCCGGGAGTTCGAATACTGAACATACCGCCCGCCTTGGATGTACGCATCCAATAACAGAGGAAACGATTTCGATGCAATCAGTCGATGCATTAATTTAAATTGTTCAAATGACACCGCCCGCCTTGACGCACATGAACGCATTTAGACCATGTAATAGTGCGAGGAACATTCTCTCGTAACTATCATTTAGCGGATTTAATTTTCGGGTACATTGTCGGTTTCGCGCGAGAGTTCCTCATTGATGTCAACGGGAAGAAAACAGAGTTTTACAATCGGACGTTTGTATTCCGAAGTGGCAGTCTTAACAGTCACGACGCGAGTAATACCGTCCGCTCCTGGATGGCATTGAATGATACGTGCGAGCTCCCATTTACAGGGTGGCGCGAGGGTGTTTCGAAGAAGGACAATTCGACCCACCGTAGCGAGACGATTCGCGGTGTGCCATTTTGGGCGCTGTTGCAATGAGTGGAGGTAATCAGTCGACCATGCCTTCCAGACGCTCTCATACAATTTCCTTAATAATTGCCACCGAGTCAGTCGCGAGTCATGCACATCCAAGAGCGAAGCGGACGGTACTGTCGTAATCGCGGTGCCGATCAGGAAGTGACCGGGCGTGAGAGCGGTATAATCGTCAAGATTATCTGACGACGGGGCGATCGGGCGGGAGTTCATACATGCCTCAATTTGAGACAGTACCGTGGTCAGCTCTTCGAATGTGAGAGTGGTCGCGCCGATCACTCGTTTCAAATGATATTTTAGACTTCGGATACCGGCTTCCCACAAACCGCCGAAATGCGGAGCGGAAGGGGGAATGAAATGCCAAGCAACTTGATCACTCGCGAGCATGTTTCGCACCGTCGGATCGCGTGTTGCAGCTCGGAATGCCGCAGTCACTTCCCTATCGGCGCCCTGAAAAGTAGTTCCGTTATCGCTATACATGGCGACCGGTAGCCCACGGCGCGAGCTGAACCGATCATAACATGCCATGAACGCAGCGGTAGTGTACGACCCTACTAGTTCGATGTGTACAGCGCGTGTTGTCATGCAGACGAATAATGCAATATATGCTTTTGTGGACTTGTGTCCGCGTCCGGAGGTGGTTCGCACCGGGATAGGGCCCGCATAATCCACGCCGCAATGTAAAAATGCTCGTTCGGCGCGAGTAACGCGTACTGACGGAAGGTCTCCCATTAACTCGGAAGGGATCGTGGCACGTTCGCGCGCGCATCGAACACATCGGTGTATCACTTGACGCGTCCGCAAAACCATGTAATTCTATTTTTTGAATTTGCGCGCCGTGTCCTGTCCATCGCGGTAGTGTCATAGAGCGAAGAAGAGGGAGTTGAGTGCGATACGTATTCCATACTTCGCGAAGTTCGGGCGGGATGTCGTCGTCCCAACCGCAATTCTTCAACCATAGGCGTTGCATCATTATTTTTGCTACGATGACTACAGGAGCGGCCCAACCCAGGGGATCATAAAATCGCGCGATAGTCGATAGGACTTCCCGTTTAGTTGTCGGAAGATCATGAGTAATCTGAACTTCGAAGCGAAAAGAATCGGTTTCGGGATTCCATATTATTCCGAGGACTTTCAAGTTATCATCGGGTGATAGCGGTTTGCTCACAGCAAGACCATGATCGGTGGGATCAATGTCTTCAATTAGCGCGGAGTCATTACTAGCCCACTTCCGCAATGTAAACCCTCCTGCTTTGAGCAGGGCGGTGACTTGGTCGCGAGTTTGTCGCGCTCGATTCGGATCATCCGCGCCAAACACGCAGTCATCAACGTAAATCTGATCGCGGAGGACTGACAGCGCGAGAGGATATTTGGACCCTTCGTCCCGCGCAAGTTGTTGTAGCACATGTAACGCGAGATAGGGTGCGGGAGCCGTACCGTACGTGACGGTCAGGAGTCGGAAATGTTGGAACGGAACTGAGGGAGAGTTTCGCCACAAAATCCGTTGATAATCAACATCTCTGGGATCGATGAGGATTTGCCTGTACATTTTTGCGATGTCAGCGATAAAAACATATCGGTAACGGCGCCATCGTAGAATGACAGCGGCTAGATCCGTTTGTAGTTTGGGTCCGATCAGTAAGTGATCGTTTAACGAGGTCCCATTTCCTGTTTTCGCGGACGCATTAAATACGACTCGAAGTCGGGTCGTAGCGCTGTGCTCTCGAATAACCGCGTGATGTGGTATGTATACTGTTTGATTTGACGGGGCTGGTTGGTCTTTAATCTCGACCATGTGTCCGAGCGTCTCGTATTCGGATAAGAATTTCGAATATTCCGCGAAATGTTCTGTAGTTCGTTGCAGACGATTCTCCTGTCTTTTGAACATATTCATGACCGCGGGAAGTGATGGTCCAATATGAATTGGAGGCCCCTCGATAAATGGTAACCGAACGATGTATTGTCCCGTCGAAGTTCGCGCATGCGTGCGTTGGAAATGCTCTTCACATTTTAATTCGGCGGGAGAGAGACGCGTAACAGACGGTAATTCCTCTACTTCCCAAAATCGACGAAGCTCGGTATCTAAGTTCTCCGATACGTTACAATGGAAGTTCCCGAATGTAGCCGGGCCAGTTGCTAATGGAACGGGGCCGGAAAGAATCCAGCCTAACGTCGTATTTTGCGCTGTAGGCTCGTTATCTGTCCCTTTGCGTAACCCATCCAATAGGAGTAATCCGTAGTGATCAGCACCGATAATTAACTCTATTGGATCATTACTGAAGGGGTTTTCGTCCGCCAATGTCAGATCTCGAATATGCGAGAGCGGGTGAGCGGTAATCACACGACTAGGTAGGTAGTTCGACAAAGATCTCAGAACGTAAGCGGTGATAGAGTATACCGCATCGGTGTGGCATGATGCGACGGTACACGTTGTTGTCGAGTGACACGCAATCGCATTATTACCGATTCCGGTGATACTCACCGCGACGCGAGACCGCGGAAGTCGCAACCGTTGAGTTAAATTTTCCGAAATTATTGACACGACCGAACCCTGATCGAGCAAAGCTCGGACCTTTTCGGAACGGCCCGATGGTGATTGCAATTCGATCCATGCCGTCGCGAGCAGTACTTGTTGTGACGCGGTGATTCGAGGAACGGAACAAGACGCGATAAGAGCGGTAACATGGTTATCGACGGGTACTGTTACCGGCGCGGTATCGGTCGCTGACGCGTGCCTGTGCGATGGCGCGGTCGAATTTTCGAAGTGTAACAAGGTATGATGTCGCTTGTTGCAAATGTGACAGTTATATGAACTGGAACAATTTTTAAATGAGTGATGTGGACTCAAGCAATTTATGCATCGGTTAGTTCCCTTTACGAAATCGAATCGTTGCGTGGCGGATTTACTTTTGAATGCAGAACATTTTCCGAGTGTATGATTCTCTTTACAGAGGTCACACACGCTTTTGGAGATCGCGGTGTTGTGTAAACACGTGGCACGAACGCGACTCGATTTCGCTGTCGCAGATTCCGGTGTTCGTGATATAGTTTCCGACGTGGATGGCGCGATGATCCCTAACGCGCGCACTCGTGCTTGTAAGAACGTATCGAGGTCAGAAAACTTCGGGCACTGCGTATCGTTACCCAGATGCAACTCCCAGGCTTTACGCGACTCGGAATCTAACTTGTTTGTAACAAAGAAAACAAACCAATCATCCCATGCGTCGACCGGACGTTCGAGTTTTGTTAACGCTTTAATTGCTATATTGGCTTTATCACGTAGACGTCGCAGTAGCGCTGCATCTTCCGAACAAACTTGTGGAAGGTCATGTAACGTTTGCAAATGTGTTGCTACTAGTAACCGTTTATTTTCGTATTGCTCGACAAGAAGACCCCACGCGACGGTGAATCCGGCGTCGGTAATAGCAATATTCGTGATGAGATCACTCGCTTCCCCGTTTACGCACGACAATAGATATTGGAATTTAGATACGTTTGACAGACCTCGACGTTGGATGATTATCGCTTGGAAGCGATCTCGGAAAGTCTCCCACTCACTTATGGCTCCGGAAAATGACGGAAGATTCATCGTAGGAAGGCGATTTCCGGCATCGTCGAGATGTGACGCAGGCGTTGCAGGCGTAATTGCAGTTGCAGCTACGGGAGGCTCTTGACTGGTCAGCTCCCATTTAGAGAGCGCGTCCGCCATGAAGTCGGATGTCCTCACGTATATCTCGTTCAACTCCAAGTAGCGATCGTTGATGAAGTAGTCAAGCTTGGACCGATCAGCATCCGTGGCCACAGCAGCGAGTTCTTTATTGATGAGTTTGCATTCAGCAAAGGACTCGCTCAATTTTAGCATTCTATTTCGAATCGTCGCGGCCGTTAGATTAGTTTTGCCAATCTTCTTGAAATTCTCAAGAGCACGTTCAACAACACGAAAGGCGTCGATTTGTTGTCGAAGCAACGTCTTGAGGTCGCCCATGGTCGTAGCTGTTGTTACTTTTACACCTTCCATTTGAAACGTGGTCCAACCGTTTTAGTCCGTTGCACGAATTTTGCTTGCTTCTTCGCTTGTTTAACTCGTCAATTGCACTGCAATCCGGCTCGAAGGACCATTATGTTTATGCACACACTTGTAAGAGGATAACTGGAAGTATCCTGACAAGGATATACAGTGATCGACGAAGGAGGAAGAACTAAACACTTTTCCGATTCACTTTAGCACAATCAGAGTTCGTTTATTCACTGATACTAGCGATTGAACGCGCCGTAACAAGATTGTTTGAGAAACGTGCGTTAGTACAATACTGAATACTGACTCCGGAAGTTTAGAGTCCGCGTGCGTTGAACAACTGGAATACAGCGTAACGGCGATGGGCGCGTGTGTTTTGCCACGAGTGGTCTCGAAGGAACAGGTCGTAGTCCGCTGTGTCGAAGACAATCATCCGAATGTTATGAAGATGAGCGGTTGACACACAATTTTCGTCATAAAGTCGAGTAGCGCTGTCGCGACGCCGAATTGTGTAACGACTTGTGTGGAACTACAGTTAGCCGGGAGTTCGAATACTGAACAGACTACATTATCCTAACAACTAGTCAATTCACTCATAAGAGCACGTCAAGATAAAATTGACTAACATCTTACATTCTAATACATCTACTACGCCTCGAAGTTATTGAACCCACGCTCGCCACACTCTGCACTGGATTTCGAGGAATTTTTCGAACCACACCAGTTTTGGTTCTGACGAAAGGAACAACTCTTCTCACCTGTGCAGGAATTATTAGATCCCTCTGTACAATCGTTCTCGGCTCATCCACAGCTTCCCCTCGAAAACGTTCATTCATTATCCGCATTGCACGTTGCTTATGATGCCTAGCGGTTTGTCTTAGGATCTTGTCCGCCCTACAGACATTTAACCATTTCCGTGACACTTGAGCAGCGCAAAGCAGAGACTTAGGCTCCAACTTGCGTAGAATCAGCTGGGATATCTCCGGCGGGAGTTCAGAAATGAAATCCAACTTGGCAGGTTCCAGTAGTCCTAGCGCACGGAGGAAAGACCTGAAGAACTCCATGTTGCCGCTGCAGCGTCAGGATCTCGAATGATCTACTGTTCCAAATTTTGGGTTTATATACCCTTGGTTACGGTTGATCGCCTGTTCCGGTTCGGTGACCCGACCAATCAGGATCGAGCTCGGATGAATTTATGTTTGTCATTGTTATGTTAACTTGCTGTTGAGTGCACGCATCTGGAAATAAATCGTTGAACTTGTTCGCCGTATATCAAACTCTAGGGAAATGTTTCTGTTTGGAATACCTTATGAAAATGTTTCATTTTGGAATACGCCATGAAATATGTAGATAACATAAATTTACATCTTAAGATGTTTTCTTTCAATGACATAGGGAGTGGTATAGGTATGATGTTTAACCCACCGTCGGACGGAGCGGTTCTAGGAGATACATCAATCACTATTTTGTGCAGTGTGATACATCCTTAAGCGGCGCGAACCCCTGGCCACTAGTAGCTTAATGTAAATGCTGTAATGTTGATTAGTTTTACATATCAGAGACACATTGTATTAACCCTCATACGCTCCTCACGAATATTTTCCTCAATCCGCGAGTGGTTCGTAAGTCGGTCCGGATTGAGATCAGCTTGAGCCCAACGCTAGATTTCTAAAAACCGCGCGGAAATTGCGGAACAGCAACGGAGGAAATTAAGGGGCCGCCACACCGCTTAGGGAAACTAAATTCCTCAATTTCGAACAAATTTCGGATCTTATGGTTAGGACAGAGACGGAACGAAGCTAGCAGCCACTAGTGCGATAAAGATGGTACATTAGATAGAAGTCCAGACTTTGTAAACTCAAACGTCGAAAAGAACTTCTTTTTTATATTGATGTTCCCTGACACCCCCCCCCCCCCCCGCGGAGAGGGGAAATTAGTTTAGATTGCCCTGAGGCCGACAAAACCCCCCGACCCGCTAGGTCATACCGGGAGTTTTGAGGGAATCAGAGTCAATCTCAGTCCTGAACTAAAAAGAGAGGAAATTCTGGTGGAGGACAGGCGCAAAGTTTAGTATTTTGCTCCTACCACCCCCGAGTAGGGTGTCATTTGAAAGAGCTCGGGATGAGGTATTGAGCCTCATAGGCTAGGAGCGCCTCCGAGGTCATCCGAAGGGCGTATAGCGTTTCTCGTAAATTAGAAAAGTTCTGTATGTATTTGGAGTCGCGAGGGCATTAGGATCTCGATCCCGAGGTCAGAGTGGAGGTGCCTTTGACTTTGAAACTTCTGACAAAGCCAAAGGTCTTGGAAATCTTTTTCAGATTTTCAAGGTCAAGGTCAAGGTCAAAGGTGCTGGCGGGATCAGGAACCTCCCCCGAAAGTCGCCATATAAATTTGAGGTGTCGAGCGACAAAAAGTAGTGAAAAATGGCATAGAATAGGTTAATTTAGCAATCAAGGATTTAGGTTTTAGGACGCGTGCGGATAGGAATAGTGTTAAACGGTTAGATTTAAGAGTGCGGTTTCAATGTTTCATATAGTTTGGATTGACATCTGTAAGGAAAAAATAAAATCCAGGTCAGGTTAATTTTTATTAAAATTGATTATAAAAAAAGGGACCACAATTACGATTATGAAATTTCGCGCGCGCCAAAGAACTGTGTTTACGGAACCTTTAAATGGACACAAAATAAATGACCCCCGCCGATTATGAATACGAAATTTCGAAAAAAAAATTTTTCTGTAAATGTTACGCGTTACACTTGTGTTATATGATTACGAAATATTGCAAAAAATCGATTGTCACGATAAAATTTTGGTAACAAAGGCGATCTAGATTGGGCGCCGAAAAAAGAAGGTTCGAGAAGAAGTATCAAAAGCTCTCATGATTTATTTAAACATATTTCAACGAATTGCAGCAATGTAGTACGTCATTTGTAATGAAAGATTATTTGATGTTATAGGATCGGATTTTTCCAAGATCCCTGTTTCTGATCACAGACACTCTGTTAAACTGAAGCACTTCAATTTAACATGCACTATTTCATATATTGGATGATTGCAAAAGATCATACTCAATTTACCTCGTGAACTTGTCAGAAACTAAACGTGCAACTTCTACGGGAAAGGAAATCACAGGTTTTAAAATGTTCGGAGACAATTATAGAAAACAGAGTTACAGACTATATAATTGATTAATAAAACTGTTATTTATCCCAAATAGGGTACGAACTTTTGCAAACACATTACTAATACATTACGTTTAGTAATACATTATTGGCTAACGATTGAAGGCTGTTAAAGGATCTGGTAAAGAATCATTGGTCATGGACTTTAGAAAATGACGAAAAGATATTATATCTTAAATATAAACATATTATTAATATATTCAACGAAAAATATCCTGCATCGCTTATGGGAAGCAGTAGTTAGATTTTTAAAAAAATACTGTCCACACTTGGACATCAGTCAATTATACATATAGGGGAAAATTATAACAAGATTTTCTTGTGGTCAAACAATGGATTATATGTACTTACTTAGACTACATTATCCTAACAACTAGTCAATTCACTCATAAGAGCACGTCAAGATAAAATTGACTAACATCTTACATTCTAATACATCTACTACGCCTCGAAGTTATTGAACCCACGCTCGCCACAATCTGCACTGGATTTCGAGGAATTTTTCGAACCACTCCAGTTTTGGTTCTGTCGAAAGGAACAACTCTTCTCACCTGTGCAGGAATTATTAGATCCCTCTGTACAATCGTTCTCGGCTCATCCACAGCTTCCCCTAGAAAACGTTCATTCATTATCCGCATTGCACGTTGCTTATGATGCCTAGCGGTTTGTCTTAGGATCTTGTCCGCCCTACAGACATTTAACCATTTCCGTGACACTTGAGCAGCGCAAAGCAGAGACTTAGGCTCCAACTTGCGTAGAATCAGCTGGGATATCTCCGGCGGGAGTTCAGAAATGAAATCCAACTTGGCAGGTTCCAGTAGTCCTAGCGCACGGAGGAAAGACCTGAACAACTCCATGTTGCCGCTGCAGCGTCAGGATCTCGAATGATCTACTGTTCCAAATTTTGGGTTTATATACCCTTGGTTACGGTTGATCGCCTGTTCCGGTTCGGTGACCCGACCAATCAGGATCGAGCTCGGATGAATTTATGTTTGTCATTGTTATGTTAACTTGCTGTTGAGTGCACGCATCTGGAAATAAATAGTTGAATTTGTTTGCCGTATATCAAACTCTAGGGAAATGTTTCTGTTTGGAATACCTTATGAAAATGTTTCATTTTGGAATACGCTATGAAATATGTAGATAACATAAATTTACATCTTAAGATGTTTTCTTTCAATGACATAGGGAATGGTATAGGTATGATGTTTAACCCACCGTCGGACGGAGCGGTTCTAGGAGATACATCAATCACTATTTTGTGCAGTGTGATACATCCTTAAGCGGCGCGAACCCCTGGCCACTAGTAGCTTAATGTAAATGCTGTAATGCTGATTAGTTTTACATATCAGAGACACATTTTATTAACCCTCATACGCTCCTCAAGAATATTTTCCTCAATCCGCGAGTGGTTCGTAAGTCGGTCCGGATTGAGATCAGCTTGAGCCCAACGCTAGATTTCTAAAAACCGCGCGGAAATTGCGTAACAGCAACGGAGGAAATTAAGGGGCCGCCACACCGCTTAGGGAAACTAAATTCCTCAATTTCGAACAAATTTCGGATCTTATGGTTAGGACAGAGACGGAACGAAGCTAGCAGCCACTACTGCGATAAAGATGGTACATTAGATAGAAGTCCAGACTTTGTAAACTCAAACGTCGAAAAAAACTTCTTTTTTATATTGATGTTCCCTGACACCCCCCCCCCCCCCCCGCGGAGAGGGGAAATTAGTTTAGATTGCCCTGAGGCCGACAAAACCCCCCGACCCGCTAGGTCATACCGGGAGTTTTGAGGGAATCAGAGTCAATCTCAGTCCTGAACTAAAAAGAGAGGAAATTCTGGTGGAGGACAGGCGCAAAGTTTAGTATTTTGCTCCTACCACCCCCGAGTAGGGTGTCATTTGAAAGAGCTCGGGATGAGGTATTGAGCCTCATAGGCTAGGAGCGCCTCCGAGGTCATCCGAAGGGCGTATAGCGTTTCTCGTAAATTAGAAAAGTTCTGTATGTATTTGGAGTCGCGAGGGCATTAGGATCTCGATCCCGAGGTCAGAGTGGAGGTGCCTTTGACTTTGAAACTTCTGACAAAACCAAAGGTCTTGGAAATCTTTTTCAGATTTTCAAGGTCAAGGTCAAGGTCAAAGGTGCTGGCGGGATCAGGAACCTCCCCCGAAAGTCGCCATATAAATTTGAGGTGTCGAGCGACAAAAAGTAGTGAAAAATGGCATAGAATAGGTTAATTTAGCAATCAAGGATTTAGGTTTTAGGACGCGTGCGGATAGGAATAGTGTTAAACGGTTAGATTTAAGAGTGCGGTTTCAATGTTTCATATAGTTTGGATTGACATCTGTAAGGAAAAAATAAAATCCAGGTCAGGTTAATTTTTATTAAAATTGATTATAAAAAAAGGGACCACAATTACGATTATGAAATTTCGCGCGCGCCAAAGAACTGTGTTTACGGAACCTTTAAATGGACACAAAATAAATGACCCCCGCCGATTATGAATACGAAATTTCGAAAAAAAAATTTTTCTGTAAATGTTACGCGTTACACTTGTGTTATATGATTACGAAATATTGCAAAAAATCGATTGTCACGATAAAATTTTGGTAACAAAGGCGATCTAGATTGGGCGCCGAAAAAAGAAGGTTCGAGAAGAAGTATCAAAAGCTCTCATGATTTATTTAAACATATTTCAACGAATTGCAGCAATGTAGTACGTCATTTGTAATGAAAGATTATTTGATGTTATAGGATCGGATTTTTCCAAGATCCCTGTTTCTGATCACAGACACTCTGTTAAACTGAAGCACTTCAATTTAACATGCACTATTTCATATATTGGATGATTGCAAAAGATCATACTCAATTTACCTCGTGAACTTGTCAGAAACTAAACGTGCAACTTCTACGGGAAAGGAAATCACAGGTTTTAAAATGTTCGGAGACAATTATAGAAAACAGAGTTACAGACTATATAATTGATTAATAAAACTGTTATTTATCCCAAATAGGGTACGAACTTTTGCAAACACATTACTAATACATTACGTTTAGTAATACATTATTGGCTAACGATTGAAGGCTGTTAAAGGATCTGGTAAAGAATCATTGGTCATGGACTTTAGAAAATGACGAAAAGATATTATATCTTAAATATAAACATATTATTAATATATTCAACGAAAAATATCCTGCATCGCTTATGGGAAGCAGTAGTTAGATTTTTAAAAAAATACTGTCCACACTTGGACATCAGTCAATTATACATATAGGGGAAAATTATAACAAGATTTTCTTGTGGTCAAACAATGGATTATATGTACTTACTTAGACTACATTATCCTAACAACTAGTCAATTCACTCATAAGAGCACGTCAAGATAAAATTGACTAACATCTTACATTCTAATACATCTACTACGCCTCGAAGTTATTGAACCCACGCTCGCCACAATCTGCACTGGATTTCGAGGAATTTTTCGAACCACTCCAGTTTTGGTTCTGTCGAAAGGAACAACTCTTCTCACCTGTGCAGGAATTATTAGATCCCTCTGTACAATCGTTCTTGGCTCATCCACAGCTTCCCCTAGAAAACGTTCATTCATTATCCGCATTGCACGTTGCTTATGATGCCTAGCGGTTTGTCTTAGGATCTTGTCCGCCCTACAGACATTTAACCATTTCCGTGACACTTGAGCAGCGCAAAGCAGAGACTTAGGCTCCAACTTGCGTAGAATCAGCTGGGATATCTCCGGCGGGAGTTCAGAAATGAAATCCAACTTGGCAGGTTCCAGTAGTCCTAGCGCACGGAGGAAAGACCTGAACAACTCCATGTTGCCGCTGCAGCGTCAGGATCTCGAATGATCTACTGTTCCAAATTTTGGGTTTATATACCCTTGGTTACGGTTGATCGCCTGTTCCGGTTCGGTGACCCGACCAATCAGGATCGAGCTCGGATGAATTTATGTTTGTCATTGTTATGTTAACTTGCTGTTGAGTGCACGCATCTGGAAATAAATAGTTGAATTTGTTTGCCGTATATCAAACTCTAGGGAAATGTTTCTGTTTGGAATACCTTATGAAAATGTTTCATTTTGGAATACGCTATGAAATATGTAGATAACATAAATTTACATCTTAAGATGTTTTCTTTCAATGACATAGGGAATGGTATAGGTATGATGTTTAACCCACCGTCGGACGGAGCGGTTCTAGGAGATACATCAATCACTATTTTGTGCAGTGTGATACATCCTTAAGCGGCGCGAACCCCTGGCCACTAGTAGCTTAATGTAAATGCTGTAATGCTGATTAGTTTTACATATCAGAGACACATTGTATTAACCCTCATACGCTCCTCAAGAATATTTTCCTCAATCCGCGAGTGGTTCGTAAGTCGGTCCGGATTGAGATCAGCTTGAGCCCAACGCTAGATTTCTAAAAACCGCGCGGAAATTGCGTAACAGCAACGGAGGAAATTAAGGGGCCGCCACACCGCTTAGGGAAACTAAATTCCTCAATTTCGAACAAATTTCGGATCTTATGGTTAGGACAGAGACGGAACGAAGCTAGCAGCCACTACTGCGATAAAGATGGTACATTAGATAGAAGTCCAGACTTTGTAAACTCAAACGTCGAAAAAAACTTCTTTTTTATATTGATGTTCCCTGACACCCCCCCCCCCGCGGAGAGGGGAAATTAGTTTAGATTGCCCTGAGGCCGACAAAACCCCCCGACCCGCTAGGTCATACCGGGAGTTTTGAGGGAATCAGAGTCAATCTCAGTCCTGAACTAAAAAGAGAGGAAATTCTGGTGGAGGACAGGCGCAAAGTTTAGTATTTTGCTCCTACCACCCCCGAGTAGGGTGTCATTTGAAAGAGCTCGGGATGAGGTATTGAGCCTCATAGGCTAGGAGCGCCTCCGAGGTCATCCGAAGGGCGTATAGCGTTTCTCGTAAATTAGAAAAGTTCTGTATGTATTTGGAGTCGCGAGGGCATTAGGATCTCGATCCCGAGGTCAGAGTGGAGGTGCCTTTGACTTTGAAACTTCTGACAAAGCCAAAGGTCTTGGAAATCTTTTTCAGATTTTCAAGGTCAAGGTCAAGGTCAAAGGTGCTGGCGGGATCAGGAACCTCCCCCGAAAGTCGCCATATAAATTTGAGGTGTCGAGCGACAAAAAGTAGTGAAAAATGGCATAGAATAGGTTAATTTAGCAATCAAGGATTTAGGTTTTAGGACGCGTGCGGATAGGAATAGTGTTAAACGGTTAGATTTAAGAGTGCGGTTTCAATGTTTCATATAGTTTGGATTGACATCTGTAAGGAAAAAATAAAATCCAGGTCAGGTTAATTTTTATTAAAATTGATTATAAAAAAAGGGACCACAATTACGATTATGAAATTTCGCGCGCGCCAAAGAACTGTGTTTACGGAACCTTTAAATGGACACAAAATAAATGACCCCCGCCGATTATGAATACGAAATTTCGAAAAAAAAATTTTTCTGTAAATGTTACGCGTTACACTTGTGTTATATGATTACGAAATATTGCAAAAAATCGATTGTCACGATAAAATTGTGGTAACAAAGGCGATCTAGATTGGGCGCCGAAAAAAGAAGGTTCGAGAAGAAGTATCAAAAGCTCTCATGATTTATTTAAACATATTTCAACGAATTGCAGCAATGTAGTACGTCATTTGTAATGAAAGATTATTTGATGTTATAGGATCGGATTTTTCCAAGATCCCTGTTTCTGATCACAGACACTCTGTTAAACTGAAGCACTTCAATTTAACATGCACTATTTCATATATTGGATGATTGCAAAAGATCATACTCAATTTACCTCGTGAACTTGTCAGAAACTAAACGTGCAACTTCTACGGAAAAGGAAATCACAGGTTTTAAAATGTTCGGAGACAATTATAGAAAACAGAGTTACAGACTATATAATTGATTAATAAAACTGTTATTTATCCCAAATAGGGTACGAACTTTTGCAAACACATTACTAATACATTACGTTTAGTAATACATTATTGGCTAACGATTGAAGGCTGTTAAAGGATCTGGTAAAGAATCATTGGTCATGGACTTTAGAAAATGACGAAAAGATATTATATCTTAAATATAAACATATTATTAATATATTCAACGAAAAATATCCTGCATCGCTTATGGGAAGCAGTAGTTAGATTTTTAAAAAAATACTGTCCACACTTGGACATCAGTCAATTATACATATAGGGGAAAATTATAACAAGATTTTCTTGTGGTCAAACAATGGATTATATGTACTTACTTAGACTATGTTTATGCACACACTTGTAAGAGGATAACTGGAAGTATCCTGACAAGGATATACAGTGATCGACGAAGGAGGAAGAACTAAACACTTTTCCGATTCACTTTAGCACAATCAGAGTTCGTTTATTCACTGATACTAGCGATTGAACGCGCCGTAACAAGATTGTTTGAGAAACGTGCGTTAGTACAATACTGAATACTGACTCCGGAAGTTTAGAGTCCGCGTGCGTTGAACAACTGGAATACAGCGTAACGGCGATGGGCGCGTGTGTTTTGCCACGAGTGGTCTCGAAGGAACAGGTCGTAGTCCGCTGTGTCGAAGACAATCATCCGAATGTTATGAAGATGAGCGGTTGACACACAATTTTCGTCATAAAGTCGAGTAGCGCTGTCGCGACGCCGAATTGTGTAACGACTTGTGTGGAACTACAGTTAGCCGGGAGTTCGAATACTGAACATACCGCCCGCCTTGGATGTACGCATCCAATAACAGAGGAAACGATTTCGATGCAATCAGTCGATGCATTAATTTAAATTGTTCAAATGACACCGCCCGCCTTGACGCACATGAACGCATTTAGACCATGTAATAGTGCGAGGAACATTCTCTCGTAACTATCATTTAGCGGATTTAATTTTCGGGTACATTGTCGGTTTCGCGCGAGAGTTCCTCATTGATGTCAACGGGAAGAAAACAGAGTTTTACAATCGGACGTTTGTATTCCGAAGTGGCAGTCTTAACAGTCACGACGCGAGTAATACCGTCCGCTCCTGGATGGCATTGAATGATACGTGCGAGCTCCCATTTACAGGGTGGCGCGAGGGTGTTTCGAAGAAGGACAATTCGACCCACCGTAGCGAGACGATTCGCGGTGTGCCATTTTGGGCGCTGTTGCAATGAGTGGAGGTAATCAGTCGACCATGCCTTCCAGACGCTCTCATACAATTTCCTTAATAATTGCCACCGAGTCAGTCGCGAGTCATGCACATCCAAGAGCGAAGCGGACGGTACTGTCGTAATCGCGGTGCCGATCAGGAAGTGACCGGGCGTGAGAGCGGTATAATCGTCAAGATTATCTGACGACGGGGCGATCGGGCGGGAGTTCATACATGCCTCAATTTGAGACAGTACCGTGGTCAGCTCTTCGAATGTGAGAGTGGTCGCGCCGATCACTCGTTTCAAATGATATTTTAGACTTCGGATACCGGCTTCCCACAAACCGCCGAAATGCGGAGCGGAAGGGGGAATGAAATGCCAAGCAACTTGATCACTCGCGAGCATGTTTCGCACCGTCGGATCGCGTGTTGCAGCTCGGAATGCCGCAGTCACTTCCCTATCGGCGCCCTGAAAAGTAGTTCCGTTATCGCTATACATGGCGACCGGTAGCCCACGGCGCGAGCTGAACCGATCATAACATGCCATGAACGCAGCGGTAGTGTACGACCCTACTAGTTCGATGTGTACAGCGCGTGTTGTCATGCAGACGAATAATGCAATATATGCTTTTGTGGACTTGTGTCCGCGTCCGGAGGTGGTTCGCACCGGGATAGGGCCCGCATAATCCACGCCGCAATGTAAAAATGCTCGTTCGGCGCGAGTAACGCGTACTGACGGAAGGTCTCCCATTAACTCGGAAGGGATCGTGGCACGTTCGCGCGCGCATCGAACACATCGGTGTATCACTTGACGCGTCCGCAAAACCATGTAATTCTATTTTTTGAATTTGCGCGCCGTGTCCTGTCCATCGCGGTAGTGTCATAGAGCGAAGAAGAGGGAGTTGAGTGCGATACGTATTCCATACTTCGCGAAGTTCGGGCGGGATGTCGTCGTCCCAACCGCAATTCTTCAACCATAGGCGTTGCATCATTATTTTTGCTACGATGACTACAGGAGCGGCCCAACCCAGGGGATCATAAAATCGCGCGATAGTCGATAGGACTTCCCGTTTAGTTGTCGGAAGATCATGAGTAATCTGAACTTCGAAGCGAAAAGAATCGGTTTCGGGATTCCATATTATTCCGAGGACTTTCAAGTTATCATCGGGTGATAGCGGTTTGCTCACAGCAAGACCATGATCGGTGGGATCAATGTCTTCAATTAGCGCGGAGTCATTACTAGCCCACTTCCGCAATGTAAACCCTCCTGCTTTGAGCAGGGCGGTGACTTGGTCGCGAGTTTGTCGCGCTCGATTCGGATCATCCGCGCCAAACACGCAGTCATCAACGTAAATCTGATCGCGGAGGACTGACAGCGCGAGAGGATATTTGGACCCTTCGTCCCGCGCAAGTTGTTGTAGCACACGTAACGCGAGATAGGGTGCGGGAGCCGTACCGTACGTGACGGTCAGGAGTCGGAAATGTTGGAACGGAACTGAGGGAGAGTTTCGCCACAAAATCCGTTGATAATCAACATCTCTGGGATCGATGAGGATTTGCCTGTACATTTTTGCGATGTCAGCGATAAAAACATATCGGTAACGGCGCCATCGTAGAATGACAGCGGCTAGATCCGTTTGTAGTTTGGGTCCGATCAGTAAGTGATCGTTTAACGAGGTCCCATTTCCTGTTTTCGCGGACGCATTAAATACGACTCGAAGTCGGGTCGTAGCGCTGTGCTCTCGAATAACCGCGTGATGTGGTATGTATACTGTTTGATTTGACGGGGCTGGTTGGTCTTTAATCTCGACCATGTGTCCGAGCGTCTCGTATTCGGATAAGAATTTCGAATATTCCGCGAAATGTTCTGTAGTTCGTTGCAGACGATTCTCCTGTCTTTTGAACATATTCATGACCGCGGGAAGTGATGGTCCAATATGAATTGGAGGCCCCTCGATAAATGGTAACCGAACGATGTATTGTCCCGTCGAAGTTCGCGCATGCGTGCGTTGGAAATGCTCTTCACATTTTAATTCGGCGGGAGAGAGACGCGTAACAGACGGTAATTCCTCTACTTCCCAAAATCGACGAAGCTCGGTATCTAAGTTCTCCGATACGTTACAATGGAAGTTCCCGAATGTAGCCGGGCCAGTTGCTAATGGAACGGGGCCGGAAAGAATCCAGCCTAACGTCGTATTTTGCGCTGTAGGCTCGTTATCTGTCCCTTTGCGTAACCCATCCAATAGGAGTAATCCGTAGTGATCAGCACCGATAATTAACTCTATTGGATCATTACTGAAGGGGTTTTCGTCCGCCAATGTCAGATCTCGAATATGCGAGAGCGGGTGAGCGGTAATCACACGACTAGGTAGGTAGTTCGACAAAGATCTCAGAACGTAAGCGGTGATAGAGTATACCGCATCGGTGTGGCATGATGCGACGGTACACGTTGTTGTCGAGTGACACGCAATCGCATTATTACCGATTCCGGTGATACTCACCGCGACGCGAGACCGCGGAAGTCGCAACCGTTGAGTTAAATTTTCCGAAATTATTGACACGACCGAACCCTGATCGAGCAAAGCTCGGACCTTTTCGGAACGGCCCGATGGTGATTGCAATTCGATCCATGCCGTCGCGAGCAGTACTTGTTGTGACGCGGTGATTCGAGGAACGGAACAAGACGCGATAAGAGCGGTAACATGGTTATCGACGGGTACTGTTACCGGCGCGGTATCGGTCGCTGACGCGTGCCTGTGCGATGGCGCGGTCGAATTTTCGAAGTGTAACAAGGTATGATGTCGCTTGTTGCAAATGTGACAGTTATATGAACTGGAACAATTTTTAAATGAGTGATGTGGACTCAAGCAATTTATGCATCGGTTAGTTCCCTTTACGAAATCGAATCGTTGCGTGGCGGATTTACTTTTGAATGCAGAACATTTTCCGAGTGTATGATTCTCTTTACAGAGGTCACACACGCTTTTGGAGATCGCGGTGTTGTGTAAACACGTGGCACGAACGCGACTCGATTTCGCTGTCGCAGATTCCGGTGTTCGTGATATAGTTTCCGACGTGGATGGCGCGATGATCCCTAACGCGCGCACTCGTGCTTGTAAGAACGTATCGAGGTCAGAAAACTTCGGGCACTGCGTATCGTTACCCAGATGCAACTCCCAGGCTTTACGCGACTCGGAATCTAACTTGTTTGTAACAAAGAAAACAAACCAATCATCCCATGCGTCGACCGGACGTTCGAGTTTTGTTAACGCTTTAATTGCTATATTGGCTTTATCACGTAGACGTCGCAGTAGCGCTGCATCTTCCGAACAAACTTGTGGAAGGTCATGTAACGTTTGCAAATGTGTTGCTACTAGTAACCGTTTATTTTCGTATTGCTCGACAAGAAGACCCCACGCGACGGTGAATCCGGCGTCGGTAATAGCAATATTCGTGATGAGATCACTCGCTTCCCCGTTTACGCACGACAATAGATATTGGAATTTAGATACGTTTGACAGACCTCGACGTTGGATGATTATCGCTTGGAAGCGATCTCGGAAAGTCTCCCACTCACTTATGGCTCCGGAAAATGACGGAAGATTCATCGTAGGAAGGCGATTTCCGGCATCGTCGAGATGTGACGCAGGCGTTGCAGGCGTAATTGCAGTTGCAGCTACGGGAGGCTCTTGACTGGTCAGCTCCCATTTAGAGAGCGCGTCCGCCATGAAGTCGGATGTCCTCACGTATATCTCGTTCAACTCCAAGTAGCGATCGTTGATGAAGTAGTCAAGCTTGGACCGATCAGCATCCGTGGCCACAGCAGCGAGTTCTTTATTGATGAGTTTGCATTCAGCAAAGGACTCGCTCAATTTTAGCATTCTATTTCGAATCGTCGCGGCCGTTAGATTAGTTTTGCCAATCTTCTTGAAATTCTCAAGAGCACGTTCAACAACACGAAAGGCGTCGATTTGTTGTCGAAGCAACGTCTTGAGGTCGCCCATGGTCGTAGCTGTTGTTACTTTTTCACCTTCCATTTGAAACGTGGTCCAACCGTTTTAGTCCGTTGCACGAATTTTGCTTGCTTCTTCGCTTGTTTAACTCGTCAATTGCACTGCAATCCGGCTCGAAGGACCATTATGTTTATGCACACACTTGTAAGAGGATAACTGGAAGTATCCTGACAAGGATATACAGTGATCGACGAAGGAGGAAGAACTAAACACTTTTCCGATTCACTTTAGCACAATCAGAGTTCGTTTATTCACTGATACTAGCGATTGAACGCGCCGTAACAAGATTGTTTGAGAAACGTGCGTTAGTACAATACTGAATACTGACTCCGGAAGTTTAGAGTCCGCGTGCGTTGAACAACTGGAATACAGCGTAACGGCGATGGGCGCGTGTGTTTTGCCACGAGTGGTCTCGAAGGAACAGGTCGTAGTCCGCTGTGTCGAAGACAATCATCCGAATGTTATGAAGATGAGCGGTTGACACACAATTTTCGTCATAAAGTCGAGTAGCGCTGTCGCGACGCCGAATTGTGTAACGACTTGTGTGGAACTACAGTTAGCCGGGAGTTCGAATACTGAACAGACTACATTATCCTAACAACTAGTCAATTCACTCATAAGAGCACGTCAAGATAAAATTGACTAACATCTTACATTCTAATACATCTACTACGCCTTGAAGTTATTGAACCCACGCTCGCCACACTCTGCACTGGATTTCGAGGAATTTTTCGAACCACTCCAGTTTTGGTTCTGACGAAAGGAACAACTCTTCTCACCTGTGCAGGAATTATTAGATCCCTCTGTACAATCGTTCTCGGCTCATCCACAGCTTCCCCTAGAAAACGTTCATTCATTATCCGCATTGCACGTTGCTTATGATACCTAGCGGTTTGTCTTAGGATCTTGTCTGCCCTACAGACATTTAACCATTTCCGTGACACTTGAGCAGCGCAAAGCAGAGACTTAGGCTCCAACTTGCGTAGAATCAGCTGGGATATCTCCGGCGGGAGTTCAGAAATGAAATCCAACTTGGCAGGTTCCAGTAGTCCTAGCGCACGGAGGAAAGACCTGAAGAACTCCATGTTGCCGCTGCAGCGTCAGGAACTCGAATGATCTACTGTTCCAAATTTTGGGTTTATATACCCTTGGTTACGGTTGATCCCCTGTTCCGGTTCGGTGACCCGACCAATCAGGATCGAGCTCGGATGAATTTATGTTTGTCATTGTTATGTTAACTTGCTGTTGAGTGCACGCATCAGGAAATAAATTGTTGAATTTGTTTGCCGTATATCAAACTCTAGGGAAATGTTTCTGTTTGGAATACCTTATGAAAATGTTTCATTTTGGAATACGCCATGAAATATGTAGATAACATAAATTTACATCTTAAGATGTTTTCTTTCAATGACATAGGGAGTGGTATAGGTATGATGTTTAACCTACCGTCGGGCGCAGCGGTGCTAGGAGATACATCAATCACTATTTTGTGCAGTGTGATACATGCTTAAGCGGCGCAAACCCCTAGCTACTAGTAGCTTAATGTAAATGCTGTAATGTTGATTAGTTTTACATTTCAGAGACTCATTGTCTTAACCCTCATACGCTCCTCAAGAATATTTTCCTCAATCCGCGAATGGTTCGTAAGTCGGTCCGGATTGAGATCAGCTTGAGCCCAACGCTAGATTTCTAAAAACCGCGCGGAAATTGCGTAACAGCAACGGAGGAAATTACAGGGGCCGCCACACCGCTTAGGGAAACTAAATTCCTCAATTTCGAACAAATTTCGGATCTTATGGTTAGGACAGAGACGGAACGAAGCTAGCAGCCACTAGTGCGATAAAGATGGTACATTAGATAGAAGTCCAGACTTTGTAAACTCAAACGTCGAAAAGAACTTCTTTTTTATATTGATGTTCCCTGACACCCCCCCCCCCCCCGCGGAGAGGGGAAATTAGTTCAGATTGCCCTGAGGCCGACAAAACCCCCCGATCCGCTAGGTCATACCGGGAGTTTTGAGGGAATCAGAGTCAATCTCAGTCCTGAACTTAAAAGAGAGGAAATTCTGGTGGAGGACAGGCGCAAAGTTTAGTATTTTGCTCCTACCACCCCCGAGTAGGGTGTCATTTGAAAGAGCTCGGGATGAGGTATTGAGCCTCATAGGCTAGGAGCGTCTCCGAGGTCATCCGAAGGGCGTATAGCGTTTCTCGTAAATTAGAAAAGTTCTGTATGTATTTGGAGTCGCGAGGGCATTAGGATCTCGATCCCGAGGTCAGAGTGGAGGTGCCTTTGACTTTGAAACTTCTGACAAAGCCAAAGGTCTTGGAAATCTTTTTCAGATTTTCAAGGTCAAGGTCAAGGTCAAAGGTGCTGGCGGGATCAGGAACCTCCCCCGAAAGTCGCCATATAAATTTGAGGTGTCGAGCGACAAAAAGTAGTGAAAAATGGCATAGAATAGGTTAATTTAGCAATCAAGGATTTAGGTTTTAGGCTGCGTGCGGATAGGAATAGTGTTAAACGGTTAGATTTAAGAGTGCGGTTTCAATGTTTCATATAGTTTGGATTGACATCTGTAAGGAAAAAATAAAATCCAGGTCAGGTTAATTTTTATTAAAATTGATTATAAAAAAAGGGACCACAATTACGATTATGAAATTTCGCGCGCGCCAAAGAACTGTGTTTACGGAACCTTTAAATGGACACAAAATAAATGACCCCCGCCGATTATGAATACGAAATTTCGAAAAAAAAATTTTTCTGTAAATGTTACGCGTTACACTTGTGTTATATGATTACGAAATATTGCAAAAAATCGATTGTCACGATAAAATTTTGGTAACAAAGGCGATCTAGATTGGGCGCCGAAAAAAGAAGGTTCGAGAAGAAGTATCAAAAGCTCTCATGATTTATTTAAACATATTTCAACGAATTGCAGCAATGTATTACGTCATTTGTAATGAAAGATTATTTGATGTTATAGGATCGGATTTTTCCAAGATCCCTGTTTCTGATCACAGACACTCTGTTAAACTGAAGCACTTCAATTTAACATGCACTATTTCATATATTGGATGATTGCAAAAGCTCATACTCAATTTACCTCGTGAACTTGTCTGAAACTAAACGTGCAACTTCTACGGAAAAGGAAATCACAGGTTGTAAAATGTTCGGAGACAATTATAGAAAACAGAGTTACAGACTATATAATTGATTAATAAAACTGTTATTTATCCCAAATAGGGTACGAACTTTTGCAAACACATTACTAATACATTACGTTTAGTAATACATTATTGGCTAACGATTGAAGGCTGTTAAAGGATCTGGTAAAGAATCATTGGTCATGGACTGTAGAAAATGACGAAAAGATATTATATCTTAAATATAAACATATTATTAATATATTCAACGAAAAATATCCTGCATCGCTTATGGGAAGCAGTAGTTAGATTTTTAAAAAAATACTGTCCACACTTGGACATCAGTCAATTATACATATAGGGGAAAATTATAAAAAGATTTTCTTGTGGTCAAACAATGGATTATATGTACTTACTTAGACTACATTATCCTAACAACTAGTCAATTCACTCATAAGAGCACGTCAAGATAAAATTGACTAACATCTTACATTCTAATACATCTACTACGCCTCGAAGTTATTGAACCCACGCTCGCCACACTCTGCACTGGATTTCGAGGAATTTTTCGAACCACACCAGTTTTGGTTCTGACGAAAGGAACAACTCTTCTCACCTGTGCAGGAATTATTAGATCCCTCTGTACAATCGTTCTCGGCTCATCCACAGCTTCCCCTCGAAAACGTTCATTCATTATCCGCATTGCACGTTGCTTATGATGCCTAGCGGTTTGTCTTAGGATCTTGTCCGCCCTACAGACATTTAACCATTTCCGTGACACTTG
Organism: Lasioglossum baleicum; assembly: GCF_051020765.1. NCBI lineage: Eukaryota > Metazoa > Arthropoda > Insecta > Hymenoptera > Halictidae > Lasioglossum > Lasioglossum baleicum. Next base: position 2,471,584 of record NW_027469083.1, read on the forward strand.
AGCAGCGCAAAGCAGAGACTTAGGCTCCAACTTGCGTAGAATCAGCTGGGATATCTCCGGCGGGAGTTCAGAAATGAAATCCAACTTGGCAGGTTCCAGTAGTCCTAGCGCACGGAGGAAAGACCTGAACAACTCCATGTTGCCGCTGCAGCGTCAGGATCTCGAATGATCTACTGTTCCAAATTTTGGGTTTATATACCCTTGGTTACGGTTGATCGCCTGTTCCGGTTCGGTGACCCGACCAATCAGGATCGAGCTCGGATGAATTTATGTTTGTCATTGTTATGTTAACTTGCTGTTGAGTGCACGCATCTGGAAATAAATAGTTGAATTTGTTTGCCGTATATCAAACTCTAGGGAAATGTTTCTGTTTGGAATACCTTATGAAAATGTTTCATTTTGGAATACGCTATGAAATATGTAGATAACATAAATTTACATCTTAAGATGTTTTCTTTCAATGACATAGGGAATGGTATAGGTATGATGTTTAACCCACCGTCGGACGGAGCGGTTCTAGGAGATACATCAATCACTATTTTGTGCAGTGTGATACATCCTTAAGCGGCGCGAACCCCTGGCCACTAGTAGCTTAATGTAAATGCTGTAATGCTGATTAGTTTTACATATCAGAGACACATTGTATTAACCCTCATACGCTCCTCAAGAATATTTTCCTCAATCCGCGAGTGGTTCGTAAGTCGGTCCGGATTGAGATCAGCTTGAGCCCAACGCTAGATTTCTAAAAACCGCGCGGAAATTGCGTAACAGCAACGGAGGAAATTAAGGGGCCGCCACACCGCTTAGGGAAACTAAATTCCTCAATTTCGAACAAATTTCGGATCTTATGGTTAGGACAGAGACGGAACGAAGCTAGCAGCCACTACTGCGATAAAGATGGTACATTAGATAGAAGTCCAGACTTTGTAAACTCAAACGTCGAAAAAAACTTCTTTTTTATATTGATGTTCCCTGACACCCCCCCCCCCCCCGCGGAGAGGGGAAATTAGTTTAGATTGCCCCGAGGCCGACAAAATCCCCCGACCCGCTAGGTCATACCGGGAGTTTTGAGGGATTCAGAGTCAATCTCAGTCCTGAACTAAAAAGAGAGGAAATTCTGGTGGAGGACAGGCGCAAAGTTTAGTATTTTGTTCCTACCACCCCCGAGTAGGGTGTCATTTGAAAGAGCTCGGGAAGAGGTATTGAGCCTCATAGGCTAGGAGCGCCTCCGAGGTCATCCGAAGGGCGTATAGCGTTTCTCGTAAATTAGAAAAGTTCTGTATGTATTTGGAGTCGCGAGGGCATTAGGATCTCGATCCCGAGGTCAGAGTGGAGGTGCCTTTGACTTTGAAAATTCTGACAAAGCCAAAGGTCTTGGAAATCTTTTTCAGATTTTCAAGGTCAAGGTCAAGGTCAAAGGTGCAGGCGGGATCAGGAACCTCCCCCGAAGGTCGCCATATAAATTTGCGGTGTAGAGCGACAAAAAGTAGTGAAAAATGGCATAGAATATGTTAATTTAGCAATTAAGGATTTAGGTTTTAGGCTGCGTGCGGATAGGAATAGTGTTAAACGGTTAGATTTAAGAGTGCGGTTTCAATGTTTCATATAGTTTGGATTGACATCTGTAAGGAAAAAATAAAATCCAGGTCAGGTTAATTTTTATTAAAATTGATTATAAAAAAAGGGACCACAATTACGATTATGAAATTTCGCGAGCGCCAAAGAACTGTGTTTACGGAACCTTTAAATGGACACAAAATAAATGACCCCCGCCGATTATGAATACGAAATTTCGAAAAAAAAATTTTTCTGTAAATGTTACGCGTTACACTTGTGTTATATGATTACGAAATATTGCAAAAAATCGATTGTCACGATAAAATTTTGGTAACAAAGGCGATCTAGATTGGGCGCCGAAAAAAGAAGGTTCGAGAAGAAGTATCAAAAGCTCTCATGATTTATTTAAACATATTTCAACGAATTGCAGCAATGTAGTACGTCATTTGTAATGAAAGATTATTTGATGTTATAGGATCGGATTTTTCCAAGATCCCTGTTTCTGATCACAGACACTCTGTTAAACTGAAGCACTTCAATTTAACATGCACTATTTCATATATTGGATGATTGCAAAAGCTCATACTCAATTTACCTCGTGAACTTGTCTGAAACTAAACGTGCAACTTCTACGGAAAAGGAAATCACAGGTTGTAAAATGTTCGGAGACAATTATAGAAAACAGAGTTACAGACTATATAATTGATTAATAAAACTGTTATTTATCCCAAATAGGGTACGAACTTTTGCAAACACATTACTAATACATTACGTTTAGTAATACATTATTGGCTAACGATTGAAGGCTGTTAAAGGATCTGGTAAAGAATCATTGGTCATGGACTTTAGAAAATGACGAAAAGATATTATATCTTAAATATAAACATATTATTAATATATTCAACGAAAAATATCCTGCATCGCTTATGGGAAGCAGTAGTTAGATTTTAAAAAAAATACTGTCCACACTTGGACATCAGTCAATTATACATATAGGGGAAAATTATAAAAAGATTTTCTTGTGGTCAAACAATGGATTATATGTACTTACTTAGACTACATTATCCTAACAACTAGTCAATTCACTCATAAGAGCACGTCAAGATAAAATTGACTAACATCTTACATTCTAATACATCTACTACGCCTCGAAGTTATTGAACCCACGCTCGCCACACTCTGCACTGGATTTCGAGGAATTTTTCGAACCACACCAGTTTTGGTTCTGACGAAAGGAACAACTCTTCTCACCTGTGCAGGAATTATTAGGTCCCTCTGTACAATCGTTCTCGGCTCATCCACAGCTTCCCCTCGAAAACGTTCATTTATTATCCGCATTGCACGTTGCTTATGATGCCTAGCGGTTTGTCTTAGGATCTTGTCCGCCCTACAGACATTTAACCATTTCCGTGACACTTGAGCAGCGCAAAGCAGAGACTTAGGCTCCAACTTGCGTAGAATCAGCTGGGATATCTCCGGCGGGAGTTCAGAAATGAAATCCAACTTGGCAGGTTCCGGTAGTCCTAGCGCACGGAGGAAAGACCTGAAGAACTCCATGTTGCCGCTGCAGCGTCAGGAACTCGAATGATCTACTGTTCCAAATTTTGGGTTTATATACCCTTGGTTACGGTTGATCCCCTGTTCCGGTTCGGTGACCCGACCAATCAGGATCGAGCTCGGATGAATTTATGTTTGTCATTGTTATGTTAACTTGCTGTTGAGTGCACGCATCAGGAAATAAATTGTTGAATTTGTTTGCCGTATATCAAACTCTAGGGAAATGTTTCTGTTTGGAATACCTTATGAAAATGTTTCATTTTGGAATACGCCATGAAATATGTAGATAACATAAATTTACATCTTAAGATGTTTTCTTTCAATGACATAGGGAGTGGTATAGGTATGCTGTTTAACCTACCGTCGGGCGCAGCGGTGCTAGGAGATACATCAATCACTATTTTGTGCAGTGTGATACATCCTTAAGCGGCGCAAACCCCTAGCTACTAGTAGCTTAATGTAAATGCTGTAATGTTGATTAGTTTTACATTTCAGAGACTCATTGTCTTAACCCTCATACGCTCCTCAAGAATATTTTCCTCAATCCGCGAATGGTTCGTAAGTCGGTCCGGATTGAGATCAGCTTGAGCCCAACGCTAGATTTCTAAAAACCGCGCGGAAATTGCGTAACAGCAACGGAGGAAATTAAGGGGCCGCCACACCGGTTAGGGAAACTAAATTCCTCAATTTCGAACAAATTTCGGATCTTATGGTTAGGACAGAGGCGGAACGAAGCTAGCAGCCACTAGTGCGATAAAGACGGTACATTAGATAGAAGTCCAGACTTTGTGAACTCAAACGTCGAAAAAAACTTCTTTTTTATATTCATGTTCCCTGACACCCCCCCGCGGAGAGGGGAAATTAGTTTAGATTGCCCCGAGGCTGACAAAACCCCCGACACGCTAGGTCATACCGGGAGTTTTGAGGGAATCAGAGTCAATCACAGTTCTGAACTAAAAAGAGAGGAAATTCTGGTGGAGGACAGGCGCAAAGTTTAGTATTTTGTTCCTACCACCCCTGAGTAGGGTGTCATTTGAAAGAGCTCGGGAAGAGGTATTGAGCCTCATAGGCTAGGAGCGCCTCCGAGGTCATCCGAAGGGCGTATAGCGTTTCTCGTAAATTAGAAAAGTTCTGTATGTATTTGGAGTCGCGAGGGCATTAGGATCTCTATCCCGAGGTCAGAGTGGAGGTGCCTTTGACTTTGAAAATTCTGACAAAGCCAAAGGTCTTGGAAACCTTTTTCAGATTTTCAAGGTCAAGGTCAAAGTCAAAGGTGCAGGCGGGATCAGGAACCTCCCCCGAAGGTCGCCATATAAATTTGCGGTGTCGAGCGACAACAAGTAGTGAAAAATGGCATAGAATAGGTTAATTTAGCAATTAAGGATTTAGGTTTTAGGCTGCGTGCGGATAGGAATAGTGTTAAACGGTTAGATTTAAGAGTGCGGTTTCAATGTTTCATATTGTTTGGATTGACATCTGTAAGGAAAAAATAAAATCCAGGTTAGGTTCATTTTTATTAAAATTGATATTTGTATTTGACGGATCGGCACGTCGACATCGCGTAGTGTCTCACTTTCTGAGAGATGTCGCGCGCGGTACTCTCTGTCGGTCGTTCCGCGGTCCGTTCTCGATCCGGTGTCACTAGATGTCGCACTTTTCACTTTTCACTGTTACCGGGCAGCGGCCGGTTAACCTCACTTTGTCCCGTTTGCCACGTGTTCGTTATTCTCACTATGTCCGATTTACACACGCCAGGTCCCTGTTCGGGCGCCATGTAACAACCTGGTTTCCGTCGTCACGTCGGAAATTTCCTGCTTCGTCAATATAGCTCGCCGCTCCAGAGTTCGATGTTCGACGAGAGGAAAAATGTCGATGGGGAACGGGACGTGGTACACGGGTTCAAAATAACGACACTGATGTTTTCACTGACATGCTCGCTGCCGACGAGGACGCGCACGCGGGTTCTTCGGAATCGCGTTTCCGCGGCGGTTCACGCGATAACCGCGACGTTCGGGTACGGATACGCGTTATTCTCTCGGGCGCGTACGTCGCGGTTTTCCAGTACGGGACGCGTTACTTTCTCGGGTACGACGCGCGTGTATTTCGGGACCGGTAATTGGGAAATCAGGATGGTATGGGAATTCCCTGCCCGAGTCTGGTCATTCGGATAGGTGACGTGGCGGTGCGCCGTACGCCATAATCCTCTCGGGCGGTTCAGGGACGACGAGCGACGGTTCGTCGTGCTCGTCGTTCGTTTCCGTCGGCGGTACACCTTAACGGACTCGCCGGTGGTGCACCTTGGCAGGAGAAAGAGTGACGGTACGTCGTGCTCTGGCTATGCTACAGGAAACAGGGCATTTTAGGAAGGAGGAGGGCTCCCGGCCTGAGTCTGGTCGGTTGGATTTCAACGTGGCGGGGCGCCGTGCGTTTACGTCCTCTCAGGCGGTTCTACGGCGACGAGCGATGGTTCATCGTGCTCGTCGTTCGTTCTCGCCGACGGTACGTCGTGACGAGGTAGCCGGTGGTGCACCTCGACTCTTTTCGAGAAGCTGTACGCCTTACTCTACCTTGGTGGAACGTAGTTCGTCACCGTCGGGATGCCTCCCTGGGACAGGGACGTTGGTTCACAAGATGGCGGTACGCCGTACTCTGTCTACATAGTTCGGAACTGCAAGGAATACTTACTGGAGAGAACCGATTCAACTCGAGTCTCGATTGCGAAAAGCTCCCGCGGTCGCGTCGCGGCTTTTCTGACTATTCGTTCGATGAAGTCGGGTGACGGTGCGGCGCTAAACTTCGCGAATCTTCTACTGTTCTCGACCGCGTGCTAGACAACCGTTTCTCGTCCTTTTCCGTCGGTACTGGCTCGTCGCGCGGTCGTCGTGTCGAGCGTGACGCGTATCGGTGGTGCGCGCCGGTTCGGATCGGTTTCTTTCGGCTCGGTTCGGTTCGCCTCGGTGCGCCTTGATACCTGGTTCTACTAGTAACAGGCCTGCCCGTTACAGGTCTGTTACAATACATATAGGGGAAAATTCTAACAAGATTTTCTTGTGGTCAAACAATGGATTATATGTACTTACTTAGACTACATTATCCTAACAACTAGTCAATTCACTCATAAGAGCACGTCAAGATAAAATTGACTAACATCTTACATTCTAATACATCTACTACGCCTCGAAGTTATTGAACCCACGCTCGCCACACTCTGCACTGGATTTCGAGGAATTTTTCGAACCACTCCAGTTTTGGTTCTGACGAAAGGAACAACTCTTCTCACCTGTGCAGGAATTATTAGATCCCTCTGTACAATCGTTCTCGGCTCATCCACAGCTTCCCCTAGAAAACGTTCATTCATTATCCGCATTGCACGTTGCTTATGATGCCTAGCGGTTTGACTTAGGATTTTGTCTGCCCTACAGACATTTAACCATTTCCGTGACACTTGAGCAGCGCAAAGCAGAGACTTAGGCTCCAACTTGCGTAGAATCAGCTGGGATATCTCCGGCGGGAGTTCAGAAATGAAATCCAACTTGGCAGGTTCCAGTAGTCCTAGCGCACGGAGGAAAGACCTGAAGAACTCCATGTTGCCGCTGCAGCGTCAGGAACTCGAATGATCTACTGTTCCAAATTTTGGGTTTATATACCCTTGGTTACGGTTGATCCCCTGTTCCGGTTCGGTGACCCGACCAATCAGGATCGAGCTCGGATGAATTTATGTTTGTCATTGTTATGTTAACTTGCTGTTGAGTGCACGCATCAGGAAATAAATTGTTGAATTTGTTTGCCGTATATCAAACTCTAGGGAAATGTTTCTGTTTGGAATACCTTATGAAAATGTTTCATTTTGGAGTACGCCATGAAATATGTAGATAACATAAATTTACATCTTAAGATGTTTTCGTTCAATGACATAGGGAGTGGTATAGGTATGATGTTTAACCTACCGTCGGGCGCAGCGGTGCTAGGAGATACATCAATCACTATTTTGTGCAGTGTGATACATCCTTAAGCGGCGCAAACGCCTAGCTACTAGTAGCTTAATGTAAATGCTGTAATGTTGATTAGTTTTACATTTCAGAGACTCATTGTCTTAACCCTCATACGCTCCTCAAGAATATTTTCCTCAATCCGCGAATGGTTCGTAAGTCGGTCCGGATTGAGATCAGCTTGAGCCCAACGCTAGATTTCTAAAAACCGCGCGGAAATTGCGTAACAGCAACGGAGGAAATTAAGGGGCCGCCACACCGGTTAGGGAAACTAAATTCCTCAATTTCGAACAAATTTCGGATCTTATGGTTAGGACAGAGACGGAACGAAGCTAGCAGCCACTAGTGCGATAAAGATGGTACATTAGATAGAAGTCCAGACTTTGTAAACTCAAACGTCGAAAAAAACTTCTTTTTTATATTGATGTTCCCTGACACCCCCCCCCCCCGCGGAGTGGGGAAATTAGTTTAGATTGCCCCGAGGCCGACAAAACCCCCCGACCCGCTAGGTCATACCGGGAGTTTTGAGGGAATCAGAGTCAATCACAGTTCTGAACTAAAAAGAGAGGAAATTCTGGTGGAGGACAGGCGCAAAGTTTAGTATTTTGTTCCTACCACCCCCGAGTAGGGTGTCATTTGAAAGAGCTCGGGAAGAGGTATTGAGCCTCATAGGCTAGGAGCGCCTCCGAGGTCATCCGAAGGGCGTATAGCGTTTCTCGTAAATTAGAAAAGTTCTGTATGTATTTGGAGTCGCGAGGGCATTAGGATCTCGATCCCGAGGTCAGAGTGGAGGTGCCTTTGACTTTGAAAATTCTGACAAAGCCAAAGGTCTTGGAAACCTTTTTCAGATTTTGAAGGTCAAGGTCAAGGTCAAAGGTGCAGGCGGGATCAGGAACCTCCCCCGAAGGCCGCCATATAAATTTGTGGTGTCGAGCGACAAAAAGTAGTGAAAAATGGCATAGAATAGGTTAATTTAGCAATTAAGGATTTAGATTTTAGGCTGCGTGCGGATAGGAATAGTGTTAAACGGTTAGATTTAAGAGTGCGGTTTCAATGTTTCATATAGTTTGGATTGACATCTGTAAGGAAAAAATAAAATCCAGGTTAGGTTAATTTTTATTAAAATTGATTATAAAAAAAATGGACCACAATTACGATTATGAAATTTCGTGCGCGCCAAAGAACTGTGTTTACGGAACCTTTAAATGGACAGAAAATAAATGACCCCCGCCGATTATGAATACGAAATTTCGAAAAAAAATTTTTTCTGTAAATGATACGCGTTACACTTGTGTTATATGATTACGAAATATTGCAAAAAATCGATTGTCACGATAAAATTTTGGTAACAAAGGCGATCTAGATTGGGCGCCGAAAAAAGAAGGTTCGAGAAGAAGTATCAAAAGCTCTCATGATTTATTTAAACATATTTCAACGAATTGCAGCAATGTATTACGTCATTTGTAATGAAAGATTATTTGATGTTATAGGATCGGATTTTTCCAAGATCCCTGTTTCTGATCACAGACACTGTGTTAAACTGAAGCACTTCAATTTAACATGCACTATTTCATATATTGGATGATTGCAAAAGCTCATACTCAATTTACCCCGTGAACTTGTCTGAAACTAAACGTGCAACTTCTACGGAAAAGGAAATCACAGGTTGTAAAATGTTCGGAGACAATTATAGAAAACAGAGTTACAGACTATATAATTGATTAATAAAACTGTTATTTATCCCAAATAGGGTACGAACTTTTGCAAACACATTACTAATACATTACGTTTAGTAATACATTATTGGCTAACGATTGAAGGCTGTTAAAGGATCTGGTAAAGAATCATTGGTCATGGACTTTAGAAAATGACGAAAAGATATTATATCTTAAATATAAACATATTATTAATATATTCAACGAAAAATATCCTGCATCGCTTATGGGAAGCAGTAGTTAGATTTTTTAAAAAATACTGTCCACACTTGGACATCAGTCAATTATACATATAGGGGAAAATTATAACAAGATTTTCTTGTGGTCAAACAATGGATTATATGTACTTACTTAGACTATGTTTATGCACACACTTGTAAGAGGATAACTGGAAGTATCCTGACAAGGATATACAGTGATCGACGAAGGAGGAAGAACTAAACACTTTTCCGATTCACTTTAGCACAATCAGAGTTCGTTTATTCACTGATACTAGCGATTGAACGCGCCGTAACAAGATTGTTTGAGAAACGTGCGTTAGTACAATACTGAATACTGACTCCGGAAGTTTAGAGTCCGCGTGCGTTGAACAACTGGAATACAGCGTAACGGCGATGGGCGCGTGTGTTTTGCCACGAGTGGTCTCGAAGGAACAGGTCGTAGTCCGCTGTGTCGAAGACAATCATCCGAATGTTATGAAGATGAGCGGTTGACACACAATTTTCGTCATAAAGTCGAGTAGCGCTGTCGCGACGCCGAATTGTGTAACGACTTGTGTGGAACTACAGTTAGCCGGGAGTTCGAATACTGAACATACCGCCCGCCTTGGATGTACGCATCCAATAACAGAGGAAACGATTTCGATGCAATCAGTCGATGCATTAATTTAAATTGTTCAAATGACACCGCCCGCCTTGACGCACATGAACGCATTTAGACCATGTAATAGTGCGAGGAACATTCTCTCGTAACTATCATTTAGCGGATTTAATTTTCGGGTACATTGTCGGTTTCGCGCGAGAGTTCCTCATTGATGTCAACGGGAAGAAAACAGAGTTTTACAATCGGACGTTTGTATTCCGTGTTGAATTATGGAAGCGTTTTACGTATTACTTTTGTTATAGTTTATTTGATAAATCACTTGTATAAATCGGACTATTGTGACCTTGTCTATATGCGTGCTTAAAGGCTACTGACTAGTTGAACCATGAGGCAAGTGTTTACAGAGGTCTAGCTTTACGGATGTTATCGTTTACATTACACAGATGTCGTTAAATACAATTTTAGCAGTTACCTTCCTTAACACTTCCTCTTAACTGTTAAAATTATTTAACAAGTTACTTCTTAGTTGTTTGAATTTTTCAGCACATAGAGGTTTGGTTAGTATATCTGCTATTTGCTGATCTGACGGACAATATTCTATTTCTAGCAAACCTTCTGTATATTTTTCACTTATAAAATGAAACCTAACGTCTATATGCTTACTTCTACGATGTACTATTCCATTTTTAATTAAACTCATCGCGCTTTGGTTATCTATTAACAGTTTTGCCTTCGTTTTCTTATTTGTTAAACATTCTAGAATATTCTTCAAATACAATAATTCTTTGCAACATTCCGCTGCTGCTATATATTCGGCTTCAGTTGTAGAGAGTGAAACTATGGGTTGTTTACGTGAACACCAGCTGATCGGTCCTCCACCATACATTATTGTATAGCCGGTGGTGCTCTTTCGTGTAGTTATGTCTCCTGCAAAATCTGAGTCGCAGTATCCAATAATTTCATCATCTCGTACAGTATCGTTCCAGGTATAGTTTACTCCTAGATTTTTAGTACCCTGTAAGTATCTTAGAATTCGTTTTGCGTTAGTTATATCTTGATCTGTAGGTTTTTCCATAGATCTACTGACAAAGTTTACTGCAAATGATATATCAGGACGTGTTTTTGTTGTCAAATATTGCAAACTGCCTATTAATTCTCTATAAGGAAATTTCTTATCTAATTGTACGTCTAAGTTATTAGTATTTACTTCCTGACTTATAATTGGTGTAGCAACTGCTTTTGAATTTTCCATGTTATAATTTTCTAATAGTTGCTCAATATAGTTAGTTTGATTTAACTCTACTTTGTTTCGATTCTTCTTTATATTTATTCCTAGAAAACTCTCAAAACAATCATAAATTTTCACTTTAAATTCTTTACATAATTGTTGTAAAATATATTTCATTACTTTTGTGTTATTACTTACTAACATACCGTCGTCTACATATATTGCCAATATTGTGAAGTCTTTCTTTGATTTATAAATGCATTGTTCTGATGGAATTGGTTCAAAGCCATTCTGTGTTAGAAATGTCTTAAATCGCTGATTCCAGTTTGCTGGCGCTTGTTTAAGACCATAAAGTGCTTTTTGCAATTTACATACTTTACCCTTTCTTTCAAATCCTTCCGGTGGCTTTATAAACAATTCCTCATTCAGATGTCCGTAGAGAAATGCCGTTTTTATATCAAATTTTACTATTTGATAGTCCTTTTGTGCGGATAGAGCTACCATTAGTCTAAACGCGCTTGAATTCAATACCGGACTATAGGTTTCTTCGTAATCTACTCCTTTTTCTTGTTCGCATCCTCTGACGACTAGGCGAGCTTTGTATCTTCCGTCATCTTTTATCCTAAAGACCCATCTTGTACTTAGGATTTTTTTGTTTCTTGCTTCAATTTCGTCTTTTAAGATCCATGTTTCATTTTCTTCTAATGAATCCTTTTCTTCTTGTATTGCTTCATTCCATTTTTGTGAATCTTCTCCACTGAGAGCTTCTTTATATGTTAAATGAACATAGTAGTTTCCGTATTTATTTGGAATTTTTATGCTTCGTTTACTTCTTCTTGGAGTTTCTTCAGTACTTATTTGTATGTCTTTCTCTGTTTCATGTAATTCTTTTGCTTCTGTTGTATTTTTCAACTCTTTCGTTTCTTTTGTATTTTCCAACTCTTCCGGTTCTTTTGTATTTTCCAACTCTTCCGTTTGTTTTGTATTTTCCAACTCTTCCGTTTCTTTTGTATTTTGTTCTTTATTTTCTTCAATTGATATGATTGGCAGTTTCACCACATTTATCTCTTCATTTCCATTTTCCTTTGTATTGCCAAATATTACATCTCTGGCATTTATTATTTTCCTTCTTTGTTTGTCCCACAGCCGATAGCCACAGGTTGAATAGCCAACGAATGTGTACTTTTTGCTTCTTTCATCTAATTTCTTCGTTTGTTTTAGTTCCTTTGCATAAGCATCACATCCGAACACTTGCAGATTTGTAAGATCTGGTATTTTTTTCAACCAATTTTCTGCTGGGGTTTTGTTACTTGTTTCAGTAGGGCTTCTGTTTAATAAGTACACTGCAGCGCGTACTGCTTCACCCCACATATTTTTATTTAGACCGGAATCTATTAATAGTGCTCTTGATTTATCTAGAATTGTTCGATTTAGTCTTTCCGCCTTTCCATTTAATTGAGGAGTATAGGGAATTGTGAAATCCAGGACAATTCCTTTTTCCTGACACCAGTTCTGTAGCTCTTTGTTTGCGTACTCTCTTCCATTGTCGCATCTTAATTTAGATACTTTCAAGTTCCACATTGTTTCACACTGCTTTAAGTACATTTTTACTGTTTCTGGTACTTCGTGTTTGGCTTTTATTGGAAAGACTGCTGCAAAATGTGTGTAATCATCGAGAAAGGTTATGAAGTACTTCATTCCGTCCCATGTATTTGGTTCTATTGGACCACACACGTCCGTGTGTATTATTTGTAATGGACGTGTTGCTTTTGTTCGTTCTCCCATTAATGGTTTTCGCGTTTGTTTCGCTTTTACGCAAACTTCGCAGATTTCTGAAATATTAAGATTTTTAGCTGATAAGTTCATACCTTTACTCAGACTGATTAATTTCTTCATATTTGTGAATCCTAGATGTCCTAGCTTTCGATGCCATTCTTTTGCTTCTTGATTGCAGGTTAGTAGCGCTTCCTTCTCGTTTGTTTTGTTTGTTTGTATTACGTACAGTCCTTGATCATTCTGCGTACCTTCCAGAATCTTCTTCTCGTTCTTCAATATTTCAACCTTGTTTTTAGTAAATTTTACTTCGCCATTGTTTTGTGTGATGGCGCTGACTGATAAAAGATTTCTCGTTAATTTTGGAACTAACATAACCTCTTTCAGTGTACAGTTTTCCATTTCAACCTCTCCAAGTGCTTCGCTTTCCATTGTCTCGTTTTTCTTTGCTGTTCCTATTTCAACATTTATTGGTTTTACTTCACTTAGGAAACTAATATCATTTACCATGTGATTTGAGGCGCCCGAATCAATAACCCATTCACCGTTGGAACCAGTAGTTTTTGTAAAGAAACATACCTTGTCTGTCCTATTTCTATCACTTACGGTATTGCGGGTTTTTCTGAAGAAACAGTCTTCTTCTGCGTGATTCGTTTTCTTACAGATGCCACATTTTTGCATGTCTCTTTGTGAGAGATTTTTACAATTTCTTGAGATATGACCCTTACGTCCACAGTTGAAACAGCGTTGCTCCGTCGATCCAGTTCTACAGTTCCTTGTGATATGATTTGTTCCGTTGCATTTGTAGCATTTTTTTACTGCCGATTTGAAAGCGACTTGGTCTTCTTGAACATCCTGGACATTTAACCTAGATTCTTCTGTTAAGAGTCTTGCTGTTAAATTGGTTAATGTCTTTTGTTCATTTGACGTCGATTCCCACGCACTTACAAAATGTTTGTACTGTGCAGGTAACGAGGCTATAATTTTAGTGATTAGCATTGTATCATTTACTGGCTGATCTAGTACATTTAGTTTGTATGCAAGATTTTCTAATTTACTAATATGAGTAGCTACATCAGTTTCCTTTTTGAAAGTATAATTGAAAAATTGTTGTAATAAAGAGCATTTCTGTTGTTCAGTGTCTCTTTCATATATTGCGATTAATTTATCGAACATTTCTTTTGAGGACTTACATATTAGTAGATGTGAAAGCGGCTTCTTGTCCACAGATGTGATTATCAGTTTTTGCGCCTTTGCGTCCTTTAACGTCCATTCTGATTTCTCTTTGTCCGTTGTCTTTTCTGTAATTTTCATTTCTTCTTTCACCACTTCATAGACCCCCATGGATTTTAGAATTATAGTTGCTTGAAACTTCCATATTTGAAAGTTTGTCTCGTCTATGAGTTTTTCAATTTGTATCAGTTCTTCAAGTTGTCTTACGGCCATGTTTGTTCTGTATCAGAAACCACGTTTTTACTTGGTACGGAATCCGTTCAATCTTCCCGTTTCACTTATCGTTTTTGTTTTTACTTTTACTTTATTTATTTTTAATGAACTGGGCCCATAACCTGTTGAGTTATGGAAGCGTTTTACGTATTACTTTTGTTATAGTTTATTTGATAAATCACTTGTATAAATCGGACTATTGTGACCTTGTCTATATGCGTGCTTAAAGGCTACTGACTAGTTGAACCATGAGGCAAGTGTTTACAGAGGTCTAGCTTTACAGATGTTATCGTTTACATTACACAGATGTCGTTAAATACAATTTTAGCAGTTACCTTCCTTAACATTCCGAAGTGGCAGTCTTAACAGTCACGACGCGAGTAATACCGTCCGCTCCTGGATGGCATTGAATGATACGTGCGAGCTCCCATTTACAGGGTGGCGCGAGGGTGTTTCGAAGAAGGACAATTCGACCCACCGTAGCGAGACGATTCGCGGTGTGCCATTTTGGGCGCTGTTGCAATGAGTGGAGGTAATCAGTCGACCATGCCTTCCAGACGCTCTCATACAATTTCCTTAATAATTGCCACCGAGTCAGTCGCGAGTCATGCACATCCAAGAGCGAAGCGGACGGTACTGTCGTAATCGCGGTGCCGATCAGGAAGTGACCGGGCGTGAGAGCGGTATAATCGTCAAGATTATCTGACGACGGGGCGATCGGGCGGGAGTTCATACATGCCTCAATTTGAGACAGTACCGTGGTCAGCTCTTCGAATGTGAGAGTGGTCGCGCCGATCACTCGTTTCAAATGATATTTTAGACTTCGGATACCGGCTTCCCACAAACCGCCGAAATGCGGAGCGGAAGGGGGAATGAAATGCCAAGCAACTTGATCACTCGCGAGCATGTTTCGCACCGTCGGATCGCGTGTTGCAGCTCGGAATGCCGCAGTCACTTCCCTATCGGCGCCCTGAAAAGTAGTTCCGTTATCGCTATACATGGCGACCGGTAGCCCACGGCGCGAGCTGAACCGATCATAACATGCCATGAACGCAGCGGTAGTGTACGACCCTACTAGTTCGATGTGTACAGCGCGTGTTGTCATGCAGACGAATAATGCAATATATGCTTTTGTGGACTTGTGTCCGCGTCCGGAGGTGGTTCGCACCGGGATAGGGCCCGCATAATCCACGCCGCAATGTAAAAATGCTCGTTCGGCGCGAGTAACGCGTACTGACGGAAGGTCTCCCATTAACTCGGAAGGGATCGTGGCACGTTCGCGCGCGCATCGAACACATCGGTGTATCACTTGACGCGTCCGCAAAACCATGTAATTCTATTTTTTGAATTTGCGCGCCGTGTCCTGTCCATCGCGGTAGTGTCATAGAGCGAAGAAGAGGGAGTTGAGTGCGATACGTATTCCATACTTCGCGAAGTTCGGGCGGGATGTCGTCGTCCCAACCGCAATTCTTCAACCATAGGCGTTGCATCATTATTTTTGCTACGATGACTACAGGAGCGGCCCAACCCAGGGGATCATAAAATCGCGCGATAGTCGATAGGACTTCCCGTTTAGTTGTCGGAAGATCATGAGTAATCTGAACTTCGAAGCGAAAAGAATCGGTTTCGGGATTCCATATTATTCCGAGGACTTTCAAGTTATCATCGGGTGATAGCGGTTTGCTCACAGCAAGACCATGATCGGTGGGATCAATGTCTTCAATTAGCGCGGAGTCATTACTAGCCCACTTCCGCAATGTAAACCCTCCTGCTTTGAGCAGGGCGGTGACTTGGTCGCGAGTTTGTCGCGCTCGATTCGGATCATCCGCGCCAAACACGCAGTCATCAACGTAAATCTGATCGCGGAGGACTGACAGCGCGAGAGGATATTTGGACCCTTCGTCCCGCGCAAGTTGTTGTAGCACACGTAACGCGAGATAGGGTGCGGGAGCCGTACCGTACGTGACGGTCAGGAGTCGGAAATGTTGGAACGGAACTGAGGGAGAGTTTCGCCACAAAATCCGTTGATAATCAACATCTCTGGGATCGATGAGGATTTGCCTGTACATTTTTGCGATGTCAGCGATAAAAACATATCGGTAACGGCGCCATCGTAGAATGACAGCGGCTAGATCCGTTTGTAGTTTGGGTCCGATCAGTAAGTGATCGTTTAACGAGGTCCCATTTCCTGTTTTCGCGGACGCATTAAATACGACTCGAAGTCGGGTCGTAGCGCTGTGCTCTCGAATAACCGCGTGATGTGGTATGTATACTGTTTGATTTGACGGGGCTGGTTGGTCTTTAATCTCGACCATGTGTCCGAGCGTCTCGTATTCGGATAAGAATTTCGAATATTCCGCGAAATGTTCTGTAGTTCGTTGCAGACGATTCTCCTGTCTTTTGAACATATTCATGACCGCGGGAAGTGATGGTCCAATATGAATTGGAGGCCCCTCGATAAATGGTAACCGAACGATGTATTGTCCCGTCGAAGTTCGCGCATGCGTGCGTTGGAAATGCTCTTCACATTTTAATTCGGCGGGAGAGAGACGCGTAACAGACGGTAATTCCTCTACTTCCCAAAATCGACGAAGCTCGGTATCTAAGTTCTCCGATACGTTACAATGGAAGTTCCCGAATGTAGCCGGGCCAGTTGCTAATGGAACGGGGCCGGAAAGAATCCAGCCTAACGTCGTATTTTGCGCTGTAGGCTCGTTATCTGTCCCTTTGCGTAACCCATCCAATAGGAGTAATCCGTAGTGATCAGCACCGATAATTAACTCTATTGGATCATTACTGAAGGGGTTTTCGTCCGCCAATGTCAGATCTCGAATATGCGAGAGCGGGTGAGCGGTAATCACACGACTAGGTAGGTAGTTCGACAAAGATCTCAGAACGTAAGCGGTGATAGAGTATACCGCATCGGTGTGGCATGATGCGACGGTACACGTTGTTGTCGAGTGACACGCAATCGCATTATTACCGATTCCGGTGATACTCACCGCGACGCGAGACCGCGGAAGTCGCAACCGTTGAGTTAAATTTTCCGAAATTATTGACACGACCGAACCCTGATCGAGCAAAGCTCGGACCTTTTCGGAACGGCCCGATGGTGATTGCAATTCGATCCATGCCGTCGCGAGCAGTACTTGTTGTGACGCGGTGATTCGAGGAACGGAACAAGACGCGATAAGAGCGGTAACATGGTTATCGACGGGTACTGTTACCGGCGCGGTATCGGTCGCTGACGCGTGCCTGTGCGATGGCGCGGTCGAATTTTCGAAGTGTAACAAGGTATGATGTCGCTTGTTGCAAATGTGACAGTTATATGAACTGGAACAATTTTTAAATGAGTGATGTGGACTCAAGCAATTTATGCATCGGTTAGTTCCCTTTACGAAATCGAATCGTTGCGTGGCGGATTTACTTTTGAATGCAGAACATTTTCCGAGTGTATGATTCTCTTTACAGAGGTCACACACGCTTTTGGAGATCGCGGTGTTGTGTAAACACGTGGCACGAACGCGACTCGATTTCGCTGTCGCAGATTCCGGTGTTCGTGATATAGTTTCCGACGTGGATGGCGCGATGATCCCTAACGCGCGCACTCGTGCTTGTAAGAACGTATCGAGGTCAGAAAACTTCGGGCACTGCGTATCGTTACCCAGATGCAACTCCCAGGCTTTACGCGACTCGGAATCTAACTTGTTTGTAACAAAGAAAACAAACCAATCATCCCATGCGTCGACCGGACGTTCGAGTTTTGTTAACGCTTTAATTGCTATATTGGCTTTATCACGTAGACGTCGCAGTAGCGCTGCATCTTCCGAACAAACTTGTGGAAGGTCATGTAACGTTTGCAAATGTGTTGCTACTAGTAACCGTTTATTTTCGTATTGCTCGACAAGAAGACCCCACGCGACGGTGAATCCGGCGTCGGTAATAGCAATATTCGTGATGAGATCACTCGCTTCCCCGTTTACGCACGACAATAGATATTGGAATTTAGATACGTTTGACAGACCTCGACGTTGGATGATTATCGCTTGGAAGCGATCTCGGAAAGTCTCCCACTCACTTATGGCTCCGGAAAATGACGGAAGATTCATCGTAGGAAGGCGATTTCCGGCATCGTCGAGATGTGACGCAGGCGTTGCAGGCGTAATTGCAGTTGCAGCTACGGGAGGCTCTTGACTGGTCAGCTCCCATTTAGAGAGCGCGTCCGCCATGAAGTCGGATGTCCTCACGTATATCTCGTTCAACTCCAAGTAGCGATCGTTGATGAAGTAGTCAAGCTTGGACCGATCAGCATCCGTGGCCACAGCAGCGAGTTCTTTATTGATGAGTTTGCATTCAGCAAAGGACTCGCTCAATTTTAGCATTCTATTTCGAATCGTCGCGGCCGTTAGATTAGTTTTGCCAATCTTCTTGAAATTCTCAAGAGCACGTTCAACAACACGAAAGGCGTCGATTTGTTGTCGAAGCAACGTCTTGAGGTCGCCCATGGTCGTAGCTGTTGTTACTTTTTCACCTTCCATTTGAAACGTGGTCCAACCGTTTTAGTCCGTTGCACGAATTTTGCTTGCTTCTTCGCTTGTTTAACTCGTCAATTGCACTGCAATCCGGCTCGAAGGACCATTATGTTTATGCACACACTTGTAAGAGGATAACTGGAAGTATCCTGACAAGGATATACAGTGATCGACGAAGGAGGAAGAACTAAACACTTTTCCGATTCACTTTAGCACAATCAGAGTTCGTTTATTCACTGATACTAGCGATTGAACGCGCCGTAACAAGATTGTTTGAGAAACGTGCGTTAGTACAATACTGAATACTGACTCCGGAAGTTTAGAGTCCGCGTGCGTTGAACAACTGGAATACAGCGTAACGGCGATGGGCGCGTGTGTTTTGCCACGAGTGGTCTCGAAGGAACAGGTCGTAGTCCGCTGTGTCGAAGACAATCATCCGAATGTTATGAAGATGAGCGGTTGACACACAATTTTCGTCATAAAGTCGAGTAGCGCTGTCGCGACGCCGAATTGTGTAACGACTTGTGTGGAACTACAGTTAGCCGGGAGTTCGAATACTGAACAGACTACATTATCCTAACAACTAGTCAATTCACTCATAAGAGCACGTCAAGATAAAATTGACTAACATCTTACATTCTAATACATCTACTACGCCTTGAAGTTATTGAACCCACGCTCGCCACACTCTGCACTGGATTTCGAGGAATTTTTCGAACCACTCCAGTTTTGGTTCTGACGAAAGGAACAACTCTTCTCACCTGTGCAGGAATTATTAGATCCCTCTGTACAATCGTTCTCGGCTCATCCACAGCTTCCCCTAGAAAACGTTCATTCATTATCCGCATTGCACGTTGCTTATGATACCTAGCGGTTTGTCTTAGGATCTTGTCTGCCCTACAGACATTTAACCATTTCCGTGACACTTGAGCAGCGCAAAGCAGAGACTTAGGCTCCAACTTGCGTAGAATCAGCTGGGATATCTCCGGCGGGAGTTCAGAAATGAAATCCAACTTGGCAGGTTCCAGTAGTCCTAGCGCACGGAGGAAAGACCTGAAGAACTCCATGTTGCCGCTGCAGCGTCAGGAACTCGAATGATCTACTGTTCCAAATTTTGGGTTTATATACCCTTGGTTACGGTTGATCCCCTGTTCCGGTTCGGTGACCCGACCAATCAGGATCGAGCTCGGATGAATTTATGTTTGTCATTGTTATGTTAACTTGCTGTTGAGTGCACGCATCAGGAAATAAATTGTTGAATTTGTTTGCCGTATATCAAACTCTAGGGAAATGTTTCTGTTTGGAATACCTTATGAAAATGTTTCATTTTGGAATACGCCATGAAATATGTAGATAACATAAATTTACATCTTAAGATGTTTTCTTTCAATGACATAGGGAGTGGTATAGGTATGATGTTTAACCTACCGTCGGGCGCAGCGGTGCTAGGAGATACATCAATCACTATTTTGTGCAGTGTGATACATGCTTAAGCGGCGCAAACCCCTAGCTACTAGTAGCTTAATGTAAATGCTGTAATGTTGATTAGTTTTACATTTCAGAGACTCATTGTCTTAACCCTCATACGCTCCTCAAGAATATTTTCCTCAATCCGCGAATGGTTCGTAAGTCGGTCCGGATTGAGATCAGCTTGAGCCCAACGCTAGATTTCTAAAAACCGCGCGGAAATTGCGTAACAGCAACGGAGGAAATTACAGGGGCCGCCACACCGCTTAGGGAAACTAAATTCCTCAATATCGAACAAATTTCGGATGTTATGGTTAGGACAGAGACGGAACGAAGCTAGCAGCCACTAGTGCGATAAAGATGGTACATTAGATAGAAGTCCAGACTTTGTAAACTCAAACGTCGAAAAAAACTTCTTTTTTATATTGATGTTCCCTGACACCCCCCCCCCCGCGGAGAGGGGAAATTAGTTTAGATTGCCCTGAGGCCGACAAAACCCCCCGACCCGCTAGGTCATACCGGGAGTTTTGAGGGAATCAGAGTCAATCTCAGTCCTGAACTAAAAAGAGAGGAAATTCTGGTGGAGGACAGGCGCAAAGTTTAGTATTTTGCTCCTACCACCCCCGAGTAGGGTGTCATTTGAAAGAGCTCGGGATGAGGTATTGAGCCTCATAGGCTAGGAGCGCCTCCGAGGTCATCCGAAGGGCGTATAGCGTTTCTCGTAAATTAGAAAAGTTCTGTATGTATTTGGAGTCGCGTGGGCATTAGGATCTCGATCCCGAGGTCAGAGTGGAGGTGCCTTTGACTTTGAAACTTCTGACAAAGCCAAAGGTCTTGGAAATCTTTTTCAGATTTTCAAGGTCAAGGTCAAAGGTGCTGGCGGGATCAGGAACCTCCCCCGAAAGTCGCCATATAAATTTGAGGTGTCGAGCGACAAAAAGTAGTGAAAAATGGCATAGAATAGGTTAATTTAGCAATCAAGGATTTAGGTTTTAGGCTGCGTGCGGATAGGAATAGTGTTAAACGGTTAGATTTAAGAGTGCGGTTTCAATGTTTCATATAGTTTGGATTGACATCTGTAAGGAAAAAATAAAAACCAGGTCAGGTTAATTTTTATTAAAATTGATTATAAAAAAAGGGACCACAATTACGATTATGAAATTTCGCGCGCGCCAAAGAACTGTGTTTACGGAACCTTTAAATGGACACAAAATAAATGACCCCCGCCGATTATGAATACGAAATTTCGAAAAAAAAATTTTTCTGTATATGATACGCGTTACACTTGTGTTATATGATTACGAAATATTGCAAAAAATCGATTGTCACGATAAAATTTTGGTAACAAAGGCGATCTAGATTAGGCGCCGGAAAAAGAAGGTTCGAGAAGAAGTATCAAAAGCTCTCATGATTTATTTAAACATATTTCAACGAATTGCAGCAATGTATTACGTCATTTGTAATGAAAGATTATTTGATGTTATAGGATCGGATTTTTCCAAGATCCCTGTTTCTGATCACAGACACTCTGTTAAACTGAAGCACTTCAATTTAACATGCACTATTTCATATATTGGATGATTGCAAAAGCTCATACTCAATTTACCTCGTGAACTTGTCTGAAACTAAACGTGCAACTTCTACGGAAAAGGAAATCACAGGTTGTAAAATGTTCGGAGACAATTATAGAAAACAGAGTTACAGACTATATAATTGATTAATAAAACTGTTATTTATCCCAAATAGGGTACGAACTTTTGCAAACACATTACTAATACATTACGTTTAGTAATACATTATTGGCTAACGATTGAAGGCTGTTAAAGGATCTGGTAAAGAATCATTGGTCATGGACTTTAGAAAATGACGAAAAGATATTATATCTTAAATATAAACATATTATTAATATATTCAACGAAAAATATCCTGCATCGCTTATGGGAAGCAGTAGTTAGATTTAAAAAAAAATACTGTCCACACTTGGACATCAGTCAATTATACATATAGGGGAAAATTATAACAAGATTTTCTTGTGGTCAAACAATGGATTATATGTACTTACTTAGACTACATTATCCTAACAACTAGTCAATTCACTCATAAGAGCACGTCAAGATAAAATTGACTAACATCTTACATTCTAATACATCTACTACGCCTCGAAGTTATTGAACCCACGCTCGCCACACTCTGCACTGGATTTCGAGGAATTTTTCGAACCACTCCAGTTTTGGTTCTGTCGAAAGGAACAACTCTTCTCACCTGTGCAGGAATTATTAGATCCCTCTGTACAATCGTTCTCGGCTCATCCACAGCTTCCCCTAGAAAACGTTCATTCATTATCCGCATTGCACGTTGCTTATGATGCCTAGCGGTTTGTCTTAGGATCTTGTCCGCCCTACAGACATTTAACCATTTCCGTGACACTTGAGCAGCGCAAAGCAGAGACTTAGGCTCCAACTTGCGTAGAATCAGCTGGGATATCTCCGGCGGGAGTTCAGAAATGAAATCCAACTTGGCAGGTTCCAGTAGTCCTAGCGCACGGAGGAAAGACCTGAACAACTCCATGTTGCCGCTGCAGCGTCAGGATCTCGAATGATCTACTGTTCCAAATTTTGGGTTTATATACCCTTGGTTACGGTTGATCGCCTGTTCCGGTTCGGTGACCCGACCAATCAGGATCGAGCTCGGATGAATTTATGTTTGTCATTGTTATGTTAACTTGCTGTTGAGTGCACGCATCTGGAAATAACTAGTTGAATTTGTTTGCCGTATATCAAACTCTAGGGAAATGTTTCTGTTTGGAATACCTTATGAAAATGTTTCATTTTGGAATACGCTATGAAATATGTAGATAACATAAATTTACATCTTAAGATGTTTTCTTTCAATGACATAGGGAATGGTATAGGTATGATGTTTAACCCACCGTCGGACGGAGCGGTTCTAGGAGATCAATCACTATTTTGTGCAGTGTGATACATCCTTAAGCGGCGCGAACCCCTGGCCACTAGTAGCTTAATGTAAATGCTGTAATGCTGATTAGTTTTACATATCAGAGACACATTGTATTAACCCTCATACGCTCCTCAAGAATATTTTCCTCAATCCGCGAGTGGTTCGTAAGTCGGTCCGGATTGAGATCAGCTTGAGCCCAACGCTAGATTTCTAAAAACCGCGCGGAAATTGCGTAACAGCAACGGAGGAAATTAAGGGGCCGCCACACCGCTTAGGGAAACTAAATTCCTCAATTTCGAACAAATTTTGGATCTTATGGTTAGGACAGAGACGGAACGAAGCTAGCAGCCACTACTGCGATAAAGATGGTACATTAGATAGAGGTCCAGACTTTGTAAACTCAAACGTCGAAAAAAACTTCTTTTTTATATTGATGTTCCCTGACACCCCCCCCCCCCGCGGAGAGGGGAAATTAGTTTAGATTGCCCCGAGGCCGACAAAATCCCCCGACCCGCTAGGTCATACCGGGAGTTTTGAGGGAATCAGAGTCAATCTCAGTCCTGAACTAAAAAGAGAGGAAATTCTGGTGGAGGACAGGCGCAAAGTTTAGTATTTTGTTCCTACCACCCCCGAGTAGGGTGTCATTTGAAAGAGCTCGGGAAGAGGTATTGAGCCTCATAGGCTAGGAGCGCCTCCGAGGTCATCCGAAGGGCGTATAGCGTTTCTCGTAAATTAGAAAAGTTCTGTATGTATTTGGAGTCGCGAGGGCATTAGGATCTCGATCCCGAGGTCAGAGTGGAGGTGCCTTTGACTTTGAAAATTCTGACAAAGCCAAAGGTCTTGGAAACCTTTTTCAGATTTTGAAGGTCAAGGTCAAGGTCAAAGGTGCAGGCGGGATCAGGAACCTCCCCCGAAGGCCGCCATATAAATTTGTGGTGTCGAGCGACAAAAAGTAGTGAAAAATGGCATAGAATAGGTTAATTTAGCAATTAAGGATTTAGATTTTAGGCTGCGTGCGGATAGGAATAGTGTTAAACGGTTAGATTTAAGAGTGCGGTTTCAATGTTTCATATAGTTTGGATTGACATCTGTAAGGAAAAAATAAAATCCAGGTTAGGTTAATTTTTATTAAAATTGATTATAAAAAAAATGGACCACAATTACGATTATGAAATTTCGTGCGCGCCAAAGAACTGTGTTTACGGAACCTTTAAATGGACAGAAAATAAATGACCCCCGCCGATTATGAATACGAAATTTCGAAAAAAAATTTTTTCTGTAAATGATACGCGTTACACTTGTGTTATATGATTACGAAATATTGCAAAAAATCGATTGTCACGATAAAATTTTGGTAACAAAGGCGATCTAGATTGGGCGCCGAAAAAAGAAGGTTCGAGAAGAAGTATCAAAAGCTCTCATGATTTATTTAAACATATTTCAACGAATTGCAGCAATGTATTACGTCATTTGTAATGAAAGATTATTTGATGTTATAGGATCGGATTTTTCCAAGATCCCTGTTTCTGATCACAGACACTGTGTTAAACTGAAGCACTTCAATTTAACATGCACTATTTCATATATTGGATGATTGCAAAAGCTCATACTCAATTTACCTCGTGAACTTGTCTGAAACTAAACGTGCAACTTCTACGGAAAAGGAAATCACAGGTTGTAAAATGTTCGGAGACAATTATAGAAAACAGAGTTACAGACTATATAATTGATTAATAAAACTGTTATTTATCCCAAATAGGGTACGAACTTTTGCAAACACATTACTAATACATTACGTTTAGTAATACATTATTGGCTAACGATTGAAGGCTGTTAAAGGATCTGGTAAAGAATCATTGGTCATGGACTTTAGAAAATGACGAAAAGATATTATATCTTAAATATAAACATATTATTAATATATTCAACGAAAAATATCCTGCATCGCTTATGGGAAGCAGTAGTTAGATTTTTTAAAAAATACTGTCCACACTTGGACATCAGTCAATTATACATATAGGGGAAAATTATAACAAGATTTTCTTGTGGTCAAACAATGGATTATATGTACTTACTTAGACTATGTTTATGCACACACTTGTAAGAGGATAACTGGAAGTATCCTGACAAGGATATACAGTGATCGACGAAGGAGGAAGAACTAAACACTTTTCCGATTCACTTTAGCACAATCAGAGTTCGTTTATTCACTGATACTAGCGATTGAACGCGCCGTAACAAGATTGTTTGAGAAACGTGCGTTAGTACAATACTGAATACTGACTCCGGAAGTTTAGAGTCCGCGTGCGTTGAACAACTGGAATACAGCGTAACGGTGATGGGCGCGTGTGTTTTGCCACGAGTGGTCTCGAAGGAACAGGTCGTAGTCCGCTGTGTCGAAGACAATCATCCGAATGTTATGAAGATGAGCGGTTGACACACAATTTTCGTCATAAAGTCGAGTAGCGCTGTCGCGACGCCGAATTGTGTAACGACTTGTGTGGAACTACAGTTAGCCGGGAGTTCGAATACTGAACATACCGCCCGCCTTGGATGTACGCATCCAATAACAGAGGAAACGATTTCGATGCAATCAGTCGATGCATTAATTTAAATTGTTCAAATGACACCGCCCGCCTTGACGCACATGAACGCATTTAGACCATGTAATAGTGCGAGGAACATTCTCTCGTAACTATCATTTAGCGGATTTAATTTTCGGGTACATTGTCGGTTTCGCGCGAGAGTTCCTCATTGATGTCAACGGGAAGAAAACAGAGTTTTACAATCGGACGTTTGTATTCCGTGTTGAATTATGGAAGCGTTTTACGTATTACTTTTGTTATAGTTTATTTGATAAATCACTTGTATAAATCGGACTATTGTGACCTTGTCTATATGCGTGCTTAAAGGCTACTGACTAGTTGAACCATGAGGCAAGTGTTTACAGAGGTCTAGCTTTACGGATGTTATCGTTTACATTACACAGATGTCGTTAAATACAATTTTAGCAGTTACCTTCCTTAACACTTCCTCTTAACTGTTAAAATTATTTAACAAGTTACTTCTTAGTTGTTTGAATTTTTCAGCACATAGAGGTTTGGTTAGTATATCTGCTATTTGCTGATCTGACGGACAATATTCTATTTCTAGCAAACCTTCTGTATATTTTTCACTTATAAAATGAAACCTAACGTCTATATGCTTACTTCTACGATGTACTATTCCATTTTTAATTAAACTCATCGCGCTTTGGTTATCTATTAACAGTTTTGCCTTCGTTTTCTTATTTGTTAAACATTCTAGAATATTCTTCAAATACAATAATTCTTTGCAACATTCCGCTGCTGCTATATATTCGGCTTCAGTTGTAGAGAGTGAAACTATGGGTTGTTTACGTGAACACCAGCTGATCGGTCCTCCACCATACATTATTGTATAGCCGGTGGTGCTCTTTCGTGTAGTTATGTCTCCTGCAAAATCTGAGTCGCAGTATCCAATAATTTCATCATCTCGTACAGTATCGTTCCAGGTATAGTTTACTCCTAGATTTTTAGTACCCTGTAAGTATCTTAGAATTCGTTTTGCGTTAGTTATATCTTGATCTGTAGGTTTTTCCATAGATCTACTGACAAAGTTTACTGCAAATGATATATCAGGACGTGTTTTTGTTGTCAAATATTGCAAACTGCCTATTAATTCTCTATAAGGAAATTTCTTATCTAATTGTACGTCTAAGTTATTAGTATTTACTTCCTGACTTATAATTGGTGTAGCAACTGCTTTTGAATTTTCCATGTTATAATTTTCTAATAGTTGCTCAATATAGTTAGTTTGATTTAACTCTACTTTGTTTCGATTCTTCTTTATATTTATTCCTAGAAAACTCTCAAAACAATCATAAATTTTCACTTTAAATTCTTTACATAATTGTTGTAAAATATATTTCATTACTTTTGTGTTATTACTTACTAACATACCGTCGTCTACATATATTGCCAATATTGTGAAGTCTTTCTTTGATTTATAAATGCATTGTTCTGATGGAATTGGTTCAAAGCCATTCTGTGTTAGAAATGTCTTAAATCGCTGATTCCAGTTTGCTGGCGCTTGTTTAAGACCATAAAGTGCTTTTTGCAATTTACATACTTTACCCTTTCTTTCAAATCCTTCCGGTGGCTTTATAAACAATTCCTCATTCAGATGTCCGTAGAGAAATGCCGTTTTTATATCAAATTTTACTATTTGATAGTCCTTTTGTGCGGATAGAGCTACCATTAGTCTAAACGCGCTTGAATTCAATACCGGACTATAGGTTTCTTCGTAATCTACTCCTTTTTCTTGTTCGCATCCTCTGACGACTAGGCGAGCTTTGTATCTTCCGTCATCTTTTATCCTAAAGACCCATCTTGTACTTAGGATTTTTTTGTTTCTTGCTTCAATTTCGTCTTTTAAGATCCATGTTTCATTTTCTTCTAATGAATCCTTTTCTTCTTGTATTGCTTCATTCCATTTTTGTGAATCTTCTCCACTGAGAGCTTCTTTATATGTTAAATGAACATAGTAGTTTCCGTATTTATTTGGAATTTTTATGCTTCGTTTACTTCTTCTTGGAGTTTCTTCAGTACTTATTTGTATGTCTTTCTCTGTTTCATGTAATTCTTTTGCTTCTGTTGTATTTTTCAACTCTTTCGTTTCTTTTGTATTTTCCAACTCTTCCGGTTCTTTTGTATTTTCCAACTCTTCCGTTTGTTTTGTATTTTCCAACTCTTCCGTTTCTTTTGTATTTTGTTCTTTATTTTCTTCAATTGATATGATTGGCAGTTTCACCACATTTATCTCTTCATTTCCATTTTCCTTTGTATTGCCAAATATTACATCTCTGGCATTTATTATTTTCCTTCTTTGTTTGTCCCACAGCCGATAGCCACAGGTTGAATAGCCAACGAATGTGTACTTTTTGCTTCTTTCATCTAATTTCTTCGTTTGTTTTAGTTCCTTTGCATAAGCATCACATCCGAACACTTGCAGATTTGTAAGATCTGGTATTTTTTTCAACCAATTTTCTGCTGGGGTTTTGTTACTTGTTTCAGTAGGGCTTCTGTTTAATAAGTACACTGCAGCGCGTACTGCTTCACCCCACATATTTTTATTTAGACCGGAATCTATTAATAGTGCTCTTGATTTATCTAGAATTGTTCGATTTAGTCTTTCCGCCTTTCCATTTAATTGAGGAGTATAGGGAATTGTGAAATCCAGGACAATTCCTTTTTCCTGACACCAGTTCTGTAGCTCTTTGTTTGCGTACTCTCTTCCATTGTCGCATCTTAATTTAGATACTTTCAAGTTCCACATTGTTTCACACTGCTTTAAGTACATTTTTACTGTTTCTGGTACTTCGTGTTTGGCTTTTATTGGAAAGACTGCTGCAAAATGTGTGTAATCATCGAGAAAGGTTATGAAGTACTTCATTCCGTCCCATGTATTTGGTTCTATTGGACCACACACGTCCGTGTGTATTATTTGTAATGGACGTGTTGCTTTTGTTCGTTCTCCCATTAATGGTTTTCGCGTTTGTTTCGCTTTTACGCAAACTTCGCAGATTTCTGAAATATTAAGATTTTTAGCTGATAAGTTCATACCTTTACTCAGACTGATTAATTTCTTCATATTTGTGAATCCTAGATGTCCTAGCTTTCGATGCCATTCTTTTGCTTCTTGATTGCAGGTTAGTAGCGCTTCCTTCTCGTTTGTTTTGTTTGTTTGTATTACGTACAGTCCTTGATCATTCTGCGTACCTTCCAGAATCTTCTTCTCGTTCTTCAATATTTCAACCTTGTTTTTAGTAAATTTTACTTCGCCATTGTTTTGTGTGATGGCGCTGACTGATAAAAGATTTCTCGTTAATTTTGGAACTAACATAACCTCTTTCAGTGTACAGTTTTCCATTTCAACCTCTCCAAGTGCTTCGCTTTCCATTGTCTCGTTTTTCTTTGCTGTTCCTATTTCAACATTTATTGGTTTTACTTCACTTAGGAAACTAATATCATTTACCATGTGATTTGAGGCGCCCGAATCAATAACCCATTCACCGTTGGAACCAGTAGTTTTTGTAAAGAAACATACCTTGTCTGTCCTATTTCTATCACTTACGGTATTGCGGGTTTTTCTGAAGAAACAGTCTTCTTCTGCGTGATTCGTTTTCTTACAGATGCCACATTTTTGCATGTCTCTTTGTGAGAGATTTTTACAATTTCTTGAGATATGACCCTTACGTCCACAGTTGAAACAGCGTTGCTCCGTCGATCCAGTTCTACAGTTCCTTGTGATATGATTTGTTCCGTTGCATTTGTAGCATTTTTTTACTGCCGATTTGAAAGCGACTTGGTCTTCTTGAACATCCTGGACATTTAACCTAGATTCTTCTGTTAAGAGTCTTGCTGTTAAATTGGTTAATGTCTTTTGTTCATTTGACGTCGATTCCCACGCACTTACAAAATGTTTGTACTGTGCAGGTAACGAGGCTATAATTTTAGTGATTAGCATTGTATCATTTACTGGCTGATCTAGTACATTTAGTTTGTATGCAAGATTTTCTAATTTACTAATATGAGTAGCTACATCAGTTTCCTTTTTGAAAGTATAATTGAAAAATTGTTGTAATAAAGAGCATTTCTGTTGTTCAGTGTCTCTTTCATATATTGCGATTAATTTATCGAACATTTCTTTTGAGGACTTACATATTAGTAGATGTGAAAGCGGCTTCTTGTCCACAGATGTGATTATCAGTTTTTGCGCCTTTGCGTCCTTTAACGTCCATTCTGATTTCTCTTTGTCCGTTGTCTTTTCTGTAATTTTCATTTCTTCTTTCACCACTTCATAGACCCCCATGGATTTTAGAATTATAGTTGCTTGAAACTTCCATATTTGAAAGTTTGTCTCGTCTATGAGTTTTTCAATTTGTATCAGTTCTTCAAGTTGTCTTACGGCCATGTTTGTTCTGTATCAGAAACCACGTTTTTACTTGGTACGGAATCCGTTCAATCTTCCCGTTTCACTTATCGTTTTTGTTTTTACTTTTACTTTATTTATTTTTAATGAACTGGGCCCATAACCTGTTGAGTTATGGAAGCGTTTTACGTATTACTTTTGTTATAGTTTATTTGATAAATCACTTGTATAAATCGGACTATTGTGACCTTGTCTATATGCGTGCTTAAAGGCTACTGACTAGTTGAACCATGAGGCAAGTGTTTACAGAGGTCTAGCTTTACAGATGTTATCGTTTACATTACACAGATGTCGTTAAATACAATTTTAGCAGTTACCTTCCTTAACATTCCGAAGTGGCAGTCTTAACAGTCACGACGCGAGTAATACCGTCCGCTCCTGGATGGCATTGAATGATACGTGCGAGCTCCCATTTACAGGGTGGCGCGAGGGTGTTTCGAAGAAGGACAATTCGACCCACCGTAGCGAGACGATTCGCGGTGTGCCATTTTGGGCGCTGTTGCAATGAGTGGAGGTAATCAGTCGACCATGCCTTCCAGACGCTCTCATACAATTTCCTTAATAATTGCCACCGAGTCAGTCGCGAGTCATGCACATCCAAGAGCGAAGCGGACGGTACTGTCGTAATCGCGGTGCCGATCAGGAAGTGACCGGGCGTGAGAGCGGTATAATCGTCAAGATTATCTGACGACGGGGCGATCGGGCGGGAGTTCATACATGCCTCAATTTGAGACAGTACCGTGGTCAGCTCTTCGAATGTGAGAGTGGTCGCGCCGATCACTCGTTTCAAATGATATTTTAGACTTCGGATACCGGCTTCCCACAAACCGCCGAAATGCGGAGCGGAAGGGGGAATGAAATGCCAAGCAACTTGATCACTCGCGAGCATGTTTCGCACCGTCGGATCGCGTGTTGCAGCTCGGAATGCCGCAGTCACTTCCCTATCGGCGCCCTGAAAAGTAGTTCCGTTATCGCTATACATGGCGACCGGTAGCCCACGGCGCGAGCTGAACCGATCATAACATGCCATGAACGCAGCGGTAGTGTACGACCCTACTAGTTCGATGTGTACAGCGCGTGTTGTCATGCAGACGAATAATGCAATATATGCTTTTGTGGACTTGTGTCCGCGTCCGGAGGTGGTTCGCACCGGGATAGGGCCCGCATAATCCACGCCGCAATGTAAAAATGCTCGTTCGGCGCGAGTAACGCGTACTGACGGAAGGTCTCCCATTAACTCGGAAGGGATCGTGGCACGTTCGCGCGCGCATCGAACACATCGGTGTATCACTTGACGCGTCCGCAAAACCATGTAATTCTATTTTTTGAATTTGCGCGCCGTGTCCTGTCCATCGCGGTAGTGTCATAGAGCGAAGAAGAGGGAGTTGAGTGCGATACGTATTCCATACTTCGCGAAGTTCGGGCGGGATGTCGTCGTCCCAACCGCAATTCTTCAACCATAGGCGTTGCATCATTATTTTTGCTACGATGACTACAGGAGCGGCCCAACCCAGGGGATCATAAAATCGCGCGATAGTCGATAGGACTTCCCGTTTAGTTGTCGGAAGATCATGAGTAATCTGAACTTCGAAGCGAAAAGAATCGGTTTCGGGATTCCATATTATTCCGAGGACTTTCAAGTTATCATCGGGTGATAGCGGTTTGCTCACAGCAAGACCATGATCGGTGGGATCAATGTCTTCAATTAGCGCGGAGTCATTACTAGCCCACTTCCGCAATGTAAACCCTCCTGCTTTGAGCAGGGCGGTGACTTGGTCGCGAGTTTGTCGCGCTCGATTCGGATCATCCGCGCCAAACACGCAGTCATCAACGTAAATCTGATCGCGGAGGACTGACAGCGCGAGAGGATATTTGGACCCTTCGTCCCGCGCAAGTTGTTGTAGCACACGTAACGCGAGATAGGGTGCGGGAGCCGTACCGTACGTGACGGTCAGGAGTCGGAAATGTTGGAACGGAACTGAGGGAGAGTTTCGCCACAAAATCCGTTGATAATCAACATCTCTGGGATCGATGAGGATTTGCCTGTACATTTTTGCGATGTCAGCGATAAAAACATATCGGTAACGGCGCCATCGTAGAATGACAGCGGCTAGATCCGTTTGTAGTTTGGGTCCGATCAGTAAGTGATCGTTTAACGAGGTCCCATTTCCTGTTTTCGCGGACGCATTAAATACGACTCGAAGTCGGGTCGTAGCGCTGTGCTCTCGAATAACCGCGTGATGTGGTATGTATACTGTTTGATTTGACGGGGCTGGTTGGTCTTTAATCTCGACCATGTGTCCGAGCGTCTCGTATTCGGATAAGAATTTCGAATATTCCGCGAAATGTTCTGTAGTTCGTTGCAGACGATTCTCCTGTCTTTTGAACATATTCATGACCGCGGGAAGTGATGGTCCAATATGAATTGGAGGCCCCTCGATAAATGGTAACCGAACGATGTATTGTCCCGTCGAAGTTCGCGCATGCGTGCGTTGGAAATGCTCTTCACATTTTAATTCGGCGGGAGAGAGACGCGTAACAGACGGTAATTCCTCTACTTCCCAAAATCGACGAAGCTCGGTATCTAAGTTCTCCGATACGTTACAATGGAAGTTCCCGAATGTAGCCGGGCCAGTTGCTAATGGAACGGGGCCGGAAAGAATCCAGCCTAACGTCGTATTTTGCGCTGTAGGCTCGTTATCTGTCCCTTTGCGTAACCCATCCAATAGGAGTAATCCGTAGTGATCAGCACCGATAATTAACTCTATTGGATCATTACTGAAGGGGTTTTCGTCCGCCAATGTCAGATCTCGAATATGCGAGAGCGGGTGAGCGGTAATCACACGACTAGGTAGGTAGTTCGACAAAGATCTCAGAACGTAAGCGGTGATAGAGTATACCGCATCGGTGTGGCATGATGCGACGGTACACGTTGTTGTCGAGTGACACGCAATCGCATTATTACCGATTCCGGTGATACTCACCGCGACGCGAGACCGCGGAAGTCGCAACCGTTGAGTTAAATTTTCCGAAATTATTGACACGACCGAACCCTGATCGAGCAAAGCTCGGACCTTTTCGGAACGGCCCGATGGTGATTGCAATTCGATCCATGCCGTCGCGAGCAGTACTTGTTGTGACGCGGTGATTCGAGGAACGGAACAAGACGCGATAAGAGCGGTAACATGGTTATCGACGGGTACTGTTACCGGCGCGGTATCGGTCGCTGACGCGTGCCTGTGCGATGGCGCGGTCGAATTTTCGAAGTGTAACAAGGTATGATGTCGCTTGTTGCAAATGTGACAGTTATATGAACTGGAACAATTTTTAAATGAGTGATGTGGACTCAAGCAATTTATGCATCGGTTAGTTCCCTTTACGAAATCGAATCGTTGCGTGGCGGATTTACTTTTGAATGCAGAACATTTTCCGAGTGTATGATTCTCTTTACAGAGGTCACACACGCTTTTGGAGATCGCGGTGTTGTGTAAACACGTGGCACGAACGCGACTCGATTTCGCTGTCGCAGATTCCGGTGTTCGTGATATAGTTTCCGACGTGGATGGCGCGATGATCCCTAACGCGCGCACTCGTGCTTGTAAGAACGTATCGAGGTCAGAAAACTTCGGGCACTGCGTATCGTTACCCAGATGCAACTCCCAGGCTTTACGCGACTCGGAATCTAACTTGTTTGTAACAAAGAAAACAAACCAATCATCCCATGCGTCGACCGGACGTTCGAGTTTTGTTAACGCTTTAATTGCTATATTGGCTTTATCACGTAGACGTCGCAGTAGCGCTGCATCTTCCGAACAAACTTGTGGAAGGTCATGTAACGTTTGCAAATGTGTTGCTACTAGTAACCGTTTATTTTCGTATTGCTCGACAAGAAGACCCCACGCGACGGTGAATCCGGCGTCGGTAATAGCAATATTCGTGATGAGATCACTCGCTTCCCCGTTTACGCACGACAATAGATATTGGAATTTAGATACGTTTGACAGACCTCGACGTTGGATGATTATCGCTTGGAAGCGATCTCGGAAAGTCTCCCACTCACTTATGGCTCCGGAAAATGACGGAAGATTCATCGTAGGAAGGCGATTTCCGGCATCGTCGAGATGTGACGCAGGCGTTGCAGGCGTAATTGCAGTTGCAGCTACGGGAGGCTCTTGACTGGTCAGCTCCCATTTAGAGAGCGCGTCCGCCATGAAGTCGGATGTCCTCACGTATATCTCGTTCAACTCCAAGTAGCGATCGTTGATGAAGTAGTCAAGCTTGGACCGATCAGCATCCGTGGCCACAGCAGCGAGTTCTTTATTGATGAGTTTGCATTCAGCAAAGGACTCGCTCAATTTTAGCATTCTATTTCGAATCGTCGCGGCCGTTAGATTAGTTTTGCCAATCTTCTTGAAATTCTCAAGAGCACGTTCAACAACACGAAAGGCGTCGATTTGTTGTCGAAGCAACGTCTTGAGGTCGCCCATGGTCGTAGCTGTTGTTACTTTTTCACCTTCCATTTGAAACGTGGTCCAACCGTTTTAGTCCGTTGCACGAATTTTGCTTGCTTCTTCGCTTGTTTAACTCGTCAATTGCACTGCAATCCGGCTCGAAGGACCATTATGTTTATGCACACACTTGTAAGAGGATAACTGGAAGTATCCTGACAAGGATATACAGTGATCGACGAAGGAGGAAGAACTAAACACTTTTCCGATTCACTTTAGCACAATCAGAGTTCGTTTATTCACTGATACTAGCGATTGAACGCGCCGTAACAAGATTGTTTGAGAAACGTGCGTTAGTACAATACTGAATACTGACTCCGGAAGTTTAGAGTCCGCGTGCGTTGAACAACTGGAATACAGCGTAACGGCGATGGGCGCGTGTGTTTTGCCACGAGTGGTCTCGAAGGAACAGGTCGTAGTCCGCTGTGTCGAAGACAATCATCCGAATGTTATGAAGATGAGCGGTTGACACACAATTTTCGTCATAAAGTCGAGTAGCGCTGTCGCGACGCCGAATTGTGTAACGACTTGTGTGGAACTACAGTTAGCCGGGAGTTCGAATACTGAACAGACTACATTATCCTAACAACTAGTCAATTCACTCATAAGAGCACGTCAAGATAAAATTGACTAACATCTTACATTCTAATACATCTACTACGCCTTGAAGTTATTGAACCCACGCTCGCCACACTCTGCACTGGATTTCGAGGAATTTTTCGAACCACTCCAGTTTTGGTTCTGACGAAAGGAACAACTCTTCTCACCTGTGCAGGAATTATTAGATCCCTCTGTACAATCGTTCTCGGCTCATCCACAGCTTCCCCTAGAAAACGTTCATTCATTATCCGCATTGCACGTTGCTTATGATACCTAGCGGTTTGTCTTAGGATCTTGTCTGCCCTACAGACATTTAACCATTTCCGTGACACTTGAGCAGCGCAAAGCAGAGACTTAGGCTCCAACTTGCGTAGAATCAGCTGGGATATCTCCGGCGGGAGTTCAGAAATGAAATCCAACTTGGCAGGTTCCAGTAGTCCTAGCGCACGGAGGAAAGACCTGAAGAACTCCATGTTGCCGCTGCAGCGTCAGGAACTCGAATGATCTACTGTTCCAAATTTTGGGTTTATATACCCTTGGTTACGGTTGATCCCCTGTTCCGGTTCGGTGACCCGACCAATCAGGATCGAGCTCGGATGAATTTATGTTTGTCATTGTTATGTTAACTTGCTGTTGAGTGCACGCATCAGGAAATAAATTGTTGAATTTGTTTGCCGTATATCAAACTCTAGGGAAATGTTTCTGTTTGGAATACCTTATGAAAATGTTTCATTTTGGAATACGCCATGAAATATGTAGATAACATAAATTTACATCTTAAGATGTTTTCTTTCAATGACATAGGGAGTGGTATAGGTATGATGTTTAACCTACCGTCGGGCGCAGCGGTGCTAGGAGATACATCAATCACTATTTTGTGCAGTGTGATACATGCTTAAGCGGCGCAAACCCCTAGCTACTAGTAGCTTAATGTAAATGCTGTAATGTTGATTAGTTTTACATTTCAGAGACTCATTGTCTTAACCCTCATACGCTCCTCAAGAATATTTTCCTCAATCCGCGAATGGTTCGTAAGTCGGTCCGGATTGAGATCAGCTTGAGCCCAACGCTAGATTTCTAAAAACCGCGCGGAAATTGCGTAACAGCAACGGAGGAAATTACAGGGGCCGCCACACCGCTTAGGGAAACTAAATTCCTCAATTTCGAACAAATTTCGGATCTTATGGTTAGGACAGAGACGGAACGAAGCTAGCAGCCACTAGTGCGATAAAGATGGTACATTAGATAGAAGTCCAGACTTTGTAAACTCAAACGTCGAAAAAAACTTCTTTTTTATATTGATGTTCCCTGACACCCCCCCCCCCCCAGCGGAGAGGGGAAATTAGTTTAGATTGCCCTGAGGCCGACAAAACCCCCCGACCCGCTAGGTCATACCGGGAGTTTTGAGGGAATCAGAGTCAATCTCAGTCCTGAACTAAAAAGAGAGGAAATTCTGGTGGAGGACAGGCGCAAAGTTTAGTATTTTGCTCCTACCACCCCCGAGTAGGGTGTCATTTGAAAGAGCTCGGGATGAGGTATTGAGCCTCATAGGATAGGAGCGCCTCCGAGGTCATCCGAAGGGCGTATAGCGTTTCTCGTAAATTAGAAAAGTTCTGTATGTATTTGGAGTCGCGAGGGCATTAGGATCTCGATCCCGAGGTCAGAGTGGAGGTGCCTTTGACTTTGAAACTTCTGACAAAGCCAAAGGTCTTGGAAATCTTTTTCAGATTTTCAAGGTCAAGGTCAAAGGTGCTGGCGGGATCAGGAACCTCCCCCGAAGGTCGCCATATAAATTTGAGGTGTCGAGCGACAAAAAGTAGTGAAAAATGGCATAGAATAGGTTAATTTAGCAATCAAGGATTTAGGTTTTAGGCTGCGTGCGGATAGGAATAGTGTTAAACGGTTAGATTTAAGAGTGCGGTTTCAATGTTTCATATAGTTTGGATTGACATCTGTAAGGAAAAAATAAAAACCAGGTCAGGTTAATTTTTATTAAAATTGATTATAAAAAAAGGGACCACAATTACGATTATGAAATTTCGCGCGCGCCAAAGAACTGTGTTTACGGAACCTTTAAATGGACACAAAATAAATGACCCCCGCCGATTATGAATACGAAATTTCGAAAAAAAAATTTGTCTGTATATGATACGCGTTACACTTGTGTTATATGATTACGAAATATTGCAAAAAATCGATTGTCACGATAAAATTTTGGTAACAAAGGCGATCTAGATTAGGCGCCGGAAAAAGAAGGTTCGAGAAGAAGTATCAAAAGCTCTCATGATTTATTTAAACATATTTCAACGAATTGCAGCAATGTATTACGTCATTTGTAATGAAAGATTATTTGATGTTATAGGATCGGATTTTTCCAAGATCCCTGTTTCTGATCACAGACACTCTGTTAAACTGAAGCACTTCAATTTAACATGCACTATTTCATATATTGGATGATTGCAAAAGCTCATACTCAATTTACCTCGTGAACTTGTCTGAAACTAAACGTGCAACTTCTACGGAAAAGGAAATCACAGGTTGTAAAATGTTCGGAGACAATTATAGAAAACAGAGTTACAGACTATATAATTGATTAATAAAACTGTTATTTATCCCAAATAGGGTACGAACTTTTGCAAACACATTACTAATACATTACGTTTAGTAATACATTATTGGCTAACGATTGAAGGCTGTTAAAGGATCTGGTAAAGAATCATTGGTCATGGACTTTAGAAAGTGACGAAAAGATATTATATCTTAAATATAAACATATTATTAATATATTCAACGAAAAATATCCTGCATCGCTTATGGGAAGCAGTAGTTAGATTTTAAAAAAAATACTGTCCACACTTGGACATCAGTCAATTATACATATAGGGGAAAATTATAACAAGATTTTCTTGTGGTCAAACAATGGATTATATGTACTTACTTAGACTACATTATCCTAACAACTAGTCAATTCACTCATAAGAGCACGTCAAGATAAAATTGACTAACATCTTACATTCTAATACATCTACTACGCCTCGAAGTTATTGAACCCACGCTCGCCACACTCTGCACTGGATTTCGAGGAATTTTTCGAACCACTCCAGTTTTGGTTCTGTCGAAAGGAACAACTCTTCTCACCTGTGCAGGAATTATTAGATCCCTCTGTACAATCGTTCTCGGCTCATCCACAGCTTCCCCTAGAAAACGTTCATTCATTATCCGCATTGCACGTTGCTTATGATGCCTAGCGGTTTGTCTTAGGATCTTGTCCGCCCTACAGACATTTAACCATTTCCGTGACACTTGAGCAGCGCAAAGCAGAGACTTAGGCTCCAACTTGCGTAGAATCAGCTGGGATATCTCCGGCGGGAGTTCAGAAATGAAATCCAACTTGGCAGGTTCCAGTAGTCCTAGCGCACGGAGGAAAGACCTGAACAACTCCATGTTGCCGCTGCAGCGTCAGGATCTCGAATGATCTACTGTTCCAAATTTTGGGTTTATATACCCTTGGTTACGGTTGATCGCCTGTTCCGGTTCGGTGACCCGACCAATCAGGATCGAGCTCGGATGAATTTATGTTTGTCATTGTTATGTTAACTTGCTGTTGAGTGCACGCATCTGGAAATAAATTGTTGAATTTGTTTCCCGTATATCAAACTCTAGGGAAATGTTTCTGTTTGGAATACCTTATGAAAATGTTTCATTTTGGAATACGCTATGAAATATGTAGATAACATAAATTTACATCTTAAGATGTTTTCTTTCAATGACATAGGGAATGGTATAGGTATGAAGTTTAACCCACCGTCGGACGGAGCGGTTCTAGGAGATCAATCACTATTTTGTGCAGTGTGATACATCCTTAAGCGGCGCGAACACCTGGCCACTAGTAGCTTAATGTAAATGCTGTAATGCTGATTAGTTTTACATATCAGAGACACATTGTATTAACCCTCATACGCTCCTCAAGAATATTTTCCTCAATCCGCGAGTGGTTCGTAAGTCGGTCCGGATTGAGATCAGCTTGAGCCCAACGCTAGATTTCTAAAAACCGCGCGGAAATTGCGTAACAGCAACGGAGGAAATTAAGGGGCCGCCACACCGCTTAGGGAAACTAAATTCCTCAATTTCGAACAAATTTTGGATCTTATGGTTAGGACAGAGACGGAACGAAGCTAGCAGCCACTACTGCGATAAAGATGGTACATTAGATAGAAGTCCAGACTTTGTAAACTCAAACGTCGAAAAAAACTTCTTTTTTATATTGATGTTCCCTGACACCCCCCCCCCGCGGAGAGGGGAAATTAGTTTAGATTGCCCCGAGGCCGACAAAATCCCCCGACCCGCTAGGTCATACCGGGAGTTTTGAGGGAATCAGAGTCAATCTCAGTCCTGAACTAAAAAGAGAGGAAATTCTGGTGGAGGACAGGCGCAAAGTTTAGTATTTTGTTCCTACCACCCCCGAGTAGGGTGTCATTTGAAAGAGCTCGGGAAGAGGTATTGAGCCTCATAGGCTAGGAGCGCCTCCGAGGTCATCCGAAGGGCGTATAGCGTTTCTCGTAAATTAGAAAAGTTCTGTATGTATTTGGAGTCGCGAGGGCATTAGGATCTCGATCCCGAGGTCAGAGTTGAGGTGCCTTTGACTTTGAAAATTCTGACAAAGCCAAAGGTCTTGGAAATCTTTTTCAGATTTTCAAGGTCAAGGTCAAGGTCAAAGGTGCAGGCGGGATCAGGAACCTCCCCCGAAGGTCGCCATATAAATTTGCGGTGTAGAGCGACAAAAAGTAGTGAAAAATGGCATAGAATAGGTTAATTTAGCAATCAAGGATTTAGGTTTTAGGCTGCGTGCGGATAGGAATAGTGTTAAACGGTTAGATTTAAGAGTGCGGTTTCAATGTTTCATATAGTTTGGATTGACATCTGTAAGGAAAAAATAAAATCCAGGTCAGGTTAATTTTTATTAAAATTGATTATAAAAAAAGGGACCACAATTACGATTATGAAATTTCGCGAGCGCCAAAGAACTGTGTTTACGGAACCTTTAAATGGACACAAAATAAATGACCCCCGCCGATTATGAATACGAAATTTCGAAAAAAAAATTTTTCTGTAAATGTTACGCGTTACACTTGTGTTATATGATTACGAAATATTGCAAAAAATCGATTGTCACGATAAAATTTTGGTAACAAAGGCGATCTAAATTGGGCGCCGAAAAAAGAAGGTTCGAGAAGAAGTATCAAAAGCTCTCATGATTTATTTAAACATATTTCAACGAATTGCAGCAATGTAGTACGTCATTTGTAATGAAAGATTATTTGATGTTATAGGATCGGATTTTTCCAAGATCCCTGTTTCTGATCACAGACACTCTGTTAAACTGAAGCACTTCAATTTAACATGCACTATTTCATATATTGGATGATTGCAAAAGATCATACTCAATTTACCTCGTGAACTTGTCAGAAACTAAACGTGCAACTTCTACGGAAAAGGAAATCACAGGTTGTAAAATGTTCGGAGACAATTATAGAAAACAGAGTTACAGACTATATAATTGATTAATAAAACTGTTATTTATCCCAAATAGGGTACGAACTTTTGCAAACACATTACTAATACATTACGTTTAGTAATACATTATTGGCTAACGATTGAAGGCTGTTAAAGGATCTGGTAAAGAATCATTGGTCATGGACTTTAGAAAATGACGAAAAGATATTATATCTTAAATATAATCATATTATTAATATATTCAACGAAAAATATCCTGCATCGCTTATGGGAAGCAGTAGTTAGATTTTTAAAAAAATACTGTCCACACTTGGACATCAGTCAATTATACATATAGGGGAAAATTATAAAAAGATTTTCTTGTGGTCAAACAATGGATTATATGTACTTACTTAGACTACATTATCCTAACAACTAGTCAATTCACTCATAAGAGCACGTCAAGATAAAATTGACTAACATCTTACATTCTAATACATCTACTACGCCTCGAAGTTATTGAACCCACGCTCGCCACAATCTGCACTGGATTTCGAGGAATTTTTCGAACCACTCCAGTTTTGGTTCTGACGAAAGGAACAACTCTTCTCACCTGTGCAGGAATTATTAGATCCCTCTGTACAATCGTTCTCGGCTCATCCACAGCTTCCCCTCGAAAACGTTCATTCATTATCCGCATTGCACGTTGCTTATGATGCCTAGCGGTTTGTCTTAGGATCTTGTCCGCCCTACAGACATTTAACCATTTCCGTGACACTTGAGCAGCGCAAAGCAGAGACTTAGGCTCCAACTTGCGTAGAATCAGCTGGGATATCTCCGGCGGGAGTTCAGAAATGAAATCCAACTTGGCAGGTTCCAGTAGTCCTAGCGCACGCAGGAAAGACCTGAAGAACTCCATGTTGCCGCTGCAGCGTAAGGATCTCGAATGATCTACTGTTCCAAATTTTGGGTTTATATACCCTTGGTTACGGTTGATCGCCTGTTCCGGTTCGGTGACCCGACCAATCAGGATCGAGCTCGGATGAATTTATGTTTGTCATTGTTATGTTAACTTGCTGTTGAGTGCACGCATCTGGAAATAAATCGTTGAACTTGTTCGCCGTATATCAAACTCTAGGGAAATGTTTCTGTTTGGAATACCTTATGAAAATGTTTCATTTTGGAATACGCCATGAAATATGTAGATAACATAAATTTACATCTTAAGA
Source organism: Lasioglossum baleicum (assembly GCF_051020765.1). Lineage (NCBI taxonomy): Eukaryota > Metazoa > Arthropoda > Insecta > Hymenoptera > Halictidae > Lasioglossum > Lasioglossum baleicum. The sequence goes on from NW_027469083.1 coordinate 2,513,469, forward strand.
TGTTTTCTTTCAATGACATAGGGAGTGGTATAGGTATGATGTTTAACCCACCGTCGGACGGAGCGGTTCTAGGAGATACATCAATCACTATTTTGTGCAGTGTGATACATCCTTAAGCGGCGCGAACCCCTGGCCACTAGTAGCTTAATGTAAATGCTGTAATGTTGATTAGTTTTACATATCAGAGACACATTGTATTAACCCTCATACGCTCCTCAAGAATATTTTCCTCAATCCGCGAGTGGTTCGTAAGTCGGTCCGGATTGAGATCAGCTTGAGCCCAACGCTAGATTTCTAAAAACCGCGCGGAAATTGCGTAACAGCAACGGAGGAAATTAAGGGGCCGCCACACCGCTTAGGGAAACTAAATTCCTCAATTTCGAACAAATTTCGGATCTTACGGTTAGGACAGAGACGGATCGAAGCTAGCAGCCACTAGTGCGATAAAGATGGTACATTAGATAGAAGTCCAGACTTTGTAAACTCAAACGTCGAAAAGAACTTCTTTTTTATATTGATGTTCCCTGACACCCCCCCACCCCGCGGAGAGGGGAAATTAGTTTAGATTGCCCTGAGGCCGACAAAACCCCCCGACCCGCTAGGTCATACCGGGAGTTTTGAGGGAATCAGAGTCAATCTCAGTCCTGAACTAAAAAGAGAGGAAATTCTGGTGGAGGACAGGCGCAAAGTTTAGTATTTTGCTCCTACCACCCCCGAGTAGGGTGTCATTTGAAAGAGCTCGGGATGAGGTATTGAGCCTCATAGGCTAGGAGCGCCTCCGAGGTAATCCGAAGGGCGTATAGCGTTTCTCGTAAATTAGAAAAGTTCTGTATGTATTTGGAGTCGCGAGGGCATTAGGATCTCGATCCCGAGGTCAGAGTGGAGGTGCCTTTGACTTTGAAAATTCTGACAAAGCCAAAGGACTTGGAAATCTTTTTCAGATTTTCAAGGTCAAGGTCAAGGTCAAAGGTGCAGGCGGGATCAGGAACCTCCCCCGAAGGTCGCCATATAAATTTGCGGTGTCGAGCGACAAAAAGTAGTGAAAAATGGCATAGAATAGGTTAATTTAGCAATCAAGGATTTAGGTTTTAGGACGCGTGCGGATAGGAATAGTGTTAAACGGTTAGATTTAAGAGTGCGGTTTCAATGTTTCATATAGTTTGGATTGACATTTGTAAGGAAAAAATAAAATCCAGGTAGGGTTAATTTTTATTAAAATTGATTATAAAAAAAGGGACCACAATTACGATTATGAAATTTCGCGCGCGCCAAAGAACTGTGTTTACGGAACCTTTAAATGGACACAAAATAAATGACCCCCGCCGATTATGAATACGAAATTTCGAAAAAAAAAATTTTCTGTAAATGTTACGCGTTACACTTGTGTTATATGATTACGAAATATTGCAAAAAATCGATTGTCACGATAAAATTTTGGTAACAAAGGCGATCTAGATTGGGCGCCGAAAAAAGAAGGTTCGAGAAGAAGTATCAAAAGCTCTCATGATTTATTTAAACATATTTCAACGAATTGCAGCAATGTAGTACGTCATTTGTAATGAAAGATTATTTGATGTTATAGGATCGGATTTTTCCAAGATCCCTGTTTCTGATCACAGACACTCTGTTAAACTGAAGCACTTCAATTTAACATGCACTATTTCATATATTGGATGATTGCAAAAGATCATACTCAATTTACCTCGTGAACTTGTCAGAAACTAAACGTGCAACTTCTACGGAAAAGGAAATCACAGGTTGTAAAATGTTCGGAGACAATTATAGAAAACAGAGTTACAGACTATATAATTGATTAATAAAACTGTTATTTATCCCAAATAGGGTACGAACTTTTGCAAACACATTACTAATACATTACGTTTAGTAATACATTATTGGCTAACGATTGAAGGCTGTTAAAGGATCTGGTAAAGAATCATTGGTCATGGACTTTAGAAAATGACGAAAAGATATTATATCTTAAATATAAACATATTATTAATATATTCAACGAAAAATATCCTGCATCGCTTATGGGAAGCAGTAGTTAGATTTTTAAAAAAATACTGTCCACACTTGGACATCAGTCAATTATACATATAGGGGAAAATTATAACAAGATTTTCTTGTGGTCAAACAATGGATTATATGTACTTACTTAGACTACATTATCCTAACAACTAGTCAATTCACTCATAAGAGCACGTCAAGATAAAATTGACTAACATCTTACATTCTAATACATCTACTACGCCTCGAAGTTATTGAACCCACGCTCGCCACAATCTGCACTGGATTTCGAGGAATTTTTCGAACCACTCCAGTTTTGGTTCTGTCTAAAGGAACAACTCTTCTCACCTGTGCAGGAATTATTAGATCCCTCTGTACAATCGTTCTCGGCTCATCCACAGCTTCCCCTAGAAAACGTTCATTCATTATCCGCATTGCACGTTGCTTATGATGCCTAGCGGTTTGTCTTAGGATCTTGTCCGCCCTACAGACATTTAACCATTTCCGTGACACTTGAGCAGCGCAAAGCAGAGACTTAGGCTCCAACTTGCGTAGAATCAGCTGGGATATCTCCGGCGGGAGTTCAGAAATGAAATCCAACTTGGCAGGTTCCAGTAGTCCTAGCGCACGGAGGAAAGACCTGAACAACTCCATGTTGCCGCTGCAGCGTCAGGATCTCGAATGATCTACTGTTCCAAATTTTGGGTTTATATACCCTTGGTTACGGTTGATCGCCTGTTCCGGTTCGGTGACCCGACCAATCAGGATCGAGCTCGGATGAATTTATGTTTGTCATTGTTATGTTAACTTGCTGTTGAGTGCACGCATCTGGAAATAAATCGTTGAATTTGTTTGCCGTATATCAAACTCTAGGGAAATGTTTCTGTTTGGAATACCTTATGAAAATGTTTCATTTTGGAATACGCTATGAAATATGTAGATAACATAAATTTACATCTTAAGATGTTTTCTTTCAATGACATAGGGAATGGTATAGGTATGATGTTTAACCCACCGTCGGACGGAGCGGTTCTAGGAGATACATCAATCACTATTTTGTGCAGTGTGGTACATCCTTAAGCGGCGCGAACCCCTGGCCACTAGTAGCTTAATGTAAATGCTGTAATGCTGATTAGTTTTACATATCAGAGACACATTGTATTAACCCTCATACGCTCCTCAAGAATATTTTCCTCAATCCGCGAGTGGTTCGTAAGTCGGTCCGGATTGAGATCAGCTTGAGCCCAACGCTAGATTTCTAAAAACCGCGCGGAAATTGCGTAACAGCAACGGAGGAAATTAAGGGGCCGCCACACCGCTTAGGGAAACTAAATTCCTCAATTTCGAACAAATTTCGGATCTTATGGTTAGGACAGAGACGGAACGAAGCTAGCAGCCACTAGTGCGATAAAGATGGTACATTAGATAGAAGTCCAGACTTTGTAAACTCAAACGTCGAAAAAAACTTCTTTTTTATATTGATGTTCCCTGACACCCCCCCCCCCCCCGCGGAGAGGGGAAATTAGTTTAGATTGCCCCGAGGCCGACAAAATCCCCCGACCCGCTAGGTCATACCGGGAGTTTTGAGGGAATCAGAGTCAATCTCAGTCCTGAACTAAAAAGAGAGGAAATTCTGGTGGAGGACAGGCGCAAAGTTTAGTATTTTGTTCCTACCACCCCCGAGTAGGGTGTCATTTGAAAGAGCTCGGGAAGAGGTATTGAGCCTCATAGGCTAGGAGCGCCTCCGAGGTCATCCGAAGGGCGTATAGCGTTTCTCGTAAATTAGAAAAGTTCTGTATGTATTTGGAGTCGCGAGGGCATTAGGATCTCGATCCCGAGGTCAGAGTTGAGGTGCCTTTGACTTTGAAAATTCTGACAAAGCCAAAGGTCTTGGAAATCTTTTTCAGATTTTCAAGGTCAAGGTCAAGGTCAAAGGTGCAGGCGGGATCAGGAACCTCCCCCGAAGGTCGCCATATAAATTTGCGGTGTAGAGCGACAAAAAGTAGTGAAAAATGGCATAGAATAGGTTAATTTAGCAATCAAGGATTTAGGTTTTAGGCTGCGTGCGGATAGGAATAGTGTTAAACGGTTAGATTTAAGAGTGCGGTTTCAATGTTTCATATAGTTTGGATTGACATCTGTAAGGAAAAAATAAAATCCAGGTCAGGTTAATTTTTATTAAAATTGATTATAAAAAAAGGGACCACAATTACGATTATGAAATTTCGCGAGCGCCAAAGAACTGTGTTTACGGAACCTTTAAATGGACACAAAATAAATGACCCCCGCCGATTATGAATACGAAATTTCGAAAAAAAAATTTTTCTGTAAATGTTACGCGTTACACTTGTGTTATATGATTACGAAATATTGCAAAAAATCGATTGTCACGATAAAATTTTGGTAACAAAGGCGATCTAGATTGGGCGCCGAAAAAAGAAGGTTCGAGAAGAAGTATCAAAAGCTCTCATGATTTATTTAAACATATTTCAACGAATTGCAGCAATGTAGTACGTCATTTGTAATGAAAGATTATTTGATGTTATAGGATCGGATTTTTCCAAGATCCCTGTTTCTGATCACAGACACTCTGTTAAACTGAAGCACTTCAATTTAACATGCACTATTTCATATATTGGATGATTGCAAAAGATCATACTCAATTTACCTCGTGAACTTGTCAGAAACTAAACGTGCAACTTCTACGGAAAAGGAAATCACAGGTTGTAAAATGTTCGGAGACAATTATAGAAAACAGAGTTACAGACTATATAATTGATTAATAAAACTGTTATTTATCCCAAATAGGGTACGAACTTTTGCAAACACATTACTAATACATTACGTTTAGTAATACATTATTGGCTAACGATTGAAGGCTGTTAAAGGATCTGGTAAAGAATCATTGGTCATGGACTTTAGAAAATGACGAAAAGATATTATATCTTAAATATAATCATATTATTAATATATTCAACGAAAAATATCCTGCATCGCTTATGGGAAGCAGTAGTTAGATTTTTAAAAAAATACTGTCCACACTTGGACATCAGTCAATTATACATATAGGGGAAAATTATAAAAAGATTTTCTTGTGGTCAAACAATGGATTATATGTACTTACTTAGACTACATTATCCTAACAACTAGTCAATTCACTCATAAGAGCACGTCAAGATAAAATTGACTAACATCTTACATTCTAATACATCTACTACGCCTCGAAGTTATTGAACCCACGCTCGCCACAATCTGCACTGGATTTCGAGGAATTTTTCGAACCACTCCAGTTTTGGTTCTGTCTAAAGGAACAACTCTTCTCACCTGTGCAGGAATTATTAGATCCCTCTGTACAATCGTTCTCGGCTCATCCACAGCTTCCCCTCGAAAACGTTCATTCATTATCCGCATTGCACGTTGCTTATGATGCCTAGCGGTTTGTCTTAGGATCTTGTCCGCCCTACAGACATTTAACCATTTCCGTGACACTTGAGCAGCGCAAAGCAGAGACTTAGGCTCCAACTTGCGTAGAATCAGCTGGGATATCTCCGGCGGGAGTTCAGAAATGAAATCCAACTTGGCAGGTTCCAGTAGTCCTAGCGCACGCAGGAAAGACCTGAAGAACTCCATGTTGCCGCTGCAGCGTAAGGATCTCGAATGATCTACTGTTCCAAATTTTGGGTTTATATACCCTTGGTTACGGTTGATCGCCTGTTCCGGTTCGGTGACCCGACCAATCAGGATCGAGCTCGGATGAATTTATGTTTGTCATTGTTATGTTAACTTGCTGTTGAGTGCACGCATCTGGAAATAAATCGTTGAACTTGTTCGCCGTATATCAAACTCTAGGGAAATGTTTCTGTTTGGAATACCTTATGAAAATGTTTCATTTTGGAATACGCCATGAAATATGTAGATAACATAAATTTACATCTTAAGATGTTTTCTTTCAATGACATAGGGAGTGGTATAGGTATGATGTTTAACCCACCGTCGGACGGAGCGGTTCTAGGAGATACATCAATCACTATTTTGTGCAGTGTGATACATCCTTAAGCGGCGCGAACCCCTGGCCACTAGTAGCTTAATGTAAATGCTGTAATGCTGATTAGTTTTACATATCAGAGACACATTGTATTAACCCTCATACGCTCCTCAAGAATATTTTCCTCAATCCGCGAGTGGTTCGTAAGTCGGTCCGGATTGAGATCATTTTGAGCCCAACGCTAGATTTCTAAAAACCGCGCGGAAATTGCGTAACAGCAACGGAGGAAATTAAGGGGCCGCCACACCGCTTAGGGAAACTAAATTCCTCAATTTCGAACAAATTTCGGATCTTATGGTTAGGACAGAGACGGAACGAAGCTAGCAGCCACTACTGCGATAAAGATGGTACATTAGATAGAAGTCCAGACTTTGTAAACTCAAACGTCGAAAAAAACTTCTTTTTTATATTGATGTTCCCTGACACCCCCCCCCCCCGCGGAGAGGGGAAATTAGTTTAGATTGCCCCGAGGCCGACAAAATCCCCCGACCCGCTAGGTCATACCGGGAGTTTTGAGGGAATCAGAGTCAATCTCAGTCCTGAACTAAAAAGAGAGGAAATTCTGGTGGAGGACAGGCGCAAAGTTTAGTATTTTGTTCCTACCACCCCCGAGTAGGGTGTCATTTGAAAGAGCTCGGGAAGAGGTATTGAGCCTCATAGGCTAGGAGCGCCTCCGAGGTCATCCGAAGGGCGTATAGCGTTTCTCGTAAATTAGAAAAGTTCTGTATGTATTTGGAGTCGCGAGGGCATTAGGATCTCGATCCCGAGGTCAGAGTTGAGGTGCCTTTGACTTTGAAAATTCTGACAAAGCCAAAGGTCTTGGAAATCTTTTTCAGATTTTCAAGGTCAAGGTCAAGGTCAAAGGTGCAGGCGGGATCAGGAACCTCCCCCGAAGGTCGCCATATAAATTTGCGGTGTAGAGCGACAAAAAGTAGTGAAAAATGGCATAGAATAGGTTAATTTAGCAATCAAGGATTTAGGTTTTAGGCTGCGTGCGGATAGGAATAGTGTTAAACGGTTAGATTTAAGAGTGCGGTTTCAATGTTTCATATAGTTTGGATTGACATCTGTAAGGAAAAAATAAAATCCAGGTCAGGTTAATTTTTATTAAAATTGATTATAAAAAAAGGGACCACAATTACGATTATGAAATTTCGCGAGCGCCAAAGAACTGTGTTTACGGAACCTTTAAATGGACACAAAATAAATGACCCCCGCCGATTATGAATACGAAATTTCGAAAAAAAAATTTTTCTGTAAATGTTACGCGTTACACTTGTGTTATATGATTACGAAATATTGCAAAAAATCGATTGTCACGATAAAATTTTGGTAACAAAGGCGATCTAGATTGGGCGCCGAAAAAAGAAGGTTCGAGAAGAAGTATCAAAAGCTCTCATGATTTATTTAAACATATTTCAACGAATTGCAGCAATGTAGTACGTCATTTGTAATGAAAGATTATTTGATGTTATAGGATCGGATTTTTCCAAGATCCCTGTTTCTGATCACAGACACTCTGTTAAACTGAAGCACTTCAATTTAACATGCACTATTTCATATATTGGATGATTGCAAAAGATCATACTCAATTTACCTCGTGAACTTGTCAGAAACTAAACGTGCAACTTCTACGGAAAAGGAAATCACAGGTTGTAAAATGTTCGGAGACAATTATAGAAAACAGAGTTACAGACTATATAATTGATTAATAAAACTGTTATTTATCCCAAATAGGGTACGAACTTTTGCAAACACATTACTAATACATTACGTTTAGTAATACATTATTGGCTAACGATTGAAGGCTGTTAAAGGATCTGGTAAAGAATCATTGGTCATGGACTTTAGAAAATGACGAAAAGATATTATATCTTAAATATAAACATATTATTAATATATTCAACGAAAAATATCCTGCATCGCTTATGGGAAGCAGTAGTTAGATTTTTAAAAAAATACTGTCCACACTTGGACATCAGTCAATTATACATATAGGGGAAAATTATAACAAGATTTTCTTGTGGTCAAACAATGGATTATATGTACTTACTTAGACTACATTATCCTAACAACTAGTCAATTCACTCATAAGAGCACGTCAAGATAAAATTGACTAACATCTTACATTCTAATACATCTACTACGCCTCGAAGTTATTGAACCCACGCTCGCCACAATCTGCACTGGATTTCGAGGAATTTTTCGAACCACTCCAGTTTTGGTTCTGTCTAAAGGAACAACTCTTCTCACCTGTGCAGGAATTATTAGATCCCTCTGTACAATCGTTCTCGGCTCATCCACAGCTTCCCCTAGAAAACGTTCATTCATTATCCGCATTGCACGTTGCTTATGATGCCTAGCGGTTTGTCTTAGGATCTTGTCCGCCCTACAGACATTTAACCATTTCCGTGACACTTGAGCAGCGCAAAGCAGAGACTTAGGCTCCAACTTGCGTAGAATCAGCTGGGATATCTCCGGCGGGAGTTCAGAAATGAAATCCAACTTGGCAGGTTCCAGTAGTCCTAGCGCACGGAGGAAAGACCTGAACAACTCCATGTTGCCGCTGCAGCGTCAGGATCTCGAATGATCTACTGTTCCAAATTTTGGGTTTATATACCCTTGGTTACGGTTGATCGCCTGTTCCGGTTCGGTGACCCGACCAATCAGGATCGAGCTCGGATGAATTTATGTTTGTCATTGTTATGTTAACTTGCTGTTGAGTGCACGCATCTGGAAATAAATCGTTGAATTTGTTTGCCGTATATCAAACTCTAGGGAAATGTTTCTGTTTGGAATACCTTATGAAAATGTTTCATTTTGGAATACGCTATGAAATATGTAGATAACATAAATTTACATCTTAAGATGTTTTCTTTCAATGACATAGGGAATGGTATAGGTATGATGTTTAACCCACCGTCGGACGGAGCGGTTCTAGGAGATACATCAATCACTATTTTGTGCAGTGTGGTACATCCTTAAGCGGCGCGAACCCCTGGCCACTAGTAGCTTAATGTAAATGCTGTAATGCTGATTAGTTTTACATATCAGAGACACATTGTATTAACCCTCATACGCTCCTCAAGAATATTTTCCTCAATCCGCGAGTGGTTCGTAAGTCGGTCCGGATTGAGATCAGCTTGAGCCCAACGCTAGATTTCTAAAAACCGCGCGGAAATTGCGTAACAGCAACGGAGGAAATTAAGGGGCCGCCACACCGCTTAGGGAAACTAAATTCCTCAATTTCGAACAAATTTCGGATCTTATGGTTAGGACAGAGACGGAACGAAGCTAGCAGCCACTAGTGCGATAAAGATGGTACATTAGATAGAAGTCCAGACTTTGTAAACTCAAACGTCGAAAAAAACTTCTTTTTTATATTGATGTTCCCTGACACCCCCCCCCCCCCCGCGGAGAGGGGAAATTAGTTTAGATTGCCCCGAGGCCGACAAAATCCCCCGACCCGCTAGGTCATACCGGGAGTTTTGAGGGAATCAGAGTCAATCTCAGTCCTGAACTAAAAAGAGAGGAAATTCTGGTGGAGGACAGGCGCAAAGTTTAGTATTTTGTTCCTACCACCCCCGAGTAGGGTGTCATTTGAAAGAGCTCGGGAAGAGGTATTGAGCCTCATAGGCTAGGAGCGCCTCCGAGGTCATCCGAAGGGCGTATAGCGTTTCTCGTAAATTAGAAAAGTTCTGTATGTATTTGGAGTCGCGAGGGCATTAGGATCTCGATCCCGAGGTCAGAGTTGAGGTGCCTTTGACTTTGAAAATTCTGACAAAGCCAAAGGTCTTGGAAATCTTTTTCAGATTTTCAAGGTCAAGGTCAAGGTCAAAGGTGCAGGCGGGATCAGGAACCTCCCCCGAAGGTCGCCATATAAATTTGCGGTGTAGAGCGACAAAAAGTAGTGAAAAATGGCATAGAATAGGTTAATTTAGCAATCAAGGATTTAGGTTTTAGGCTGCGTGCGGATAGGAATAGTGTTAAACGGTTAGATTTAAGAGTGCGGTTTCAATGTTTCATATAGTTTGGATTGACATCTGTAAGGAAAAAATAAAATCCAGGTCAGGTTAATTTTTATTAAAATTGATTATAAAAAAAGGGACCACAATTACGATTATGAAATTTCGCGAGCGCCAAAGAACTGTGTTTACGGAACCTTTAAATGGACACAAAATAAATGACCCCCGCCGATTATGAATACGAAATTTCGAAAAAAAAATTTTTCTGTAAATGTTACGCGTTACACTTGTGTTATATGATTACGAAATATTGCAAAAAATCGATTGTCACGATAAAATTTTGGTAACAAAGGCGATCTAGATTGGGCGCCGAAAAAAGAAGGTTCGAGAAGAAGTATCAAAAGCTCTCATGATTTATTTAAACATATTTCAACGAATTGCAGCAATGTAGTACGTCATTTGTAATGAAAGATTATTTGATGTTATAGGATCGGATTTTTCCAAGATCCCTGTTTCTGATCACAGACACTCTGTTAAACTGAAGCACTTCAATTTAACATGCACTATTTCATATATTGGATGATTGCAAAAGATCATACTCAATTTACCTCGTGAACTTGTCAGAAACTAAACGTGCAACTTCTACGGAAAAGGAAATCACAGGTTGTAAAATGTTCGGAGACAATTATAGAAAACAGAGTTACAGACTATATAATTGATTAATAAAACTGTTATTTATCCCAAATAGGGTACGAACTTTTGCAAACACATTACTAATACATTACGTTTAGTAATACATTATTGGCTAACGATTGAAGGCTGTTAAAGGATCTGGTAAAGAATCATTGGTCATGGACTTTAGAAAATGACGAAAAGATATTATATCTTAAATATAATCATATTATTAATATATTCAACGAAAAATATCCTGCATCGCTTATGGGAAGCAGTAGTTAGATTTTTAAAAAAATACTGTCCACACTTGGACATCAGTCAATTATACATATAGGGGAAAATTATAAAAAGATTTTCTTGTGGTCAAACAATGGATTATATGTACTTACTTAGACTACATTATCCTAACAACTAGTCAATTCACTCATAAGAGCACGTCAAGATAAAATTGACTAACATCTTACATTCTAATACATCTACTACGCCTCGAAGTTATTGAACCCACGCTCGCCACAATCTGCACTGGATTTCGAGGAATTTTTCGAACCACTCCAGTTTTGGTTCTGTCTAAAGGAACAACTCTTCTCACCTGTGCAGGAATTATTAGATCCCTCTGTACAATCGTTCTCGGCTCATCCACAGCTTCCCCTCGAAAACGTTCATTCATTATCCGCATTGCACGTTGCTTATGATGCCTAGCGGTTTGTCTTAGGATCTTGTCCGCCCTACAGACATTTAACCATTTCCGTGACACTTGAGCAGCGCAAAGCAGAGACTTAGGCTCCAACTTGCGTAGAATCAGCTGGGATATCTCCGGCGGGAGTTCAGAAATGAAATCCAACTTGGCAGGTTCCAGTAGTCCTAGCGCACGCAGGAAAGACCTGAAGAACTCCATGTTGCCGCTGCAGCGTAAGGATCTCGAATGATCTACTGTTCCAAATTTTGGGTTTATATACCCTTGGTTACGGTTGATCGCCTGTTCCGGTTCGGTGACCCGACCAATCAGGATCGAGCTCGGATGAATTTATGTTTGTCATTGTTATGTTAACTTGCTGTTGAGTGCACGCATCTGGAAATAAATCGTTGAACTTGTTCGCCGTATATCAAACTCTAGGGAAATGTTTCTGTTTGGAATACCTTATGAAAATGTTTCATTTTGGAATACGCCATGAAATATGTAGATAACATAAATTTACATCTTAAGATGTTTTCTTTCAATGACATAGGGAGTGGTATAGGTATGATGTTTAACCCACCGTCGGACGGAGCGGTTCTAGGAGATACATCAATCACTATTTTGTGCAGTGTGATACATCCTTAAGCGGCGCGAACCCCTGGCCACTAGTAGCTTAATGTAAATGCTGTAATGCTGATTAGTTTTACATATCAGAGACACATTGTATTAACCCTCATACGCTCCTCAAGAATATTTTCCTCAATCCGCGAGTGGTTCGTAAGTCGGTCCGGATTGAGATCATTTTGAGCCCAACGCTAGATTTCTAAAAACCGCGCGGAAATTGCGTAACAGCAACGGAGGAAATTAAGGGGCCGCCACACCGCTTAGGGAAACTAAATTCCTCAATTTCGAACAAATTTCGGATCTTATGGTTAGGACAGAGACGGAACGAAGCTAGCAGCCACTACTGCGATAAAGATGGTACATTAGATAGAAGTCCAGACTTTGTAAACTCAAACGTCGAAAAAAACTTCTTTTTTATATTGATGTTCCCTGACACCCCCCCCCCCCCCGCGGAGAGGGGAAATTAGTTTAGATTGCCCCGAGGCCGACAAAATCCCCCGACCCGCTAGGTCATACCGGGAGTTTTGAGGGAATCAGAGTCAATCTCAGTCCTGAACTAAAAAGAGAGGAAATTCTGGTGGAGGACAGGCGCAAAGTTTAGTATTTTGTTCCTACCACCCCCGAGTAGGGTGTCATTTGAAAGAGCTCGGGAAGAGGTATTGAGCCTCATAGGCTAGGAGCGCCTCCGAGGTCATCCGAAGGGCGTATAGCGTTTCTCGTAAATTAGAAAAGTTCTGTATGTATTTGGAGTCGCGAGGGCATTAGGATCTCGATCCCGAGGTCAGAGTTGAGGTGCCTTTGACTTTGAAAATTCTGACAAAGCCAAAGGTCTTGGAAATCTTTTTCAGATTTTCAAGGTCAAGGTCAAGGTCAAAGGTGCAGGCGGGATCAGGAACCTCCCCCGAAGGTCGCCATATAAATTTGCGGTGTAGAGCGACAAAAAGTAGTGAAAAATGGCATAGAATAGGTTAATTTAGCAATCAAGGATTTAGGTTTTAGGCTGCGTGCGGATAGGAATAGTGTTAAACGGTTAGATTTAAGAGTGCGGTTTCAATGTTTCATATAGTTTGGATTGACATCTGTAAGGAAAAAATAAAATCCAGGTCAGGTTAATTTTTATTAAAATTGATTATAAAAAAAGGGACCACAATTACGATTATGAAATTTCGCGAGCGCCAAAGAACTGTGTTTACGGAACCTTTAAATGGACACAAAATAAATGACCCCCGCCGATTATGAATACGAAATTTCGAAAAAAAAATTTTTCTGTAAATGTTACGCGTTACACTTGTGTTATATGATTACGAAATATTGCAAAAAATCGATTGTCACGATAAAATTTTGGTAACAAAGGCGATCTAGATTGGGCGCCGAAAAAAGAAGGTTCGAGAAGAAGTATCAAAAGCTCTCATGATTTATTTAAACATATTTCAACGAATTGCAGCAATGTAGTACGTCATTTGTAATGAAAGATTATTTGATGTTATAGGATCGGATTTTTCCAAGATCCCTGTTTCTGATCACAGACACTCTGTTAAACTGAAGCACTTCAATTTAACATGCACTATTTCATATATTGGATGATTGCAAAAGATCATACTCAATTTACCTCGTGAACTTGTCAGAAACTAAACGTGCAACTTCTACGGAAAAGGAAATCAGAGGTTGTAAAATGTTCGGAGACAATTATAGAAAACAGAGTTACAGACTATATAATTGATTAATAAAACTGTTATTTATCCCAAATAGGGTACGAACTTTTGCAAACACATTACTAATACATTACGTTTAGTAATACATTATTGGCTAACGATTGAAGGCTGTTAAAGGATCTGGTAAAGAATCATTGGTCATGGACTTTAGAAAATGACGAAAAGATATTATATCTTAAATATAATCATATTATTAATATATTCAACGAAAAATATCCTGCATCGCTTATGGGAAGCAGTAGTTAGATTTTTAAAAAAATACTGTCCACACTTGGACATCAGTCAATTATACATATAGGGGAAAATTATAACAAGATTTTCTTGTGGTCAAACAATGGATTATATGTACTTACTTAGACTACATTATCCTAACAACTAGTCAATTCACTCATAAGAGCACGTCAAGATAAAATTGACTAACATCTTACATTCTAATACATCTACTACGCCTCGAAGTTATTGAACCCACGCTCGCCACAATCTGCACTGGATTTCGAGGAATTTTTCGAACCACTCCAGTTTTGGTTCTGTCTAAAGGAACAACTCTTCTCACCTGTGCAGGAATTATTAGATCCCTCTGTACAATCGTTCTCGGCTCATCCACAGCTTCCCCTAGAAAACGTTCATTCATTATCCGCATTGCACGTTGCTTATGATGCCTAGCGGTTTGTCTTAGGATCTTGTCCGCCCTACAGACATTTAACCATTTCCGTGACACTTGAGCAGCGCAAAGCAGAGACTTAGGCTCCAACTTGCGTAGAATCAGCTGGGATATCTCCGGCGGGAGTTCAGAAATGAAATCCAACTTGGCAGGTTCCAGTAGTCCTAGCGCACGCAGGAAAGACCTGAAGAACTCCATGTTGCCGCTGCAGCGTAAGGATCTCGAATGATCTACTGTTCTAAATTTTGGGTTTATATACCCTTGGTTACGGTTGATCGCCTGTTCCGGTTCGGTGACCCGACCAATCAGGATCGAGCTCGGATGAATTTATGTTTGTCATTGTTATGTTAACTTGCTGTTGAGTGCACGCATCTGGAAATAAATCGTTGAACTTGTTCGCCGTATATCAAACTCTAGGGAAATGTTTCTGTTTGGAATACCTTATGAAAATGTTTCATTTTGGAATACGCCATGAAATATGTAGATAACATAAATTTACATCTTAAGATGTTTTCTTTCAATGACATAGGGAGTGGTATAGGTATGATGTTTAACCCACCGTCGGACGGAGCGGTTCTAGGAGATACATCAATCACTATTTTGTGCAGTGTGATACATCCTTAAGCGGCGCGAACCCCTGGCCACTAGTAGCTTAATGTAAATGCTGTAATGTTGATTAGTTTTACATATCAGAGACACATTGTATTAACCCTCATACGCTCCTCAAGAATATTTTCCTCAATCCGCGAGTGGTTCGTAAGTCGGTCCGGATTGAGATCAGCTTGAGCCCAACGCTAGATTTCTAAAAACCGCGCGGAAATTGCGTAACAGCAACGGAGGAAATTAAGGGGCCGCCACACCGCTTAGGGAAACTAAATTCCTCAATTTCGAACAAATTTCGGATCTTATGGTTAGGACAGAGACGGAACGAAGCTAGCAGCCACTAGTGCGATAAAGATGGTACATTAGATAGAAGTCCAGACTTTGTAAACTCAAACGTCGAAAAGAACTTCTTTTTTATATTGATGTTCCCTGACACCCCCCCCCCCCCCCGCGGAGAGGGGAAATTAGTTTAGATTGCCCTGAGGCCGACAAAACCCCCCGACCCGCTAGGTCATACCGGGAGTTTTGAGGGAATCAGAGTCAATCTCAGTCCTGAACTAAAAAGAGAGGAAATTCTGGTGGAGGACAGGCGCAAAGTTTAGTATTTTGCTCCTACCACCCCCGAGTAGGGTGTCATTTGAAAGAGCTCGGGATGAGGTATTGAGCCTCATAGGCTAGGAGCGCCTCCGAGGTAATCCGAAGGGCGTATAGCGTTTCTCGTAAATTAGAAAAGTTCTGTATGTATTTGGAGTCGCGAGGGCATTAGGATCTCGATCCCGAGGTCAGAGTGGAGGTGCCTTTGACTTTGAAAATTCTGACAAAGCCAAAGGTCTTGGAAATCTTTTTCAGATTTTCAAGGTCAAGGTCAAGGTCAAAGGTGCAGGCGGGATCAGGAACCTCCCCCGAAGGTCGCCATATAAATTTGCGGTGTCGAGCGACAAAAAGTAGTGAAAAATGGCATAGAATAGGTTAATTTAGCAATCAAGGATTTAGGTTTTAGGACGCGTGCGGATAGGAATAGTGTTAAACGGTTAGATTTAAGAGTGCGGTTTCAATGTTTCATATAGTTTGGATTGACATTTGTAAGGAAAAAATAAAATCCAGGTAGGGTTAATTTTTATTAAAATTGATTATAAAAAAAGGGACCACAATTACGATTATGAAATTTCGCGCGCGCCAAAGAACTGTGTTTACGGAACCTTTAAATGGACACAAAATAAATGACCCCCGCCGATTATGAATACGAAATTTCGAAAAAAAAATTTTTCTGTAAATGTTACGCGTTACACTTGTGTTATATGATTACGAAATATTGCAAAAAATCGATTGTCACGATAAAATTTTGGTAACAAAGGCGATCTAGATTGGGCGCCGAAAAAAGAAGGTTCGAGAAGAAGTATCAAAAGCTCTCATGATTTATTTAAACATATTTCAACGAATTGCAGCAATGTAGTACGTCATTTGTAATGAAAGATTATTTGATGTTATAGGATCGGATTTTTCCAAGATCCCTGTTTCTGATCACAGACACTCTGTTAAACTGAAGCACTTCAATTTAACATGCACTATTTCATATATTGGATGATTGCAAAAGATCATACTCAATTTACCTCGTGAACTTGTCAGAAACTAAACGTGCAACTTCTACGGAAAAGGAAATCACAGGTTGTAAAATGTTCGGAGACAATTATAGAAAACAGAGTTACAGACTATATAATTGATTAATAAAACTGTTATTTATCCCAAATAGGGTACGAACTTTTGCAAACACATTACTAATACATTACGTTTAGTAATACATTATTGGCTAACGATTGAAGGCTGTTAAAGGATCTGGTAAAGAATCATTGGTCATGGACTTTAGAAAATGACGAAAAGATATTATATCTTAAATATAAACATATTATTAATATATTCAACGAAAAATATCCTGCATCGCTTATGGGAAGCAGTAGTTAGATTTTTAAAAAAATACTGTCCACACTTGGACATCAGTCAATTATACATATAGGGGAAAATTATAACAAGATTTTCTTGTGGTCAAACAATGGATTATATGTACTTACTTAGACTACATTATCCTAACAACTAGTCAATTCACTCATAAGAGCACGTCAAGATAAAATTGACTAACATCTTACATTCTAATACATCTACTACGCCTCGAAGTTATTGAACCCACGCTCGCCACAATCTGCACTGGATTTCGAGGAATTTTTCGAACCACTCCAGTTTTGGTTCTGTCTAAAGGAACAACTCTTCTCACCTGTGCAGGAATTATTAGATCCCTCTGTACAATCGTTCTCGGCTCATCCACAGCTTCCCCTAGAAAACGTTCATTCATTATCCGCATTGCACGTTGCTTATGATGCCTAGCGGTTTGTCTTAGGATCTTGTCCGCCCTACAGACATTTAACCATTTCCGTGACACTTGAGCAGCGCAAAGCAGAGACTTAGGCTCCAACTTGCGTAGAATCAGCTGGGATATCTCCGGCGGGAGTTCAGAAATGAAATCCAACTTGGCAGGTTCCAGTAGTCCTAGCGCACGGAGGAAAGACCTGAACAACTCCATGTTGCCGCTGCAGCGTCAGGATCTCGAATGATCTACTGTTCCAAATTTTGGGTTTATATACCCTTGGTTACGGTTGATCGCCTGTTCCGGTT